>NW_026047131.1:3307525-3637956 GCF_023864275.1 Schistocerca cancellata
TAACTAAATTGGTTGAAGTACGATTTTGTAAGTTCTTCGCCGATTAGTACATCTTTATTCATTCAGCGATCTTACGAATTTGTTACTGTGATGTCTTGCCCCACTAATGCGCCAAAATATCGTGGCAGCACGTTACTGATATGCAGCAGTTATCCTGTATATTTATGGAACAAGCAGTACGCCAAGAAAAGCTTTAAACATCAGAGCATCCATATCATGAAATAAGACCACTCCGTGGCCGTTGTAGTTACTCTGCTTTAGTTATTTATAGTGGGGGGTGGGATAGGGAAGGGGAAGGAAAAAGGTTTATATAGGATTACCCGCAATTACTTGCAGGCAGGGAGGAGGAAAATCACGTACATGTTAGCATACCAAGTACTTGTTCTTGTCTCATTTATGTAACAAGCTTTTACATACAAAAAGTGAGCACAGTCTTACTAGCTAGAACCTTGATCAGACTCTAGCTCGCTACACTTGATGCCATACGATAGACAGGTTTGTCTCTTTTTCCATTCCAACTACTAGTACTTTCACAAAGGCAGTTATTTTTCGTATGTAAAAGCTTTTCTCAGGTCTCTGAGTGACATTCGAGCACTCCACGCCCATATCCGCAATGTAATACGCCTTGGCACACACAGATGGCTCTGCTGCTTTCGCATATCTGCAGTGGCGTAGCTCGCTCTGTGCTTTCTGCGTTGCTAGCCAACGCCCACACCGTACTGAGGTGTCTTTAAACGGGCAAAATTTTACAGCAACGTATGGCCGCAATGATGTTTCATAAGTGTTGCTGCAATAAACGGCAATATTTCGGGATGACTGAGAATATCGCTAATTGAACAAGTTGTTACAAGCAGTCCGATATATGTTATCATGATTGTTCCCATAAAAATTTATTTTGACAGTTTGCTTTACTTTTTTAACTCACTGTCATTAGCAGTAACAATTTTCATTTGCCTTTCCTTTAAAAGCAAATCAGTAATGATAACCAGGCAGTTTTTATTCCAAACACTCACCGTTGTACCAAAGTGGTCTGAATATCAATAATCCGGAATTCCTGCAACACAGTGAATCTTATAGGCATTTCCGTCATGCGAAACATCTTTAAGAAAACTTTCTACGTCACTACTACTACTACTACTGAGACTGGACTGTATAAACACTTCGTCCAATTTTCGAAACAGACCAAACACGTCAAAAAATACGTGGTATTCTGTAGATCTTGCTCTAATAATAGACTTATTAAGCGAAGTAGCTTATATCGTAATACTGTCAGCTGTTTCTGATTATCCATTCCAGTCCAGAACGTCAGTAAATATCCCCCTCCTCCCGAAATGTGAAATATGATTACAATAGTCTTTGTACTATTGGTAAATTCAGTCTGCTGAAAAGAATGGATATAAAATTATATAGCTGTTTGTAAACTGCTGCAGTTGGATATGAACTTCTCGAGAGAAGTATATAAAGCTGCGCTACTTAAAGATAAAATTCAGCTCCACGTTAATGAAGGAAAACCAGCGTCCTTGATGGTGTGAACATTACACCAATTTATCTGCATAGCCCTCTACATCCAGAAGCTGATAGAATTAGTCAGTGAATGTAATACGAACTAGAACATTCTCGTCATAAAAAAATTACTTGTAATTCGGGAAGAAAATAAACTTGACTACGTTTACAGTTATAGGGTATATTTTGGAGGACTTTATTGTAAAGTGAACTGTAGGTCCAAAAAACTGCATAAGCAGCTTCGGTACCCGAGCCCATTCTGAATATTGTGTTTACTTACACAAGATTAAAAACTTAATTAATTTACAATTTTCAATTACACGTGGAATGAATTAAACAGTTTTTTGCCCTACAAGACGAATGTAAGCTTTCGCTGTATGCCTCCAGGAAGCACTATATGGGCACCAAGATACGCTGCCCACATACACAACTTACAATGTGCCAAGAGAGAATAATTTCGGTCACTAAATGTTGACCTGGTCAGTTTTAGGACTGCTAGAGAGTAGTGATGGGGAGCTCGTGAATGAGTCGTTCAAATGAACGCTTCACTCCAGTGAAGTGTGAACTAATCACTCAATTTCAATGAACTGGTACTTCAAACTCTTCACAGATAACACACTCCACACTTTTTTCTAGTTCACTCACTCTCATAGTCTCTTCCACTCTCCCTCATCCCATTACATCGGCGCTACGTCACTCATTCACTTCAGTCCCCCCTCTACTGCCTGTCGACGAATCGCACGGCGTTTGTGGGAAACGATAGGTTTTGTGATGGGTTGTGATGGTGAGGGGCGAGGGGAAGGCAGCGTCAGCTGCTTCCTGCAGTGCTGACATCATTACCCGTGACTATTTGTGCAGTTCAGTTATACTTCGCGTCTACCGGTAGCCCATCGTTGGCAGCGCTTGCGGACAAATGAATATTATAGATACAAACGAAGAGGCTGGTATAAAGACTTTGTGACAGTGGTAAACTATTTTGCATTAAATTTTAAAAGGAACATAAAATTGGACTGCATTTCGTTGGTATCCCTAGTTTTCAGTCCATGAATACAACAAATAATGTTTCACTTGGCAGATAAAGACTTTTTTGAGCGCTTCATGAGAAAATGTCGAGCAAGATTAAATGTAATACATTCTTTATATGTGACAGGCTTCTCTGTTTATCTTTCCTGTGTCCCCTTCGACCATGCTCTATTTAAGTTAGCTCAGACGCTGTAACAGCGTAAAAGCCGTAAAACGTTGCGTGCGCGTTATTGTATAGTTCGGCCATCTGTTGGTAAAATTATGAAGTATTACGAAGCTTTATTGTATGAGTGAGCGTAGCCGCGGCTGAGCGGCTAACTGAGCAACTTCGCCAGGCTTCCGTACTTCATGAATGAACTGCTTCGTTTGAATGCTTCACGGCAAAGCGTGAAATGAATGAAATAGTTAACAGGAATGAACGAGTTCGACCCATCTCTACTAGAGAGTCATGCCAGGCAACAGTCATTGCAACATACAGCATCCGCACAATGGTCCGAACACATCGTAATTTCATTCACGAAATTGTGCTTTGATCAGTGTAATAACTCCTAGTGCAGAGGCTACTTTCTTCGCAATATCTCAATACACTGACCGAGTTGATGCAATTTCTATTCTTTGAAATTATTTAGAGAGTGGGAAGAGGAGCGTGAAGGAACAGAGATATTCAGGAATCCCTGTTAAGTCGTAAACAGGAATAATAATACATGAAAATAATTGCATATGATTCAGGTTTAGTGGTAAACAATAATTAAGTTGATATAAATTTCTGACCTTAGGACACACTGATTTTTCTTACAAAATTGCCTCCTACCTTAAATATGTACATACATTTCAACAATGCTCTGCGGAAATAATTTTTGTGAATGATGTAAAAGGCTGAAGTCATCTCTGATTGAAAGGCAATAGCATGTATATTGCAACACATTCATTTTATTTCTAGGTAGCAGATGTACTTGATGTGTTATAGTTCCAGCAGTCACATCTGTTTGAATTGTCTCGTTGTAAAGCTAGATGTCTAATTTTCTAGTAACTATAGTAACCATTCAAATTTTTGTATTTTCATTCTCCACTCTTCCACAAAAATCTTTTGTCACAGTGAAAGAATGCACAAAAGGATTGGTGTGTTATAATTCAACAGGAATTTTAGTATTACATTATCAGTATAGCTTGACTGATGATTCTTCATTCAGTCTATAGCAAAGAGCAGCATTGATGTCATAAAAATATAATTGTGTATAAGATGGTGAATGATCATACATAGAAGTCATTGGAACTGACCTATGATAAAAAATATCATGAATATTAAAGTGATATTATCCCTATAAAGCTCTGTGTTAAGTTTTGGCTTCAGAAATGACCATAGCAAATGCTGCATCATGCTGCAAATACTGAATTATGGAAATAATTCTTTGATTTTTCTTAAGTTCTTGGATCATTAGACATGCATCCTTGATAAAGTGCATACAAAAATGACTTCTAGGCATAGCCGAAAACAAATATCGTTTCTTTATAGCAGTGAAGTCAGAAGTAATAGTTATTTAAAATTAAATAATTAAAAATTGCAAACTTCATTCAGACTGTCTGGTAGCAGCAGCAAATGACCACAAAATTACTCGTAGAGAAAAGTAAGTGAAATGAAATCATGATGCCAATATACAATGTTATTTAGCCTTCATTACTGTGATATTTTGATTTCCACTGCTAGCGTCATTAACCTAGCAGTGGTCGCATTGTAGCTGACTGGTATGCCTGTGTTACTATAAAGGAACCACATGAACATGAAGGTCCTTAGAATGCAATTTCACAAGATGTTGTTACTTTTGTGTGTCATTTTTACTATAGTACCTGATTCGTACACAGGGGGCAGCACTTCAACAATTGCTGTTCACATATTGGAGATTTTAATGTGTGATAGAGAGACTGTAATCAGAGTTATGAATATGAAACCATATATTTCCCAAAAGGTACTTCACATATGGTTTTTTTGTGCACATTGATGGAAAAGTACCTTTCGAGTTATTTAGGATTTATTGACCACCTTGTATAATTAATATTGAAAACTGATACTTCAGTTCCTGTGTGCACGTATTAACATTATGATGCTGTGATACAAACTCGCTCATGAGAACTTACAGGGTACTTTCTCTTGATGTAGAACCAATAAATTTGGCGAGAAGAAAGGTTTCACAATACAAGTAAAGGAAAAAAAAGTAGAAAATTGTTAATTTGTAGTTATATCATACAAAAAAAATCTTTTGCTGTTGGTTGTTTGATTTCAAACTTGAAATTAAAACATGTCTTGGAATCCATGGAAGCAATATCTTGCCAGTATCAATGTTGAAAACAAGCAAAAATCGTTGAGATCCTCCATTCAAAGAATGGATTGACTGTCTGTATACATAATTAAGTTTGTACGGAACCCTCAGTGTGTAGGTCCTAAGCGCACAACTTATTATTCAGTAAGCAGGCAATACACAAGACTTACATGTCCTCTACCACGATCAGACATAGAAAGATAAGTGAGAGTATAAATGACAAGTGAAGCTAAAACATAATCTCGACAAACAAAATAATTTAGTGAATCATTATTTCTCACACATTCAGTTATGATTAAAAAATAATGATACAATGTGTTCTGATGCCTTTTGGTTGAAGCAATAGCAGGTAAGCGATCATGGCTTGAAGCAAAGGCCTCACCTGGAGTCGTTTCTGCAGCTGCACTCTCTCAGAACAGATCTTTAGCTGAACTATTAAAAGGAAAACTTGAGAGATAGTGTTTCGGGAAAAAACCTAATGTTAAAATTGCGGACACTGTGTAAGTAGATTCTTGTTTTTTTTTTTTTTTTACGTCTACCTGAACAGTTGAAAAATTCATAGTGGATCATAAAGTATTGTTGGGAATTGTAATAGGCTACACCAAAGTTTTTCACTGAGAATTGATTAAGTATAAACTTATTGTTGCCTGACACATTGATATTGTGGAAGAAGTGCTCAGGTGTATTGATTATTGAGGACTGTTATACAGGAGGCGAACATTTTAGTGATTCTGAGTGAAAATGCATAGAGAATGAGCATAAATGAGCAAATGATCCTTACCAGATAAGATAGATAGAGGACATCAGAAAAGTTCAGTGAAGGAGAGCTGGCTTTGTGCTATCATAATATGGAGGACAGCATGTCATGGGTATGATATGTGATTATAGATGGCAATAATTAAAACAAAGGCATTCTTTGTTGCAGTGTGGTGATATCTTTTTCATGAAATTTAAATCTCCAACTTTCTACCCTCAATGCAAAAGTATTTTGTTGGGACCCACCACATGGAAAGCTTGTATGGAAATGTTTGTGTGTGCATTTTTTGCATGGTGTTCGAAATTGGAATGGTACAGAAACACTATGAAAGTGATCTGATGAAACCTTTGCTGGACACTTAAATATCATGTTAGGAAGAACTCCGCTAATAGCTGTTCAAATTGTTGTTTACTAAAACACAACCGGTTTTGCAGCGTAAAGGCACATTAATAGATGCAACCTACATGATAAGGAGCAAAGTACAGTGTCACAACATTTTATGGACGTTAAAATTAATACAGGAATGTCTAAAATATACATACAATGTTGAAAGATCAAAGGCATACTGTAATATAACGTGGTGTGAAATGTTTATGTTGAAGTCTGGGGTGAGTATCATAGTTTACCAAAAGGGGAAAAAAGTTCAGTCTATCTAATTATTTCATACCATGTTCAACAACACATTACCAACATCTAACTAATCCTCCACCAATTTTGTATGTATCTTGTGTAAACTGGGGTGCTGCTTCTTGATACTGCCGTAGGTTTATTTTGATGTTACTGCATCATCACATGGATATCATGTAATGGTCAAAATAAGTTTTAGCAGGTCTTGTTTAAAAAGGCGTCTTTATTTTGCAAGCAAGATATTTGGCAGCGTATGTTCATCATAGAACTTACACCTTCCAGTTATAAATAAAAACAAAGTCAGGCTACATGCTGTTGATGAAAAATTCGGCCTAAAACTAAAGTATGGCCGTGTACAAATTGCCTCTATTTAGATGTTTTTAAACAATTACTGTCATTGTTACTTATTGAATTTTGCATAGAAACAATGAAAGTTTTTACATACATCTTCCCAAATTACGTAGAAATTTACATAAATGAAAGTTATTAATTCCATACAAAGACAGGAAAGAATCTGTTTCTCTTAAGACTATAAATTACATTTTAACACTGCAGCAATATATTTCATTAATTTTCGTATAGTTATTAATTGACTGAAATAAAGATCATGCTAGCATTCTCAGGTGTACAGAGTGATTAGTTTAATCAAATGAAAGGCCTAGATGCAAGTAATTATTTTTGTATGAGTAAAATTTATATTTCTATGTGGTTGTAATTACCGGTTCCAATTAAAACATGAGTGTGATTGATTTTGACTGAAAAATCATTGTATCATATTTTTGTTAAGGATTCAAACAATTCCTGGCTTCAAAACATAAAAATAGCTGTCTCTCTATGACTTGGGTGTGTTGGAACTCCATAATTACAATAGCAAAACCATTCCTACCATGTGCCTGTAGATTGTATTGTGTGTAAATTATGATGTTTCATAAGGTTTTAGTCAGACATGTTTCCTTCATTTCATTTAATGGTGAGACCCAATGTAAATAATATCAAAACAACAGTTTAAAGTAGTGCAACATACTAATATTATATAAATGCCCACTTCAGGAGAGCAGAGATGAAATTGGAATAGGATATATGGTCCCAAAGGGTTGTGGTATTACAATACCCTTTGGTCATAGTCAAAATTTAGTATTCAGTGAATATTGTCAGTACTATGGCAAGCAAGTGTAATGAAGATGTGCTCCATTCTTTAAAATATGCCTGCATCTAAAAAGAAAAATAGAAAAATATTTTAACTGAGCGAACACTAAAAGTTTTTAAAAAGGGGCCAGATTTAGGATAAAAAATTGTCACTGCTATTACGAATAGTCACAGCCCTCAGGGAAGTATCAGGTGATAGCGTCTTACTGGTGTGACTGCAGCACTGCTCGGCGCAGGCCAAAGTGAAAGTGGCCTGTATGAACGACGAAGAGAGACTAGCTGGCTGGTGCAATGGCAGCTATCCATGTGGACACTATGATATCATATACTCGTTACTAGGAGTGCTGGGTCGCTGCTACCTTTACAAGTGAGAATAATTGAGAATTTTATTAATAGGAGCGAAGGGTATTTGTATGGTCTTTTAATGTTGAGTATATTTTAGACATTGCTTTATTAATTCTAATATCCCCAAAATGTAGTGATCCTACTTTGCTTTGTACCATGTAGGTTGCACCTGATGATCTGGCTTTAGTCCACGGAACTGATTATGGTTTAATAAACAACAATTTTACCAGCTGTTAGCAGAGTTCTTTCTAGCATCATGCCTTTCAACAGCGTTGATTGCCTGGAATATAAAATAGTTTGTGACTTATGTGTGAATTACAGAGTAGTCATGGAGATGTAATAGAAGACAAGGGTATCAAAGGAGGTTCAAGGACTCATAAACAAGAACAAAAATGCGAGTTCAGAAGGTCAGGTAGAGAACCAACAGTGCCTGATAGATTCCGTAGTTATGTCACCAAGGAAAAATCCTTGACTGTACCAGGAATCAAACCTGTATCCCTGCTCCCTCGATGGCAGTCTTCCACAAGAACCACTCAGCTACAGAGGCCGACAAAACCCTATAAACAGAAATTAAATATCAGTGTTATTGTAATTAAAGAATGGCTTTAAGTGACAAAGGTGGCATTATCGGAAATCATTTAGTTTGAATGAGGTCATCTAATAGGGCTACAAGAAGCTGGATGTTCCTTATGAAATATTGCACAAAGACCTACAGCAGGAATGTAGCTACTGTACATGATTGCTGGCACCGGTAGTCACGAGAATGTGTGGTTGCAACAAGATGGAGCTCCTGATGCCCACATGACACTGAGGGGAGACAGACATGTTCAGCATGTGACTCTGGCACATTGTACTGCATCTGCAGCAACAATTTGGAAGATTACTTCAAGCACAGCTCACTGCCAGAAGCTGTGTAGTGTGTGTTCCACTAACCCCAAACCATCGCCATTTGTGACTTCAATGGTGTCAAGGGAGAGCCTCGCTGAAGGGCAGAGTGGAGGTCTGTTGTGTTTCCTGATGAAAATTGTTTCTGCCTCAGTGCCAGTGATGGCCGTGTGTTAGTTAGGACGTGTCCAGCCAAAGGCCTGCAACCGACCTGTCTGCGTGCTACACTCACTGGATCTACACCTGGAGTTGTGGTCTGGAGTGCAATTTCATACAGCAGCAGGACCAATATTGTGGCTATCCCACACACTGTGACTGAAAATTCCTATGTCAATATGGTGATTTGACACATGGTGCTGCCATTCATGAAAAGTATTTCAGGGGATGTTTCCCAACAGTATAACGCTTGCTCACATACTGCTTTTGTAACCCAATATGCTCTATGGAATGTGGACATGATGCCAGGGCCTCATCAATCATTACATGTGTCTTCAATGGAGCATATATCAGACATCAACAGATGACAACATTTGTGTCATCCATAAACAGCATTAACCATCCCTGTAATGACATACCAAGTGCAATGAGCATGGAAGTCTATCCTACCTGGCACCTATACATCATCCACACCTTGTACATCATCTGCAGATTCGATCTCCCCCCACCCCTTGGTGTCTTCTATCCTCTCCGCCATCAGTGTGTAACCACAACTTTATCATCACACCTTTATCTCACCATCTTCACGCCATCCGCCTCCTTTCCCAATGCAACTTCCAGTGCCTATCCCTCCTGGATGATGAGCTTCGCCCTGATACCTACTCCTCCTACCAACTCTAACGCCTCCTCCCCCATACCCCTTCTCAGGGCACACTCTCCCCTCCTCTTCCCTTCCCCTGACCGGTTTTTTCCTCACTCACGACCCCCTCCCTTTCCAGTGCACCCCTTCTGCGTCTCTGCGCTCCCTTCGGACTTGCCTTCCCTCTTCACATCCCATCACTCGCCCCTTGGTGCGTCCCCCTTGCTTTTCCTCCCACCCTCTCCAGTGCATCTGCTCCTCCTGTCCCTTCTTTTCCCTCCAATCAGGCGTCCTCCCCCCCTTCCTCTTTGGCAGTTTTTGCCCCAGTCATGTGTACTCTGTCACGTACGGTGGTTTTAAAGTGTCATTGTTCTGGTGTGTTTCAATTCTGTGGCCAACTTTTAACTCATGCGTGTGACTTCAGTGTTTTTTACATGCTACAAATCGCCAACTGTTTTTTTTAACTTTATGTGGACCTTTTTTTAAGTGTTCCGCAGTGAACATCTCCATGTACATGTAAATTTTAACCTCCACCGTCTCCCCTCATTATGTTATGTCCACCCTTATCGCCTTCTATATGTATCATTGTCATCTTTATATTAAATGTATTACTTGGCTGAAGAGCGGCGGATTGTGCTGTTCCCAGCTTTCCCCTTCCCCCAGCTTTCCCTTGCCCCCTATGTGTGTGGGAAACGAAGAAGGAAAAAAAAAAAAACAAAAAAAAAAGAAGCGGAGCTGTCATTTGTCTAAAGACCGGAGTCGCGTGACCGCTACATTCGCAGGTTCGAATCCTGCATTGGGCAAGGGTCTCTGTGATGCCCTTAGGTTCGTTATATTTAAGTAGTTCTAGGGGACTGATGACCTCAGAAGTTTAGTCCCATAGTGCTCAGAGCCATTTGAACCAAGACATTTTTATGGATGATGATGCGCCGTGTCACCGGGCTAGAATTGTTCGTAGTTGGTTTTTTAAGAACATTCTCGACATTTCGAGCAATGATCTGGCCACCCATCGAACATTTGTGGGACATAATCGAGACGTCACTTTGTGTACAAAATCTTGCATCGGCAACACTTTCGCAATTACGGGAGATTGCAGCGGCAGCATGGCTCAACATATCTGCGGGCGACTTCCAACGACTTGTTGACGCCATGTCGAGTTGCTGGACTGCGCCAGGCAAAAGGGCCCAACACAATGTTAGGAGGCATTCCATGACTTTCGTCGCCTCAGTGTAGAGCCGACATTGTGTATAGTAATTATTGTGAAGTACCAGATCAGCCCTCCCAGATAATATTATGTTTAGTTTTTTATAAATAATGTAACAACTCTGATACTGAAAACCAATGAAGCATATGTATGCTAGCAGTGTTTTACTTTTTTTTAAGAAACAGCAGAATTCCTGAGGATGTGTGAAGGAAAATTACCCCCTTTTTCCAAGGTGATTGATTTCATAAGTTGTGTAACAGTGGCAGAATAAGTCAGGTAATGTTTGTTTCATTTATCGTGCTGAACAACAATATCCGAATTTCCATCGTGTGCAATGAAAATCATGGCATTCCAGAATCTTATGTGAACTTCGTAAATATGCTCTCTCTCTTCGAGAAATGCATACTATTTTTTTAAATCGGTATGAATGGTGGATTTGTGTTTAGGCATAACAGCTTGGTTCACGCAAATATAACACAACATTAACTACGAACACCAGACTAAGGAAATTTCGTCTGTCTTAATTGTTCACAGAACGCGCCAAACAGGAAGTGAGATAAGATGCGATGCAATATTCCTCACGACAAGGAATGGCGAAAACAGGCACAAAAAAGCGAATAAAATCCTCTTTAAATTCTCTGACAGAAAAGTGGGGAACCAGCTACCTCAATCCTCATTCTGCCTTCCTATCCAGAACTTATGGCATGCGAACATATTCGCACTTTCTCGTGCTGAAAGAAAGTAGCAGAGAGACAGTGACATGGAAGAGAGAGGAGATTGTGATTGTGGAAGAGAGAAAGTGGTAGTTAAAGAAAAGGAGTTGGGGATGAAGATAATAGCAGTGTGCCCAAAGAGAGGGGAGATAGTAGCGATAAAAGAGAGAGAGAGAACGACATGTTGAATATGAAGGCTTAACCACAAAGAGAGACTGGGTAAAAGGATTTAGAATGTTCCGTGTTAAAAGAGCGCGAATATTCTCGCATGCCAAAGTTTTTGGTGGGGGGGAAGGCGGAATGGGGACTGAGAGAGCTAGTTCTCCACTTTTCTGTCAATCTTTTAAAGAGGAACATACTCACCTTTTTCGTACTCCAACGAAAGCTTTTTTTCTGCTGCTTTGTAAAAATGCATGATTTATAATGTGTGGAAGATGGCGATAAAATCACTGCTTCCACTGCTTTTACGATAAATATCATCCCAGCACAAGCAAACCATCAACTGTAAAATAAAAATGGTACTTCATTTATATACAAAGTTCTTGTGTAATCCCCCCCCAGGATACTTATCTGTAATCTCAAATATTCCTTTAGCTACATTAACGAAAGTTCGTAGACGTGTTTCTGCATTTGAAAGATGACAGTTATTGAACTACACTCCTGGAAATGGAAAAAAGAACACATTCACACCGGTGTGTCAGACCCACCATACTCGCAGGAGAGCTTCTGTAAAGTTTGGAAGGTAGGAGACGAGGTACTGGCAGAAGTAAAGCTGTGAGTACCGGACGTGAGTCGTGCTTCGGTAGCTCAGTTGGTAGAGCACTTGCCCGCGAAAGGCAAAGGTCCCGAGTTCGAGTCTCGGTCGGGCACACAGTTTTAATCTGCCAGGAAGTTTCATATCAGCGCACACTCCGCTGCAGAGTGAAAATCTCATTCTGGAAACATCCCCCAGGCTGTGGCTAAGCCATGTCTCCGCAATATCCTTTCTTTCAGGAGTGCTAGTTCTGCAAGTTTCGCAGGAGAGCTTCTGTAAAGTTTGGAAGGTAGGAGACGAGGTACTGGCAGAAGTAAAGCTGTGAGTACCGGACGTGAGTCGTGCTTCGGTAGCTCAGTTGGTAGAGCACTTGCCCGCGAAAGGCAAAGGTCCCGAGTTCGAGTCTCGGTCGGGCACACAGTTTTAATCTGCCAGGAAGTTTCATATCAGCGCACACTCCGCTGCAGAGTGAAAATCTCATTCTGGAAACATCCCCCAGGCTGTGGCTAAGCCATGTCTCCGCAATATCCTTTCTTTCAGGAGTGCTAGTTCTGCAAGTTTCGCAGGAGAGCTTCTGTAAAGTTTGGAAGGTAGGAGACGAGGTACTGGCAGAAGTAAAGCTGTGAGTACCGGACGTGAGTCGTGCTTCGGTAGCTCAGTTGGTAGAGCACTTGCCCGCGAAAGGCAAAGGTCCCGAGTTCGAGTCTCGGTCGGGCACACAGTTTTAATCTGCCAGGAAGTTTCATATCAGCGCACACTCCGCTGCAGAGTGAAAATCTCATTCTGGAAACATCCCCCAGGCTGTGGCTAAGCCATGTCTCCGCAATATCCTTTCTTTCAGGAGTGCTAGTTCTGCAAGTTTCGCAGGAGAGCTTCTGTAAAGTTTGGAAGGTAGGAGACGAGGTACTGGCAGAAGTAAAGCTGTAAGTACCGGACGTGAGTCGTGCTTCGGTAGCTCAGTTGGTAGAGCACTTGCCCGCGAAAGGCAAAGGTCCCGAGTTCGAGTCTCGGTCGGGCACACAGTTTTAATCTGCCAGGAAGTTTCAGTATTTTAATTTTTTTTCTGTTTGCTTCTTTAAGTTTAGTGCTACACTTTTGAAGATTGGAAATAAGCATCCATTGTATTAAATTTGGTCGAACTCCACTTTATAAATTGGAAATGCACTTTAAGAAATTATCACGGGGCAAGTTTAGGGTCCCTAAGGCCTTACCTTTTCTATTGCCCACTGAGCTATAATAAATAAAATTAATGCAGCCTACTTGTCCAACATTCATTTGACACAGGAAGAAGTGAAAGCCAACGTGTCTGCACTGAGTGTAGTGTTTTATGTATTTTAAGCTGAATACTTTGTTTTTTAAATTGATCTAGCTGACGATGTTGCTCGCAACTTTTTTAAAAGTAATTATGTACATCTCTTGCAAGTTCTTCAAGACGACTGGGAAGTGCCTTCAATCCATCAATATCACTTAAGCGATTTGAATGACAATTGCATTTTGTTTATGTTATTCCAGGAAGAAACTCTTTTAATCGAATGGACACTGAATTGTGATTCCCAACTGAAGAATTTGCACCATCTGAGCCATAACGAATGATATTTTCTAATGAAATATTATGCTGTACAGGGCTTGAGGCATTGTTAGCTGCAGTAGGCAGAAGATACGTGTTTCTGCCATGCGGGGTAGCTGCACGGTCATAAGCATATTGTCGCGGTCCGTGCAGCAGCTCCCCCCGTCGGAGGTTTGAGTCCTCACATAGTGTGTGTGTGTGTGTGTGTGTGTGTGTGTGTGTGTGTGTGTGTGTTTTTGTCCTTAGCATAAGTTAAGTTAGATTAAATAGTATGTGAGCTTAGGGACTGATGACCTCAGCAGTGTGGTCCTATAAGACCTCCCTCCCACCCCCCTTCACACACACACACACACACACACACACACACACACACACACACACACGCGTATATACTTTTCCAGTGCTCAACATTTTAGTGATTTTCCGAGTGTTTGCAGTATTCTTCTATGGCATGCCAGTGTAGAAGTGTGCACAGGAACATCTAAGTGAAAAATCTGTGCAATATGCATCGTTTATTTATAGACAGAATCTGGCTTTGGAATTTTCCTTTGGGTGGAACCGTGTGTGTAAGATTTATGTGCCGATTTGAAGTTCTAGATTCACATGTTTTACTGTTCACGTCACTTCTGCATATTCTTTCATTCAGTGTATAAATATCAATTTGTATTGTGGTATATTGTAAAGTTTTGAACGTTCTAGAGTGCTGCAATAAACTCCTAGTGTTTTTGTCAATTGTAGGCTTAAACTTAATTGTGCTCATTTAAAATTTTTGAAAATAGCGGGCATATCCCCATTCAGAAACATTGTACAATTGTGTGCAAAACAGGTTACTTTTGAGAATTTTCTGATGCTTAAAAAACTATATTTTCGTAATTTACTAGTACCAGTGCTCTGGATACGTACTACTATCGCATTTTGAAGCATATCAGCATTTGTGGTTTACAATTCTGCCAAAGAATAAATCATCTCTAAATTTCATTGTATATCAGAACACTTAAACATGCCTTTTTGAGAATTTTTGAAAGTTACCATTATCATTTGCATCAACTATGAGCAATTTGTAGTAAAGCAGCATTTTCAATTTAGTTACTGCAGCAGATATTCTAACGTATTGTTGTATATCTGGCATTCCCTCAACCAGGAGTAGGACCTATATATTGCCTCCATTTACCATAAATTAACTCTGCTTTCAAGTTTGGTAACAAATATAACTAACTTCAAAACATTTTAGGAAACTAGTGATTTTTATCACAGTTTTTTGTGTTGCCTTAATAAGAACCCCATTTTGTCTGTGAACTTCAATTCTTACAGAGAATTAGTAATTTTTTGGCTGAACAGATTACAAGATAATCAGTGGGTTAATTTAAAGTTATTTGTTCACTGCCTTGTAAAACATTACACCAGCAAAAATTTAGCCCCACTATGAACGCTGTTCTTGAGCACAGGATGAGATGGATGACATTTGTAAGCTGCTGGAAATTGCTTTAACTACTGTCAAATGATTGGCAGGTGCTGCAAATTGGTGTGTTAGAAGAACTCCTGAGAGTTGTGTTCCTGTGATACTGGTCCCAGAGGTACCTCAAACACTATGCTCTGCTGTGGATCCAGTCTCCTCTGCAGAAAGCACAGGATCTGTCATCCACTTGACAGCAAGTGGCATTTCAGTGGTAGATCTGGGCACCCTGTACAGGGTGGAAAGGGAACAGGGAGGACTCAGGGCGCTGTACTGATCCCCCTAACAAACAAGCTTGAGGTGCTCTCTTTCACTCAAACTGAAACTGAGCCAGTGGAACTCACTTCACTTGTTTTGAGGAAATCTGCTTTGCCTGATGCCAGGAGAAGGCAAATGCAAAAGGGTAGGGGTCTATTACTTTTCAGCAGTTCTATTGTACAGTGAATGATGGTCCCCTAAGAGAAATGGCAGCAAGGGTCAGGAAAGGACAGCAGGTGCACTCATTGTGTATGCCTGGGGGCCTCATTCAACATTTGAAGAAGAGGCTATTCCAGCAGACATTGAGGGAACAGGGCGCAACCAACTGTAGATTGTGGTACACAGAAATAATGATGCCTGTCACATGGGCTCTGAGGTCATACTTGGGTCATTCCAGCGGCTGACAGGAGAAGTCGAGAAGGCCAGCCCTGTGCGTGGAGTTTCAATGAAGCTCACAATTTGCAGCATTGTCCCCAGAACTGATCTTGGTCCTTTGGTTCTGAGTTGAGTGGAAGGACTGAACCAGAGACTTACAAAGTTCTGCGACAAGTTAGGATGTGACTTCCTGGACTTGCACCGCCCATAGCTCAGGTGTGCACGTCAAAGGCTGCCACTCAGGTAGCTGACTGTATGTGGGGTGCACACAAGGGTTTTTTAGATTAGAAGACTCTCCATCCAGTTCAGATAACGATAGCTGTAGGAAACCCAGAAGTATCAATGTAATATTGAGAGAAATCCCTCCCACAGGTGAGAATATTAAAATCCTAATGGTAAACTGCCCAAGCATTTGCAACGAAGTGCCAGCATTTGAAGCTCTCATGAAAAGCAGCGAAGCTCACATAATACTAGGTACAGAAAGCTCATTGAAACCAGAAACTGATAGTAGTGAGATTTTTGGGGAAAACTTAAGTGTACATCGAAAGTGTAGGTAAATGGCAAATAGAGGAGGTGTATTTGTCACAGAAAACAAGAAACTCCAATCCACTGATACAGAAATTGAAGCTGCATGTGAGATTGTTTCGCAAGACTCAGTATCAGGAGTTGGTTATAAATTTGTTAATTGGGTCCTTCCATAACCCACCAGACTCATCTACGGATGTAACTTAAAACTCTGGAAACACCTCAGTTCACTTGTACATAAGTTCCCTAGTCATACTGTCATCATCGGTGGAGACTTTAATCATCCAACAATTAATTGGGAAAAATTACAGTTTTGTTAGTGGTGGGTATGATAAGACATCCAGTGAAACATTACTAAATGTCTTCTCTGAAATCCACCTATAACAGATAGTTGCATCTTATGGCAAAAAATAGACCTGATCTCTTTGAGGATGTTCACATGGAAACTGGTACCAGTGAACACGACACAGTTGTGGCAACAATAATTACCAAAATACAAAGGACAACTAAACCCAGCAGAAAGATATACATGTTCGGTAACCTAGATTAAAAAATCAGTAGTGTCGTATCTCAGTGAGGAACAGCACAGGTTAGGAGCATGTAGAGGAACTATGGCTCAAGTATAAAAGAGTAGTTGACCATTCACTGAGTACATATGTACCCAGTAGAACAGCTCATAATTCGAGGGAATCTCAATGGTATACAGTCACTGTAAAGAAACTTTTAAAGAAATAAACACAGATGCATAACAGGGGTGAAACAAAGTGTAGGTCTATAGATAGAGAGACGCCGAATGAAACGCTTTTGGTTGTCAACAGAAAAACGTGTGATGCCTTCAATGACTACCGTAGCTGAATATTGTCAAACGATATGCCAAAAAACCAAAGAAATCACTGTCGTATGTGAAGGCTATCGTTGGCTCCCCAAAGTTAGTGTTCAGTCCTTAGCGAATGAGATAGGAATTGAAATTGTGTGTAGCAAAGCAAAAGCTGAAAAGCTTAACTTCATTTTAAAATGTTCCTTTTCAAAGAAATACCCATAAGAATTGCCCCAATTTAATCTTAGCGCCACTGAAAAGATGAGTGAAATTAGTAAACAGCTGAAATCATTAAACCTGAACAAACCTCTAGGGCCTGATGGGATTCTTGTCAGACTCTATACTGAATTTGCGGCTGAGTTAGCCCTTCTTCTAACTATAAGCTATCATAGATCCCTTTAACAAAAAACTGTGCCCAGTTCTTGCAAAAAAAAGCACAGGTCACAACTGTCTAAAGAAGGCCAGTGGAATTGATCCACAAAAGTACCATCCAATATCCTTGACATTGATTTGTTGTTGACTCTTAGAACATATTCTGAGCTCAAACATAATGAGGTGTCTTGAACAGAACGACATCGATCATGAGAAACCTAGCTTACATTTTTCTCACATGACATACTATAAGCTTTGGCTCAAGACAATCAGACAGATGTAGTATTTGCTGAGTTATGGAAAGCATTTGATTCAGTACCACACCTACGCTTATTGTCAGAAGTACGATAATAGGGGGTATCAAGTGAAATTTGTGGCTGGACAGAGAACTTTTTGGTAGGGAGGATGCATCATGTTATCTTGGATCGAGAGTTATCATCAGGTGTAGAAATAACTTCTGGTGAGCCTCAGGGAAGTGAGTTGAGACCATTGCTGTTCACGTTGTATATTAATGGCCATGCAGAAAATATTTACAGCAACCTCAGATTATTTGCAAATGATGCAGTTATCTATAATAAAGTACTATTTGAAAGAAGATGCAAAAATTATCAGTCAGATCTTGATAAGATTTCAAAGTGGTGCAAAGATTGTCGATGTATTTTAAATGTTAAGAAATGCAAAATTGTGCACTTGACAAAACGAGAAAACGTAGTATTCTATTACTATAATATCAATGACTCACTGTTGGAATCGGCCAACTCATACAAATACCTAGGTGTAACACAACACAGGGATATGAAATGGAATGATCAGATAGGTTCATTCGTGGGTAAAGCGGGTTTATTGGTAAAATACTGGGGAAGTGCAATCAGACTATAAAAGAGATTGCTACAAATCGCTGATGGGACCGGTTCAGGAATATCGCTCAGGAGTGTGGGACCTGTAACAGATAGGACTAGCAGGAGTTATGGAACGTGTAGAGTAAAGAGCAACACGAATGTCACAGGTGTTTGTCCGTGGGAGAGTGTCGCAGAGATACTAAAATAACTGGAAGACTTTTGAAGATGGACGTAAACTATCTTGAGAATGTCTATTAACAAATTTTCAGTAACTACCTTCAAATGATGGCTATGACTATACTACAATCCCATAGGTATCGCTCCGATATGGATCGTGAGGATAAGATTAGAATAACTACTGCACGTACAGAGGCACTCAATCAATCATTCTTCCCTTGCTACATGCGTGAATGGAACGGGAAGAAACCCTAATATCTGGTTCCCTCTGCCATGCACCTCACGGTGGCTTGCAGAGGACAGATGTAGCTGTAGATGTAAATGTAGTGCGAGTTACCCATACGTGTCATCCCCAGTTGCCGACACTGTTGTTATTTACAGTCAAATTCAAGAGTTTGCTCAATGTCTGGCTTTTCATTCCGTCATAACTGCACACAACAGTACAAGCAGAACTGTCTGAAGCGATATCGGTAGTTCCATCTGTCAAAATGGAAAATTTTAGTTTTTGGAGCGTGGAATAGCATTTCTTGTAAAAGCCGTGCTTTTATTCTTTTACGTAACATTTTATGCTGTCTTAGACTCAGGAAACGCGCTATTTAACATAGGTATCAAATGTTCACTTGGATTAAAAGGAATGTCATTAGCTGCTATGAGGAACGCGGCAATTTGTCATACCTTTAGACAAAAAACATTGTCCAAGTTAATTAATATACTTTTTTGATTGCCTGTCTTTGTTTAATATAGTTAGAGTAGGTACTACATAATCATTGCAGTGTAAGCCGTTTTGTCCTATAGCAATTACTAGGATCATTTGCTATACCTGAACGAAGAGCTGGAGCCCCCTCCCATGCAGTACGGTACTGATGACGCGTGTTTGAGTTTTCGCACTTGTTGGCAGCTCACCTCTTTGCATTTTCTTTTTCATTGGCGTAGAAACATAGCTTATCTCTTTATCACTACTTGACATTACACCTGCTTAATAAATTTACAAACTAACACAAAATGTTAATGCTGTACATTGATTGTCAAGGCGTTTTCGTACCGAACTGAAGCACGAACAGCTGAGAATGGTTATTAAACAGCTCACAGCACAGCTGTCAGTATAACCATGAGCAACGAGAAATCATTTACTACAGGAGACATGTAACCGAAATTAATTGTTAGTTAAAGGTTTGAAGCATTAAGGCGAACTGTAAAGGGCAAACAGCGCTGAAATGAGCCTCACTGCATCATAACGTCCCTGCGGGGAGCCTGTATTGGAAGACGTCCATACACTGAGTTAAATAATCTTAATGTGAGTGTGTGTCATTGTTGTGTACGAACTTCGTAATCGCTTAATAGTGACCTAATAATGAATGTAGATTTTGTTTTGCAACGGTTTCTTGCTCGGAAAGTTTCAAAAGTCCCAAAATTATCGTATTTACGTTTGTAATCCTACAGTTAGGACTAAATACCCTATAGGACTTGAAATTATGATAAGAGTATGATCAGAAGCGCCTGGTGTTATCTTCGTTCTACACGTAGCAGCCCTGACCGTCTCTTACTCCCGCGATCGATATTGACTAGAAAATTCGTTATAAACGAGGCTCGAAGATAAACTGAGAAATTGGTTTAAGGTGGCAGGGAAATATTGATGAGTATTTCAGTGTGTATTAAACCGCGTGGTAGGGAAAATATTGACGAGAATTTCAGTGTGTATTAAATCACGTTTACAAAGACTAAAAATGTTTTTGTTTGCAACATTATCTGCAACGTGACGTGTTGTGTGAATTGAATTTGAAAAACTGTTCTTATTTACTTCAGCAGGGTGTCGCTATCCGACTTTGAAGTTTCTTTCTTGTTTTGTTATCTTTTCTATGTTAATTATTGTATTTTTATCTCTATTTCTCTAGTGTGTGCTCCTTTCATATGTGTTTAGCAACGCTAGCAACGAGGAGCTGACTGGCCCCTACTACACTACTGCACATTACTAGAATCGTGAGCTCTGTATTTTAGCGCCGTACACAAAAATAAAGTTCCATCGTTTAGTTCAACGAAAAAAAGAAGGGAAAAATCACCACTTTGGCGCTAAGTGTAACTGTTTTAGTAATGGCATGCCAGAGTCGCAGGACCTAATTCGTTGACACTGCACCAAACCTCTGTGCATGCAGTAATTATTCTAATCTTATCCTCACGATCACTATGTGAGCGATACATATTGGATTGTAGTACATTCCTAGAGTAATCGTTTAAAACCCGTTCTTGAAACTTTTTTAATAGACAGTCTCGAGACAGTTTACGTCTCTCTTCATGAGTCTCCCAGTTCAGTTGCAGCTGTATGTCTGTGACACACTTCCACGGATCAAACAAACATGTGACCACTCTTGCCGCCATTCTCTGTATACGTTCAATTTCCCCTGTTAGTCCTACCTGCACACTTGAGCAATATTCTGGAACTGCTCGCACGAGTGATTTGTAAGCAATCAAAGAGAGGCACGTATTTCAGGAAAGCAATCCCTCTGAAGCAGTAACATGCAGTTACTGTAACATCTATTGGCAGCAGTGGATTCCAATCAAAGCTGTACATCTTTGTTCCTCATTTCAAAGCCAGTTATATATAAAATAGTTCCTGCAGTTTGTAACGTTTTGTTTGAAGGAGTATGTAAACGTAATTCAGTTACGTTACGAGGACCCCATATGATCGTACTTTTGACAAGAAGTCAAGGGAGGGGCTAATGGTGGTGGTGGTTGTGGAAGGGGGGGGGGGTATGGAATATCGCTTATTAAAAGGAGAGTTTGGGTTCTCTACCGACAAACTGGAAAAATTTAGTGTTGCTTAAAGTAGTTTTTGGTAACTGTTTTGAAGGTCAGGGTAAAAAACGTGTTTTAATAAGTAATAAGACGTCTATTTTAACTTAAATGATATTTACTGGTTTAGATAGTAAGCTATTTTTCACACTTATTCTTTTGTTAAAATGTGTTTGGAATGCATTGTGACCTATATTGCTACATAATTATTAAAAAAAAATGATTGACTCTGTTGGAGTAATATATTCGCTGATTTCTGAAGTCATATTATCCAGTGTAATATGATACTCCATGGGGAGGGGGGCCTATAGCCTCCATAGCCCCCCACCCATTGCGGTACTGAGCCAAATGCTTTTCGGAAACCAAGAAATACTGCATCTACCTGGTTGCCTTGATCCAAAGATTTCAGTATGTCATGTCAGAAAAGTGCGAGTTGTTTCACATGATCGATGTTTTCAAAACCCATGCTGGTTGGCATTGAGGACGTCATTCTGTTCGAGATAACTCATTATGTTTGAGCTCAGAATATGTTCCAAGATTCTACAACAAATCGATGTCAAGAATATACGGTAGTTTTGTGGAACGCTTCTACTACCCTTCTTGTAGATGTGTGTGATCCGTGCCTTTTTCCAAGAACTGGGCACGGTTTTTTGTTCGGGTGATCTATGACATTATAGTTGGAAGTCAGCCGCAAATTCAGCATAGTGTCTGACGGGGTTTCCATTGGTGCCTGGAGCTTTGTTCAGTTTTAAATACTTCAGCTGTTTGTCGACACCACTGAAACTAATAATTATTTCATTCATCTTTTCAGTGGTACGAGGATTGAATTGGGACAATTATTCTGGGTTTTCCTCTGTAAACGAACATGTGAAATCGGAGTTAAGCATTTCAGCTTTTGCTTTGTTACCCTCAATTTCAGTTCCTGTCTCATTCGCTAGGGACTGGACACTAGCTTTGGTGCCATTAACAGACTTTACGTATGACCAGAATTTCTTTGGATTTTGTGAAATGTCGTGTGACAATATTCTGCTATGGTATTCGTTGAATCCATCACACATTCGCAGCAAACGAAGGTGTACTAACAGGTCCCAACCTAACGACGACCTCGTAATTCGTAATATATTTCTAAAAGATAGTTTAATATCCGTGACAACCACGATTATTAATTTAAGCTATGCTGTTAGGTTCCAAGCCCGCTTCCATAGCCGAACTGTAGCCAGCGCAGTAGCTCAGCTTGTTCACTCAGGGTATTGGAGACTCTCTTGATCAAAAGCTGAGTGAGGTTCACATCGAGAGAAATTGGAAATGTGTCATGCGACACTCTCAACGAACCATTGAAGACATAACACGAAGAGATGGATCGAAAGTAAGAATATGAAAAAAGGAGAAAAAAAGGAAAGAAAAACGGGTCATCGCGTCTGACTCTCTTGCGGAGGATCTGGGTTCAGTTCCCAGTATCGTGCTTTCATGGAATTTTTACTCGGTGGGAGGACTAGAACGAGTTGTACCCACCTCTTTATATCAACTGAGGAACTACTTGAGTGAGTAGTAGCGGCTCCCATGTCTAAAAAAAAAAGTAGTCCATAACAGCCGTGAGAGTCGTGTAATGACCCCATGTTCCTCCATACCGCATCCGGGGTCAACGAACCTCTCTCGTGGGCCTCGTACGACATCTGAATGACGTGACATGGCCAGTTGCGGATACAGAAAAACTTCAAGAAGGGGGCGCTAAACATATCTTGAGGTAGGTTTACTTTTACCGTAATAAAAAATAATCAAGTCACAGGCAAAGTTTAATTCTCGAATAAACATTTTATTCTCACTAAAAAATCCAACGCCAGTACACTTAGCACTGAAACACACACGGTCACCCTCCGAGTATTTCTAATATCACTAAGCACAACACTGACTGAAGTCCGTGATAATAGCTAGTAATCGTAGTTGTTCACTTTTATCACTTCCAAGTTATCGCAACGATCGTAGCTTTCAAAAAGCGGCTCTACTTCCCTTATGTATGTGGCTCGGTTATTTCGAGAACATTCGCTGTCAGAATGTCCGCTTCCAGACTTTTATGTAGTGTGAACAAATACCTACTGTTAAAAGCGACTAGCCAGTATGTACCTTACGACGCAACGCATAATATAAGGGCGAGTTTCCAATGATGACGTCATCCGGCAATTTACGTGTGTGGAACTCTTATTGTCGATTGCGTTGCTTTCTAGTGCATTCGATGTTTTTAATGCATCCCTATGTAACAATGCGTTTTTAGGAATTTTCTCGAAAGTCACTATTACCGGAGATATACACGTCTATAGTTTCGTAATATGAGTTAGGTATGGGAAACTATTGTTACATTATTAGTAAAAATGTCGTTAATGAGTCTCTATGAATTACTATTATTAATACTTTACAATCAACTGATCACTCTCACTCTTGACTAATCTTCACACTTGCACTTGCTTCAACTATGATTTTATACTTATTTATTCTTGTCTCAATATTACTGCTTCTGAATGTAAACTAGCTTCCTATTCGGCGAATAGTCCGTATTTATAACGCTACGTATCGAAAGTTCTCTGTACCAGAAAACAGTAGCATTTTCGCGACTTATCTCGAAGAAATGACAGACAGAATAACGTATAGAGGTCACTATAATGGCCGCGACTTTCAATTAATTATCATTTTCAAATGGTTCAAATGGCTCTGAGCACTATGGGACTTAACTGCTGAGGTCATCAGTCCCCTATAACTTAGAACTACTTAAACCCAACTAACCTAAGGACATCATACACATCCATGCCCGAGGCAGGATTCGAACCTGCGACCGTAGCGGCCGCGCGGCTCCAGACTGTAGCGCCTAGAACCGCTCGGCCACTCTGGCCGGCTAATTATCATTTATCTTGAGAAAGTCAATCAAGAGAGTTTGAAGAATCCGCTTAAAATGATTACTCTGGGGATATACTACAACCCTCACTCACAGAGGGATCATGTGGATAAGATTAGAATAATTACTGCACGTGACACACACACACACACACACACACACAGGTATTCAAAAACCATTCTTTCCGCGCTCCATACGTGAATGGAACAGGAAAAAAACGTGATAGCTCGTACAATGGGATGTAACATATGCCATGCGCCTGGCGGTATTTTGTAGAGTACAGATGTAGATGCAGAATAAACCGAGTATCAATTAAATTATTAATCTTGGTTGTCACAAATATTTGACTGCTTTTTCTTTTTTAAGTTGTGCTATTACGCATACTGCAAAGTTGCGTATTTCGTTGTGGTACAAGTAACCAATAGGACTCTGTAAAAGCAGGTCCCAGTTCTCGTTAGTACGCAAGTGCCCAGCTACGAGTTAACAGGTGTAGAACCGCATTTTGCCTTCTGACGTGTGCGTCGTGACCTGTCGTAGGTTTCGCCAGAGGACAGCAGGGCGGTTGGGTGACATCGTGGTGTTTGCAAAACCTAACGTCGAAGTTTGGCTAAGTCCCGACCAACCACAAACTTTGTCGCATGTCCTGTGTTGACGAGTTCACGTGCCCTGATAACAGGTTCTGTAGCAGGCAGTGTCGCCCGGGCATTCGTGCACGCGTTGTTATGAACTGTAAACTTGCTCCAACCCATATTTAGCAAGTCGGTTTTGGAAGTGCTGTGTGGTAAGAATGTGAGAGTGGTTTTAGAAAACATCGTAGCAGATCTTTTGAATCGTTTTCTCGGAGACTATGTCGAAAATTTGGACCAATCTTAGTTGCAAATTGGAATATTTGGAGGTGAGCATATTGGGTGCGTCGTAGTTCTGTTGCGTCCCGATATTGTGAACAATTTCGATAAGGTACGGCATGTATTTTCTTTTATGTGTTGTAATGCCCTACATGTTATTCAATATTCTGTTAGGTAACGTCGTATTGCAAGATTTAATTTTAAAACAAAGTGCACTCAATGAGTTAATTTTGCCGGTGAAAACTGTGTATGGGCATTTCGGTAAGTTACCTCTTTCAAGTTTTTAAGTAATATTAGTTCTGGCTGTGGTTCATGTTTTATAGAAGCAGACTTCAGTGGTTCCTACTACCAGCTTTTGTAGAGTTAACTTAAGTCGTTCCACATTCCTTCAGGTGGAATTTGTGGAAACAAGATATTTGTGAATGCTTGAGTGAATGACCAGTAAAGTTAGTAGTTGTGGAGGACCCCCCCCCCCCCCCCCCCCTCCCTACGTCAACTTTACTTCACTGTTTCATAGTTTACCGACTACATATTGCATGCCGCCAATTCCAGTAACACAACTCAAAAAATCCAATATTTGAGAAAGTCGACTTACACAATATAAAACTTAGATTGAAATTATATAAACTTTTTTAAGTTTAAAGTAAGCGTTATTGGCAGTAAATTCCATTACAGTTTTCATGTATGTTGGGCACTCCACACGTATTTTTCAGTGACAAACTAAAAAAATGGCGTTTTTCGACCTGGGTAACTTTTCTGTGGGTGTGCTATATATACGGTACAGAGGGAAAAGTGCCGAAAACCAGACACGCAATTTTTTTATTTAAAAAATAAAGTAGTAATAATCAACTTTTAAAGGCACAGGATACTTACTTTATATTACCATTTATATTTTACTCTTAAAAATATAATTAAAATTATTTTTAAAAAAATGTGAGTTCTGAAAATAACTGACAAAATTGGAGCCTCCAAAAAATACCCATAGTAGTACCAAATAAAATGTGAAATTGCTATCAAATAAGAGAGTACACAATCTAGTTTCAGATTAAGTGTAATATAGCACCAATCAGAAGATTATAGAATTTCTGTCACGTTTGCTGAAAACAAGAGCCCTGTAGTAGACATTCCTACAGGTTTTCTTTCTGAATGTGGGTCGACAGAAGCGTCCGATCCCGCGCGTCGCTTTGAGCCGTGACGTAAGGGTGTTGTGTGTGACGTCATGACGGCGCGGAGTTTGGTTTGTGCGTGTAGCGCGTTTCTAGATGTTGTTGTGTTATGGTTTGTTGTGCCCTCTGGTGGTATGTTCAGGTTAACGTTTTTGTGCTTTTGTGTGAAGGTTAATTTAGTGTTGTTCGCTGTACGTTGTGTGGTAATTTTAGTAAAATTAATCGGTTGTTTTTGTTCAGGAATGGATATGACGGATAAAATTAACAGTGCGCGTCTGAGGGATATGATGGGGAACACTCCTTTGGAACTGAACAAGTTTTTGCAGCTTTTCGGTTTAATTGCCGAGGTTGTGAAATGCTCTATTTGTGGCGAAGAAATCAATTTGGCTAAAGTTCTGGCGTCTCGGATCAGGGACGGTTATATGTGGAGCTGTCGAAAAGACATGTGGCGTCCCATACAGCGCAGTTCCTGGTTCGAGAAGTCCAGGTTTGGCATGCGCGAGATTGTACTGGTGACTTATTATTTTTGTTATAGATCCCAACAAAGTTTTTCTGCGCATGAGACTACACTTACATGTACATTTATACTCCGCAAGCCACCCAACGGTGTGTGGCGGCGGGCACTTTACGTGCCATAGTCATTACCTCCCTTTTCTGTTCCAGTCGCGTATGGTTCGTGGGAAGAACGACTGTCTGAAAGCCTCCGTGCGCGCTCTAATCTCTCTAATTTTACATTGGTGATCTCCTCGGGGGGTATAAGTAGGGGGAAGCAATATATTCGATACCTCATCCAGAAACGCACCCTCCTGAAACCTGGCGAGCAAGCTACACCGCGATGCAGAGCGCCTCTCTTGCAGAGTCTGCCACTTGAGTTTGCTAAACATCTCCGTCAACCCGATCTGGTACGGATCCCACACTGATGAGCAATACTCATAGGTCGAACGAGCGTTTTGTAAGCCACCTCCTCTGTTGTTGGACTACATTTTCTAAGGACTCTCCCAATGAATATCAACCTGGTACCCGCCTTACCAACAATTAATTTTATATGATCATTCCACTTCAAATCGTTCCGCACGCATTCCGCTGCCGATCTTCCTGCATTTCGCTACAATTTTCTAATGCTGCAACTTCTCTGTATACTACAGCATCATCCGCGAAAAGCCGCATGGATCTTCCGACACTATGTACTAGGTCGTTTATATATATTGTGAAAAGCAATGGTCCCATAACACTCCCCTGTGGCACGCCAGAGGCTACTTTGTCTGTAGACGTCTTTCCATTGATAACAACATGCTGTGTTCTGTTTGCTAAAAACTCTTCAATCCAGCCACACAGCTGGTCTGATATTCCGTAGGCTCTTACTTTATCAGGCGACAGTGCGGAACTGTATCGAACGCCTTCAGGAAGTCAAGGAAAATAGCATCTACTTGGGAGCCTGTATCTAATATTTTATGGGTCTCATGAACAAATAAAGCGAGTTGGGTCTCACACGATCGATGTTTCCGGAGTCCATGTTGATTCCTACAGAGTAGATTCTGGGTTTCCAAAAACGACATGATACTCGAGCAAAAAGCATGTTCTAAAATTCTACAACAGATCGACGTCAGAGATAAAGGTCTATAGTTTTGTGCATCTGCTCGACGACCCTTCTTGAAGACTGGGACTACCTGTGCTCTTTTCCAATCATTTGGAACCTTCCGTTCCTCTAGAGACTTGCGGTACACGGCTGTTAGAAGGGGGGGCAAGTTCTTTCGCGTACTCTGTGTAGAATCGAATTGGTATCCCGTCAGGTCCAGTGGACTTTCCTCTGTTGAGTGATTCCAGTTGCTTTTCTATTCCTTGGACACTTATTTCGATGTCAGCCATTTTTTCGTTTGTGCGAGGATTTAGAGAAGGAACTGCAGTGCGGTCTTCCTCTGTGAAACACTTTGGAAAAAGGTGTTCAGTATTTCAGCTTTACGCGTGTCATCCTCTGTTTCAATGCCATCAGCATCCCGGAGTGTCTGGATATGCTGTTTCGAGCCACTTACTGATTTAACGTAAGACCAGAACTTCCTAAGATTTTCTGTCAAATCGGTACATAACATTTTAGTTTCGAATTCACTGAACGCTTCACGCATAGCCCTCCTTACGCTATCTTTGACATCATTTAGCTTTTGTTTGTTTGAGAGGTTTTGGCTGCGTTTAAACTTGGAGTGAAGCTCTCTTCGCTTTCGCAGTAGTTTCCTAACTTTGTTGTTGTACCACGGTGGGTTTTTCCCGTCCCTCACAGTTTTACTCGGCACGTACCTGTCTAAAACGCATTTTACGATTGCCTTGAACTTTTTCCATAAACACTCAACATTGTCAGTGTCGGAACAGAAATTTTCGTTTTGATCTGTTAGGTAGTCTGAAATCTACCTTCTATTACTCTTCCTAACAGATAAACCTTGCTCCCTTTTTTTATATTCCTAGTAACTTCCTTATTCAGGAATGCTGCAACTGCCTTATGATTACTGATTCCCTGTTCTTCGCTTACAGAGTCGAAAAGTTCGGGTCTGTTTGTTATCAGTAGGTCCAAGATGTTATCTCCACGAGTCGGTTCTCTGTTTAATTGCTCGATGTAATTTTCGGATAGTGCACTCAGTATAATTTCACTCGATGCTCTGTCCCTACCACCCGTCCTAAACATCTGAGTGTCCCAGTCTATATCTTGTAAATTGAAATCTCCACCGAAGACTATAACACGCTGAGAAAATTTATGTTAAATATATTCCAAATTTTCTCTCAGTTGTTCTGACATTAATGCTGCTGAGTCGGGAGGTCGGTAAAAGGAGCCAATTATTAACCTAGCTCGGTTGTTGAGTGTAACCTCCACCCATAATAATTCACAGGAACTATCCACTTCTACTTCACTACAGGATAAACTACTAGTAACAGCGACAAACACGCCACCACCGGTTGCATGCAATCTATCCTTTCTAAACAGCGTCTGTGCCTTTGTAAAAATTTCGGCAGAATTTATCTCTGGCTTCAGCCAGCTTTCTGTACCTATAACGATTTCAGCTTCGGTGCTTTCTATCAGCGCTTGAAGTTCCGGTACTTTACCAATGCAGCATCGACATTTTACAATTACTATACCGATTGCTGCTTGGTCCCCGCATGTCCTGACTTTGCCCCTCACCCTTTGAGGCTGTTGCCTTTCTGTACTTGCCCGAGGCCATCTAACCTAAAAAAAAAAAAAAAAAAAAAAAAAAACCGCCCAGTCCACGCCACACAACCCCTGCTACCCATGTAGCCGCTTGCTGCGTGTAGTGGACTCCTGACCTATCCAGCGGATCCCGAAAACCCACCACCCTATGGTGCAAGTCGAGGAATCTGCAGCCCACACGGTCGCAGAACCGTCTCAGCCTCTGATTCAGACCCTCCACCCGGCTCTGTACCAAAGGTCCGCAGTGAGTCCTGTCGACGATGCTGCAGATGGTGAGCTCTGCTTTCATCCCGCTAGCGAGACTGGCAGTCTTCACCAAATCAGATAGCCACCGGAAGCCAGAGAGGATTTCCTCCGATCCATAGCGAACACACCATTGGTGCCGACATGAGCGACCAACGGCATATGGGTGTACCCTGAACCCTTCATGGCATTCGGAAGGACCCTTTCCACATCTGGAATGACTCCCCCTGGTATGCACACGGAGTGCACATTGGTTTTCTTCCCCTCTCTTCCTGCCATATCCCTAAGGGGCCCCATTACGCGCCTGGACTGGTGTGAGTGAGAGGAGTGTGCTTGATTGGTTTTCTTTTTGCCGTGAAGTGTGTTCAGAGTTCATTAGGTATAGGGGTAAGTACAGGTGTGTGTGAGTGCCTGTGTGTGATTGTGGAGGCCAACCAAGTTTGTAGCGCCGGAACTTTTTTGGGGTAAGTTTTTATTTTTTTGTTTTTAGTGTATGTGTTGTGTGTTGGGGTCGATGGAAGTGTTTTATTGAAATGTGTGGCTGTGAATGTTCGTATTGGTATCGGGACATGGTTTTGAGCTATATAGGTCAAGGGAAGTGTCCGATTCCAGATGATATTGTGTTTAGTGGTATTTGGGGGGAGGGGGTTGTGATGTCGGTTTTTTTCGTCGTTTTGCGTGTTCTGTATGGGGGTGGCTGTCTAAATTTGTTTATATTTAGTTCGTCCCCACCCAAAAAACCACATTTCCGCGCTTGTCCCGTTAGTGTCATCAGGCTTTTTGTGGAACGTGTGTGTGTGTGTGTGTGTGTGTGTTTTTCGATGTACTTTCGTCTTCATAATGTGTACGTAACGACTTTATATGCGCCATATTGGAATCGTGGTTTATGGTAGTTTCCGCCGTATTTGTGACGTCATGGGTCAAAGCAGACGGGCGGGATCGGACGCTTCCTTATTTCCGAAACTTCCATAGCAAGGCAATACTAAATCAGCTCATCAAATTTTTAACCAATATTGTAAGTCTACATGTTTTAGCTGCTTCCTCGGTTGTACTGTTTCTCATATTAGACAACTGTGTACTGAACATTTTCAACCCATCTTTTTGTGTACTGTAGCTTGCCATTTTAGAAGGACCACTTTCTTTGATCTTCCTTCCCCACTATTATCTTAGAATTCCGAGAGAATAATTGTGTATGTACTAATATAGGGAGACTTTAAACGGAAAAAAGTAACAGATCTGCTTCAGGCAACTGAAAGGAGTCCAGTTTACTCAACTACAACCTATGTTTTGTTAACCAAATAAATTAACCAAACATATAAAGGGATTGATCATAAACATTAACTTGAATCTTACTATGTAAGAATACAAAAATAAGTTGAAGGGTTTATCTGCCAATATCTTGGGAAAATAATGAAAAATGTAATGCAGTGCAAAATCTTTCCACATAGTAATTACATACATTAATTGCCAGCAGGAGTTAATTTATATAAATGAGGCACTGAAAGTGCCTGGCATTCGAACTCGTGGTCTGCAGCGTACTAGGCAGATGCGCTGACCACTATGTCGGCCTCTACAACTAATGAGCTAGGACAGTGCATCAGTGTGTGGTATAAGTTGAGAATTTGTGCCTAACAAGAAGTGATCTAGGGTAGTCTATGTGGGTGTGATGGCAACTGCCTAGTAAGCTGGAGGCCTGGGTTTGAATCTGTCTGGCACAAGTTTTCAACTTGCTCCATTGATATAAGTCAATGTCCATTGACAGCTAACGTCTTTAATTCCTTTGTGTCTTGATTCATAGTGGCTGCAGGATCAAAATGTCTTTTGGATATCTGCAAAATCTTTGTTGCCAAAACATGTAATGGTGAAAGTGGGCAACTAGTGCAGTCCATTAATTGGTGGTAGAAGCACAAGTTACTATCAACACTTGATTCCTCCAGAGCGCATGAGAATACATATCTAGGAGACCAAAGGTTCCATGTAAGCGGAAGTTGGGGGGAGGCATTTTTGATGACTTTACTCTCTTTAGGATCAAAATACCCATCAGATACATGTCCATTACCGGTTACACATTTTCTGTATTTACCTTGCAGTTTTAGATTTTATGATGAAAAGTGAGTTAACCATGGCAGAGAGCATTCATATACAGTGTGAACATAAACATTAGAATACACAACAGGTTGGTTTGTTATCAGAACCTTTGACATTCATGTTTGTTGACCTCGCCAACCTACACCTCACATTACACTGCATATTGGTCTGTCATCACAAATAAGATTTCAGGGGCAGTCCAGTATCACACTCTGACCAAATGTCTTTGTCTGATAGTCCCATCTCTCTTGATATACAATACACACACACACACACACACACACACACACACACACACACACACACACACACACACACACACACACACACACACACACACACACACACATATACATACATATATCTAAAAAGAAAGATGATGAGACTTACCAAACAAAAGCGCCGGCAGGTCGATAGACACACAAACAAACACAAACATACACACAAAATTCAAGCTTTCGCAACAAACGGTTGCTTCGTCAGGAAAGAGGGAAGGAGAGGGAAAGACGAAAGGATGTGGGTTTTAAGGGAGAGGATAAGGAGTCATTCCAATCCCGGGAGCGGAAAGACTTACCTTAGGGGGAAAAAAGGACGGGTATACACTCGCGCACACACACATATCCATCCACACATATACAGACACAAGCAGACATATTTAAATGGTTATGTTCATCATACATCCAAGATAGATTTCTGGGGTTATTTCATGCAGTAATGCTTGTCTGTTTGCACTGAGAACTCTATACAAATGCCACTGGTCTGTCATTAAGTGAAGGCCATCATCAGCCACTGCATTTTCTTTTGAGAGATGTAATGCCTGAAATTTGATATTCTCAGCAAACTCTTGACACAGAGGGTCTCAGAATATTCAATTCCCATACTACTTCCAAAATAGTGTGTTCATGCATCAAGCTCCAACTACTATTCCACATTCAGAGTCTGTTAATTCCCACTGTGTGGCCATAATCACATTATAAACCTTTTCAGATGAGTACAAATGATCGCTGTGCTAATGTACTACCTTGTGGACATGATACTACCACCATGTGTATATTTGTGTACAGCTACATCATGACTTTTATCACCTCAGTATATACAGCTGCATTTTTATGTAAAGAAAAATTTTAACAGTTACAGCCTTAAGGTGTCCATTCATAATCATAATATTCATTAAACATTAACGATAGACATGCTTGAAACATGACTTTAAAAAACACTAATGGCAGGCATGAACACATGGGAATAAAGCTTTTTAACACTTTACCTGTGCAGGCACATTGCATCTCCTAACACCTTTAAAAATAATATACAAAAATGGCCAGAAGAAAAGGTTTTTACACTCTTAAAGAGTTTTGAAGTAGCTGAATAATATATTCAAGACCAGGATAATACTGGGTGACAAGTGACGTGCTCCAGAGTTTATTTTTGGAGGAATCAGTAGTACCAGGATTGGATGTGATGGTCCAGAGAAAATCTGTTTTTGAACTAGGCTGTTGGGGTAATTAAGTTCAGTGAAGGCTGAGATGAGAATGTTGTATTGCTGTAAAGAGTCTGCATCCAAACAAATACATTTTCCTGAAATTCCAAGCCTGTATGGGAGCAAACATTTGACACTGAAAATATGACAACCATCAAAATGTATGTACTGTAGTTTGTTAGTAGGTTTAATGTGGACAGAAGTGTGTAACTTGTGTTCAGTGAGGATTAGATCAACATAAAGAAAAGTGACATGGGACTCAAGGTAGGACTATGTGAAATTTAATTGAAAGAAGGTATTTAGAGTGTCCAGAAATTTTAACAGGTCAGCCTCACCATGAGTCCATACACCAATGACGTCATCAATGTATCAAAAGCAAACCAGGGGCTGAAGGCTTATGGATCCCTGGAAAGCCCCCCCCCCCCCCCCCATCCCCCAAGAACCAATGATTTCCCATAATCATACTCGGAAATGAGATCGATTCTGTCTGGGAATTTGCCCACCACACATAGAATACCTTTTTGTTACCCTCCCAATCTCTGCAACATTCCTGTCAGACGCTATGCTCCTTCTGCACCCTTCTACCTACCCTACGGCTCTTATCCATGTGACTGTCACCACTGCAAGACTTGATCTATACACCCTCCTATCACCACCTATTCCAGCCCTGTAACCGGCAAAACATGTACCATCAAAGGGAGAGCCACCTACGTAATGAAACATGTCATATACCAGATGCTATGTAAACACTGTTTGGCCTTTTACGTCGGCTTAAGTACCACCCAATTGGTAATCAGCATGAAGGGACATAGGCAGAGGGTGTATACCAGCAACATGCAATATCCTGCAGCAGAGAATGCTCTACAAGACAGTCATTAACTCGGTGACTGTTTCACCACAGGTGTCACCTGGATTCATATCCCAGACTCTGCTTTCTCAGAACTTCACAGGTGAGAACTGATGCAACACGTCCCTGGTCTCGCCAACTACCTAATCTTAATTTATGTTAATTGCTTCCATATCAGCATTTATGCACTGTAACTACTCCTTTCATCACCCCATTTTAGATTTGTACAACTCTCATTTTCTGCCATTTCTATTTTTCCCATCCCCGTCCTACCCCTATCACATACAATGACAGTTTTTATCCTTATTAACTCATACACAGTGTTTCAGTAGTAATCTCTGTCTTGCATATTACCCTGTCTTCTACATTTAAGCTCTTAGGTTTCAAACCTCATCCACTGCAGTCCCCAACGATCAGTCTTCCCTTTACATCCCATCCTGTAAGTCTCTCCTGACATGGGGTTCTTGGGGAATTTCCTGAACAAGTACCGCTTTTCCTAAACGTCTCCAGTTTTTTTTCGTTCACCCCTCTTCCTTCCCCTTCACCTCTTCTGCTAGGAGGAGGAGCCACTGGCTCCAAAAGTTAAACCTTTGCAAGTGCACGTGGATTTTTTTTGTCTATCCATTTGCATTACATTGTCAATGTTTTGTTGTTACGTTTGATTGTGTGATGCACTAGTGTGTATAATGTGTTGCTTTTGCTATGTTTCCAGAATTTGTTCACAGATAGGTTTTAAATTCCCTTACACAGTCTTTACTTGCTGCAGTTGTGCCTGGTGAATGATAGTGTGCACAAATATTGGTGGCTGTTGAGATCACCCTTCTGCAGGCCCGTAAATTATTTGAACAACTTATTACTTTCTCCTTGAATTAAGAGGCTATTCTGGGTATCAAATATCTTGCACCTCAGGTGAATGGTGGTGTTATGTTTTTGAACCCAATACTTTGATGTCTCATGTATCTTGGATGCCAGGTGTTCTCATTTTGTTAATGCCTGTTTCCCAAGCATCTCAGTATTTCTTCGGGATGCCACCCAGTCTGTGTGCCTTGTTTCAACTTAAGCTTTTCAGTCCTCTGTCAAATTATTCTTACAGTATAGCAGGTCTTGTCACCTCATCTTCCCTGTCCTAGACATTGTTTTGTTGTTTCTTTCCTTTGTACAGCCTTTTTGTATCTTCCTTACAACTATCACTCTTGCCCTGTTTGCTTGCTTCTTATAGTTTTCTTAATATTCATACAGGTGCTTCTATTTTCTGCAAAGGTCTGTTAAATTTTCTTAATAGCAGCATTTATATTTCCCTTAGACACATGGTCTTCTTCTGTTTGGATTTTTAATCTGATCATTCCTGCTCATCATACCGCAGTTGCTGACAGTCCCATTTTTCAGATATTTGTATTCCCTTTTGCCTTCTTGATTTCCTGCATGTATGTATTTTGTTCTCTTATATATTAATTTCAGTATCTCAAAACGAAAATTCACACAAGAAAACTTTATCCTCACAACAGAAAATAGACAGCCAAAGTAAAAAAACACAACTTCACCAAATAGAAAAAGCTGTGCAGTTGAGAAGAAACTGAAAACATGCATGGGTCATTTTGGGTGTAATCGTAGATATTGTCCCTACCTTACCTCCTCAGATTCTGTTCATATTTGGTTTTGAGAGGCTCACACCTGTTATAAGTAATTCCACAATTTCTTAGCTACTGATACAAAATATACTTTTTCCACATTGTCACCATAAGCCATGATAGGTCCAAATTTTGTGACAAAGATGCAGACGTTTTCATCGTTTTTTACGTGTGTGCGGGTGCATTTGTGTGTGTGCTCATGTTTGTTTTTAGTTACGCTGCATTCCTGGTACACTTGTTCAGCAAAGTGAACAATAAGAGGTATACAAGTTTTAAGGTTTTTGATGTAGTATTCGCCACACCAGAGACCCTCTAAGTTATCAAGAAATTTCATTGTAATGAAAAATGTAATAAATTAAGTAGATGACATTTCCTGTAGTATGACTGTCAGCAACATCAGAGACCTACAGTATAATAAACTGAGTTCTCAAAGTTATGAGTGTATGTATTCTTATGTTTACACCTGCCAGCAGCTTCAGCAATCTAGTAGCATGACGATGTCTCATTGGGTGTGTCAGTGTCACATTATCTTTTGTTTCTCCTACCTCATTGGGCAGCTGGAATTGTACATGACCACAATGGGCCAGTAATATGTTCATGATTCATTGATAATGTTAAATCCTCTGTTAATTAGTACCAGACACATGTTCAGTGAGTGTATACATAGCAACTGCTTGAAAGTTGTGGCTTGCAGCAGTTGGAAACATGCTGTCATAGTTATGAAGACTACCGACTTGTGCCAATATGTATCCCCCTCTCTGCGGGTCTGGGGATTAGAATAGGCCCGAGGTATTCCTGCCTGTTGTAAGAGGCAACTAAAAGGAGTCTCTCACATTTCGGCCTTTATGTGATGGTCCCCTGTAGGGACTGACCTCTGTTTTTCAAAATTTTCCTGAACAGTGAGCCAATTGGGGAAGGCTGCCTTACATGGTGCATCATGTCTATTGTGCCTTGAGATCTTTAGCTCACTTTCTCGTCGTCCCACTGCAGTAAGCTTGTTCTCCATCTCTTGGGCTAGGATGTCTTCCTGGGTGCATTTTCCACCATGCACTACGCAGTGTCACTTTCTGCGCCGACAATGACCGTGGTCTTCTTTGCACCTCATATCCAGCACAGTAGCCAGACCATTGTGGTGGGGCTGCCATGTACCCTTTTGGTTGTAGACCCCCTGACAACATAGTGATCGCCCTGCTGATGATGCCTGTGCTGTTAACTCCTGATGTATGCCAAGGAGTAGATGCGAGTCATCCTGGGGCATCGGGACTCCCGGCAATGGCCATCCTGCCACGTGGTCTTTGCTGCAGCTTGGTGGCATCTGTGGGGAGGGCCCCTGGTCGGAGTGGGTGGCATCAGGGTGGATGACGAGCGATGAAGCATACCACGTCATCATTTGCTGATGATCAAACACCAGCAATCTCTAAGCCCTCCAAGTCCCAGTACAATGCAAGAAATTGTGACCCTAAATCATTCCCCTCCCTGGCAACATCATGGGTGGAATGCCAGGCTAAGGATGGCAGCAAACCTTACTCACCCCAGTACCTTGTACGTACAAGAACTGATGGGGACTCCATTGTTTTCATGTAGCCACAGTTTTTTGCAGAGTGTTAGAGGAGGTAGAGGGCTTGTCTAAAATGTCATCTGGGTCCGTCTTGATGAAAACAGCATCCTCTGCCCAGTCACAGGTATTACTCACTTGTAACAATTTGGAGGATGTTTTTTACCATCATGCCACATACGAGCTTAAATATGGTTCAAGGTATTATCTTCCACAGGGACCTTCTTTTGCAGTCTGACGATGAGCTGCACACTAATTTAGAGTGGCGAGGTGTTCATTTCATGCGGTGCATTCGTCAGGGTCGGAGGGATAATGAGGTTTCCACCGGTGCCTTGATCTTGGCCTTCGAGGGTGACACCTTACCCGAAAAGATCAAGGTGACGGTCTACCGCTGTGATGTCAACCCATATATCCCTCCCTGGTTGTGGTGCTTCAGGTGCTGGAAGTTGAGCCATATGTCTTCTCACTGTACTTCCAGTATCACATGTCGAGATTGTGGATGTCTATCACATCCCAATAATCAATGTGCCCCGCCTCCCATCTGTGTTCAACTGCGGAGAGCATCATTCACCTTGCTCGTCAGACTGCAGGATTTTACAGAAAGAGGGGAAAATCGGGGAATACAAGACCCTGGACCGACTGACCTACAGTGAGGCTAAGAAAAAAGATGAGCACCTACATCCTGTGGCTATGACCTCCTCATACACCACCGCTACGAGAACAGTTGTGGCGCCACCAGTTTTGCGAATTGCAGTCGGCTCTCTGAGCCAGAAGGCTACACCTGCCCTCTTGATGGTGGAGGGTACTTGCCGCCTTGTTGCTCTCGCACCACCTACCTCGGGAGCACTCCCCTGAACCATTGGGGACACCAGTCCCCACTTTTCAGCTACAGAAGCGCAAGTCTTCTTCAGCTCCTCTCTCTAGGAAGGGGTCCCTTGGGTCAGTCCCTTCCCAGGTTTCTGCTAATGGGAAAGATGACGCCCACCAGTGGCTGTAGTGCCCACAAGCAGCTTCATGATCATCCTCAGTCCCAAGACGAAATCAGTGAAGCCCTCCCAGCCAGAGAAACATAAGGAGAAGCGAGAAAAGTCCAAAAACAAGACCCCTAAAACCAAGGAAATTGCGGTAGCACCCGCACCACCGTTACTGACAAGCTCTGCATCTCAGGATGGGGTGGAGATTCTGTCGTTTTCTGAGGACCTAGATCCCACCGGACCCTCAGACACAATGGATATAGACTGCTCAGGGAATAAGTTGGTGGCAGCAGGTGAACCTGAGGCGTAAATTGTCTCATTGAATGTTCCATGCCTTACCAGTCTCACGATGTCTTCCTCCAGTGAAATTGCAGCGGTTCCTTCCACTGCCTGACTGTCCTCCCCCCTCCCCCTACCTGCCACGGGGGCTCACGGTCCTTCGTGAGTACATGTTTGGCGAGCACGGGGCCCCTAGTTATCCCAGCCTTCCTTCCTTTCCTGGGCTGTGTTTCATTTCCTTTCCCTTCCTTCCTGTCCTTGCTCCTTCCCCTTCCCCCTCTCCATCTCTTGGTGTCCATTTTTATGTTGTCCCCACTATCCTCCTGGTTATGTTGGCTTTGCAGTTTGGTTTTGTTGCATAATTACCTCATCCTTTTGGCATTCTCTGGCCCCCCTCTGGGGTTTGACCTCCATTACTAAATTTCTCTTCCATAGTGTGAGCCATTTGGGGAAGAGCACCTTACCTAGTGGCTCCGACGTGTGCCCTTCTAGTTCCTCTACGCATTTGCTTCATGTCATTGTCTAGCTAGGTTGCATAGCCAGCACGGTAGCCAGCCCATGTGGTGGGGTCGCTGTGTACCCTTTTGGTTGAGCCCTCTGAAAACACAGGGAGCACACTTCTGATACCTGAGCTGTGCCCTCCTCATGTAAGCCTAAGTGTGGTTGCTTGTCATTCTGCAGCATTGGATCTCCCGGCAATGGCCGCTGTGCCAGACGGCCCTTGCTGTCGCTGGGTGGTGCCCGTAGGGAGAGCCCGTGATTGGAGTTGGTGGTATCAAAGTGAACGCTATGCGAATGATAAACATATGGGTCGAGAAGTCGGGCCGTTATTCTACGACCATCACTTTGCGTGGAAATGATTCTTTTAGTGCTGCTTCTTCTGCCCCTTTCGCCTTCCCTTCCATGGTTACCCCATGGGAGGAGGGTCAGGCTCACCAGCTAGGTGAGAAACCTTTGCCCTGCTATCTGGTTTGCACCAGGACTGATGGGGATACTTTCACCAAAACCAACCCTTTATTTTTTGTGGAACACATTGATGAGAAGTTTGGTGAAGTGGACTCTGAGCAAGATGCAGTTTGGTCTGTTGTTGATCAAAACTGTTTCAGCTGCCCAGTTTGCAGCCCTTCATTCCTGTAACCATCTTGACACAATTCCTGTGTCTATTACCCCCCACCAGTCTTTGAATATGGTTCAATGTGTAATTTTTCACAGGGATCTCACTTCAAACTGATAAGGAACTTATGGACAATCTCGATGGCGGGGTGTTCACTTTGTTCGGCATGTTCAGATGGGGCTGAAGGACAATTGCATTGGTACTGATGCCTTTATCCTGGCCTTTGAAGGGGATAACCTCCCTGAGAAAGTCAAGATTATGGTTTATCAATGTGACATGAAGCCGTACATCCCATCAAATATGAGATGTTTAAGTGCTTCCGTTTTGGCCACATGTCTTCCCACTGTTCCCAGGCCCCTTTCTGTGGTTACTGGACGTCTACTCCATGAGGGCGTTCCTGCCCCCCCTCCTCCCCTCCCGTGTGTGTTAATTGTCATGGGACTCATTCTCCACGCTCACCGGATTGCCCAGTTTATAAGAAGGAAAAGAAGATACACGAGTACAAGTCCCTACACTGAGGCTCATAAGAAGTATGCAAGTCTTCATCCTGTGTCCATGACGTAAAGCTATGCTTTAGTTACATTGTCACCCCTTCCTCCCCCCAGTCCCACACCCCTCTCCTCCTCCCCTCCCCTCCCCACCCCTGAGACTCCCAAACCCACCCCTCCGGGTGCCGCTCCCCCTCCCCAGGCATAGAAGTGTCCCATTACTTTGGTGTCTGCCGGTAAAGGGCGCCCCTTCCAGGATCCCCCCTCCCAGCACCTTCCAGGCCAGAGATCTGCTGCCACATGACGACCACAAGAACCATGGTCTGTTGATCCCTAGGTCGCCCATCTCTTTCTGTTCCAGATCTTGCTGCAGCTGGCTTCTTTTTGCCACACAGCCCTCCTCGATCTCAAACAGAAAAGAAGAAGAAACATAAGTCCCAAGACAAGGTGCCTCTGGCGTCGCCATAGGTCCCATCCCCACATTTGCAACCTGACTCTGACTCTGATCTGTTGTTCACGGACGTCGCCCCCTCCTTGTCGGTGACAGGTGGTGACCCGGTGGCATGACTGGCTTTAGCCTGTTCACCTCCCATTTGAATCATCATTCAGTGGTTATCCAGTGGAATTGTAATGGATATTACCATCACTTTCCAGAGTTGAAATCCCTTATTTCGTCTTACTCTGCAACCTGTGGGGTTCTATAGGAATCTCATTTTACTGATGACCACTCACAGACCCTCCGTGGGTTCCATGCTATCTGTCGAAATCGGGTCACCCTCCTGCGGGCCTCTGGTGGCATTTGTACGTTGGTCTGTATGGGCATTGCTAGCACGTGGATCCCTCTTAAAACTACATTGGAAGCAGTTGATGTTAGGGTCCACCTGGACTCTGAGGTCATGGTTTGCAATCTTTATCTCCCTCCTGACAGGACTCTTACACCTGCTGCCTTAACTGCCCTTATTCAGGAATTTCCTCCTCCCTTCCTCCTCCTTGGGGATTTTAATGCTCACCATCACTTGTGTGGCAGTGCATTTCCATCTAGTCGAGGTCTTCTGATAGACCACGACTTGTGCCTTCTTAATGATGGCTGCCCTACTCATCGCAGTGCCGGTCATGGTACCTTCTCTGCCATTGATCTTTCTCATTCTTCTCCCTCCCTCCTCCCTTCATTCCACTGGTCGCCACACGACGAACTTTGCGATAGTGACCTCTTCCCGTTAATTCTCTTGCTTCCTTCTGGTTCCCCGATGGACAGGTTACCTTGTTAGTGTCTCCAATGCGCCGATTGGCCTCTATACACTGCACAGGTCGTTCTTTCTCCCTCTTTGTCTGGTTGTATTGATGACGTCCTCTGTGGCGTGTCTGATGCGATTGTTCGCGCCGCTAGCCTTGCTATCCCATGCTCATCCAGACTATTTTGCCGCCGGCAAGTACTGTGATGGAGACCGGCCATTGCAGTTGCCATCCACGATTGCTGTCGAGCTTTGCAACATCTTAAGAGGTACCATCTGCTGTCAAGCTTATTACCTTCAAACGCCTTTGTGCCAAAGCCCATTACTTAACCAAACAGAGCAAATGAGTGTGTTGGGAATGGTTTGTTTCTTCCCTCAGTTCTACTGTCCCTATGTCATGGGTATGGGCTACACTTCACTGTCTCCAATGTTGCCTTCGGCAGTCTACCCTCCCAGGCCTTACCCTCCGAGATGGCCTTTGCATGGACCCGTTGATTCTTGCAGAACATCTTGCGACCCATTTTGCAACAGTATCAGCATCAACCTCCTATCCGGCTGCTTTCCTTCACCAGAAACAGCAGTCCGAAGCTTCTGCCTGATGTTTTACCCCTTGTCAGTCAAAATCTTACAACTAACCTTTTACTGGATGTGAACTTCTTTCCGCACTTTCTTCTTCTGATGATACAGCTCCTGGCCCGGACTCCATTCATAACCAATTGCTTCAACGTCTGTACTCCACAATGACAACATCTTCTCGGGTTTTTTAACTGTATTTGGCTCCAGGGTGACTTTCCTTGTCAATGGAGCGATAGCATCGTGGTTCCTGTCCTTAAGCCTGGTAAGAACACCCTGTTTGTCGAAAGCTATGGGCCAATTAGTCTGACAAACGATGTTATCAAGTTACTTAAATGGATGGTAGCCTGTCGGCTCTATTGGACCTTCGAATCTCAGGATCTGTTGTCCCATTACCCGTGTGGCTTTCGATGGGGACGGTCTCTGATCAATCATTTACTTCACTTGGAATCCACAGTTTGGCAGGCTTTTTCCCAGCGCCGCCATTTGGGTGCAGTATTTTTCGGCCTTCGCAATGCTTGGTGCCTTCACATCTTACTTACACTTCATGTGTGTGGTCTTCAGGGCCCACTCCCGATTTTTAACTGCCAGTTCCTGTTCCATCGGTCGTTCAGGGTTCGGGTTGGTATTGTTTTTAGTTCGACACAGACTCAGGAGACTGGCATCCTACAGGGTTCCGTATTGAGTGTCCTTCTTGTCCTCATTGCTATGGTTGGGCTTGTAGCATCAGTCAGTCCTTTAGTCACCCCTGCTGTGTATGTGGATGATTCGTGGAGCATTTGGGTTAGTTCCTCTTCAATGGCCTCTGCAGAGCAGCAGCTCCAGGGAGGTATTTGGCGTGCCTCTGCAAGGATCCTCCCACACAGGTTTAAATTCTCTCCTTTAAAATCGCGCGTGGTCCACTCCTGTCGCCATACTATGATCCACCTCAATCCGAAGCTCTACCTCGATGCACAATGACTACCTTTTTCCCCACAGTTTCGTTTCCTGGGTCTTCTTTTCCACAAGCCCACTTGGCTACTCATATCAGACTTCTGAAGGTAGGATGTTTCCATAAACTCAACGTCCTTCGCTTCCTTGCCCACAACTCTTGGGGTGCGGACTGCTCCACCCTTCTCCACTTTTACCAGGCTTTAGTGCTGTCTCACTTGGACTATGGTTGACAAGTGTATGGTTCGGCTGCTCGTTCCAGACTGGACCTCCTGGATCCAGTCCACCATTGTGGTATGTCTTGCCACTGGTGCCATCCCTACTAGCCCTGTTGATAGTCTCCTGGTTAAAGCTGGGATCACTCCCCTCCGCCCACCCCTCCTTTCTGTTCAGCAGTCCCAGGTTCTGGTTTCTAATGCAGTTGCTGTCCGTTCCTCTCCCACTTACCCTTCCTATTCTCTTCTGTTCCCAGACCAAGGATGTTTACCGGTTGGGCTCCACCTTGCATCTCTTTGCCGTGATTTTCAGCTTCCTTCTTTGTCCTGACTCCCACGTTCCCTCCCCAACTCCCCCATTTGGTTAGTTCCTCGGCCCCGGATTTAGATGGACCTCTGCTGAGGTCAGAAAGATTTCGTTCCCCCGATGGTGTTCCGTTGTTGTTTCCGCCAAATTTTATGGGAGTTTCGGGATGCTGTTGTTTTTTAACCCAATGGCTCTAGATTTGCTGATAACGTGGGATATGCCTTCACGTCCTCTGTTGGCATGGAGAATCATCTCCTGCCAACTACATGTGGGGTGTTTACTGTGGAATTGATGGCAATTCCCAAGCCCTTACCTTTATTACATGATTCCAACTCAACCACGTTTTGTTATATATGGACTCAATGTGTGGCCTTCAGGCTATTGGCCGGTGTTTTTCCTGCCATCCCTTGGTCTTGGCCATCCATGACCGTCTCGCTGATCTTCACCATGCTGCTTGTTCTATTAACTCCCTTTGGGTCCTTGGCCATGTAGGTATCCCAGGTAATGAGCTTGCTGATCGTTTGGCTGGGTGAGCAGTCACTTAGTCCCCTTCTCTGTAACCCCTCCTACGGCAGATTGATGGCTGGAAAATATTTTAATTGTGGTTTTAATATTTTGACTAGAGTGATGTCGCTCAAATTTACTTTTAACCATATATATTTTTATGCAATTTAATTTGTAAAAATTGTTTGTTCTAATGCCTACCTGCTATTAATGTTCCTTCCTGTGATATTGTTAGGTAAGGTAACAGTTTCTTCTGAAAAAGGCGCCCCTAGTTGGCGTTGAAAACTAGTTAAAGAATTTTAAATTCTCTCTGCAACCGGTTGGCCGGAAATTTGTGACATTGTAATTTGTAGCTCTTTGTTCAAAACTATAAGACAAGTGTGATCTTTTTGTATGCTTCAGAATTTTACAAAATATGCTCAATATCTTAATCATTGAAGCTTTGTGACAGCAGTGTTTGCAGATACCTGATACTTTGTAGCTGAGTTGTAGGAACTCTTAATGACATTTTATTTGACAATGATAGGGAAAAGGTATGAACACTGACAGACAGTAATACTCTTCTACAGACTATGTCTGAAAATCTGGTCCGTTAGTGTTCAGAGCATAACCGTATGTTACTACATAAACAGAGTGCAACATTTAGTCATTTCCGAAAGCTCTTCATCGATTGGTAGTACTGTCTTTTTTTTTTTTTTTTTCTTTTTTTTTTTTTAATGCACTATTTGGTTTCAAGTGAATGTCGGAGAAGCACATGTTGTGATTAGCGCGCCCTCCCCTCTGCTTCCCGATTGTACGAAGTGTTAAAAGTTTAACAACGTCTTTGTATGTCTATGTCATCACAACTTCGACAATGAATGCAAAGATTTCAATATTTATTTGAAGGTTGATTTAATCAGAATTGTCGTGACACAAGTGGGTTGGAAGTTTGTTCAGCTGTTTACCTTTAAACTGCTACATAAAGAAGAGAGTTTTCCGGCAGCAACCCACTGCCTAATAAAAATGTAGTACATATTTAGATATCATACTAAAATAAAGATATAAAAAAAATATACAAAAAACTCTGCTAGAACATACGTTTCATGTCTCACAATCAATCACCATTTTTGTGTTGTCTTTCGGATTTGCCACGCCAGGTGCAATTAAAAGACAAAAAAGTGATTATATGTCAACCGTAAAAGATAAGCATATGCTGTCGTGGACTTCTGTGTAGATCTTCCTTAGAGCTGCAGCTTCCTACTTTACATTTTGTAGTAGCTCTGACCGCCTGTGCAACGGATTGTACTGTGTGTGTTCAAAGAGTAAGGTGACTATATTTTTATGAATAAATATTCATTAATTCATCAATATTCATGTTGTCCCCTTCAAAGTAATCCACCTCAGATACAATACACTTCTGCCAACACTTCTTCCAATCCTCGAAGCAGTTCTCATAAACACTTTTTGGTAAACCCTTAAGAACAACCAGCGACGCAGTTTTTATTTCCTCGATCGTTGAAAATCTTCGTCCTTTCATAGGAATCCTTAGTTTTGGGCACAGGAAAAAGTCGCAGGAGGCCAGATCCGGTGAATATGGTGGCTGAGGGATGATTGTCGTGATGCAAAAGTTATGAATTGTTTTCCCACAATTCCGGACGTTTTTAGTGTATTGCTTCTTGCAAACGGCGCATAACGTCAAGGTAATACTCCTTACTGACTGTATGACCTTGAGACAAATATTCATGATATACTGCGCCACATTAATTGAGAAAAAAAAGGAACCAAACTTTGACATTTGATCGAATTTGGGGTGCTTTGTCTGTCTCGAGTATCCGGGATGCTTCCATTGGGATTATTGGGCATTGATTTCGACGTCATAACCGTAAACCCACGTTTCGTCACCAGTTATGTTCCTTTTGAGCAAATCAGGATCATCACTGATGTCATTCAAACATCCTGAGCGATGCTCATGCGACGGTTCTTCTGATCAAAATAGAGAAATTTTGGAACAAACTTCGCTGACACACGTCTCATGCCCATAAAATCCGAAAAAAAATTGCATGGCACGATCTGACCGATATGCCAACATCCTCAGCAACTTCTCTTAAGGTAATTTGGCGGTTTTCCAAAACAATTTTCTTCGCAGCTTCGACATTATCACCTGTTGTTGATGTGCTGAGACGTCATTGGCATTTTCTCGGCCATATTGGAAGAGCTTGTACCACTTGTAAACTTTTTTTCCCAAGTGTTTTAGAGCAATTCATTCCATTTTTCACACAAAATTTGTTGCAAATTCTGTGCTCCATTTTTTGTAATAATCGAAAATCGCCGAGCACACTCAAACACGTCTAACCTTTCCATCTGTCCAAAACAAGAAGTATGCTGTATACTTAAAACCCCAGTCTAACACAGTTCTATCCAACGTCACAAGTATTTCTTAGCGAATGTGTTGTAACTTGCCACTGGATCCATTAGTTTTATCCCTACTTGTGCTTATTTTAGAACCATTTTTAGAAACATATATGTCTTCTAATATTACACAAACTCTTGGAGGCAAAAAATAATTCAAATGTTTTGTAAATGACGTAGGAAAGGAATGCAAAACACACACTATGCTTCCGACACATCTGAAGTTCTCCTTTTTTGCCGCTCGGAGCGCGAGTCGTTCCACCTGTTAAACGGTAACAACTTTTGCAGCAGTGAGTGTCGCGACTGACATGTTAGACTGTACTTGAAACTGTGAACCTATGTCCGGGACATAGCAAAAAAAGATCGATAATCGAATGTAACATGCCCGCGCAATTCGAAAAGTTACCTTACTTTTTGAACAGTCCTCGTAAAAGAATTCATTGCGTACAAACTTTTTGCTGCCTTGATTCACTGCTATCGTGGTTTATCATTTCTACCTACCCTTTTAAATTTTTTAAGAAGCCTACGGTCTTCATCACGATTTAAGCTTCCTCCACACCAAACTCGATCACATTTGATCCAGTGTGTTAGCTGTGAAACGGTGACGGTCAGAGTTCCTCTCACATTTATAAAACTGTTACCTTATGGGTTATTCACTGTGCTTTTCCGGAAGTAGTGAAGTGCTATATCATGATCGAAATATGCTGTTTCATGGTGGGAACGCCAAACAGGAGAACTTTGGCAAAATGCCAAGGCACATGTACTGACTGTAAGAAGCCTGACAATGAAGGAAAATGTAAACTCGTCTCTTCAAATAGCTGTTTATAGTAAATGGTGGCAGTCCTATTTCTTGTTAAGTTTGAAAAGAATCCAGCGAGATAAAATATTTGCAAAGAATATCTGAATGTGTGTGCCTGAACGCAGCCCTAGAAATTCGCAAATTAAAACATTTACCTTGAGTAGCACACCGAGTAAAACCCACACAATTGCTCATTTCTCTGCTACATAATCACGAAACGAGAAACTGTCACGTTTTGTTGCATTTTTACCGTAAATTCCGACAAATTAAGAAACATGAAATGATAGGTTTTGTTAATTCAATGCGTTCTGCATTTTTAAAACTCACAATTACATAATGCTCGTAATTATAAGTTGTGAGGTCGTAGTGCGATCTGATGACAGCCAGCGATAGTGTCCCAGTCTACAGATCACGTGTTCTGGTTGCAGTGTGTGTGTTTGTTAATACAGCCTTCGTTTGGAAAACGGAAAAATATAGTTACAGTTTGACCACAGGAACACAGCGCAGTAATGAGAGTTTGTCGCCAAAGTGTCAAAGATACAGGCATGATAAAAGTTTGCGTACGCTTTCGTCGTCCCTTTGTATATCCCGATCTTGTTCACACAGTTCGTGTGTGCGCATTCTTACCAATTGATGCATTTGTCAGACTTCAGCTCGCTATACGTTTTGCCATACGATAGACATTTTGTTTCTTTCTCTGTTCCAGCTACTACTACTTTCAGGAAGCCATCTTTTTTTTTAATCTTTCAGCTTTTGTTGCCCTCGCTCACAGTCGCAACGTAATACGTGTACGCGCGCACAGATGGCTCTGCTGCTTCGCATATCTACAGTGGCGTAACTCGCTCTGAGCATTTGGCGTTCCTACTCATCGTACAACAGGCCTCGAGGTGCGTTAACACAGGCCATATTTTACGGCAATGTGTAGCCGCAACAGAGCTGCCATCAATGTTGCTACAATAAACGCCATTATTGCGGGATGACTGGGCAATATTGCAGATTGAACGGGTTGTTGCAGGTAATTGCCGATGTATTGTTGAGTTGTTGCTGATTTTGTCCACCAAAGGTGGAGACTGTTTAACATGTTTGGGGCATATCTTCCTCAGTCCTTATCTCTAAATGGTTCGCAGTACTGAGTACTGCGCAATAATACAGACCATTGACAGTTAGTGCGCGATATATTGAAGGAGACAGCAGAGCTTACAAAATAATGACACTAGCTCAGCACATCGTACCGCGCACGGGTAATATTTGCGCAATAAAATGCAGTTTCTGCCGAGACCGAGTATAGTTCATTCGCTCCGAACGACTTTCCACAAAGAACTGAAAATAGTAAACTCACGAGAGAAAAAAAAAAACTGCTGGAGGACGTATATTAAAGCAAAAAGCTATACTTTAAAAAATCAAATTCCTGACTGTTTATGAAAACGTAATCCCCGCAAATATATTTGTCCCAATAATGAATTAGTTGTTTTTTTTTCTCTTAAAAGAAGTACCTGACGCTAGGCCCCTCCTCTAGGGGACCAAATAAATGAAAATCTGAGGATGCCGAATCTGGACTATAGTGGGATGACGTACTGTAGGGTGATCAGACGTCCCATATTTTAGGGGATCGTCCCATATATTTATAGAGTGTCACTTTCTGTCCCGCCAAAATATATGTGACATATTATGTCCCGTCCTTCAGTAACCACCGTTTATATTGAACTGGTGTGTTTCTAAGTAGTGTGTAACATAAGCAAATGTAGAAGAAATATGGTCATACCCAAAGAATGAAGAAAATACGCTCTTTGATTAACTAAATTGGTTTGAAGTACGATTTTGTAAGTTCTTCGCCGATTAGTACATCTTTATTCATTCAGCGATCTTAAGAATTTGTTACTGTGATGTCTTGCCCCACTAATGCGCCGAAATATCGTGACAGCACGTTACTGATATGCAGCAGTTATCCTGTATATTTATGGAACAAGCAGTACGCCAGGAAAAGCTTTAAACATCAGAGCATCCATATCATGAAATAAGACCACTCCGTGGCCCTTGTAGTTACTCTGCTTTAGTTTTATAGTGGGGGGGTGGGATAGGGAAGGGGAAGGGGAAGGAAAAAGGTTTATATAGGATTACCCGCAATTACTTGCAGGCAGGGAGGAGGAAAATCACGTACATGTTAGCATACCAAGTTCACTTCGCACAGGGCTGAGGGATGGACCCTCTTCAGTAAACGAAGTTCTAGCACTTATGCGCTTCTCCTTCTGAAATGGTGTGGTGGTAATAAGGGGTTACATGGTGGGTGGTTTATTGGTCTTGGCTTTTGTGCTGGTTTTTTTTTTAAAATTAAAAGTTGAAAGGATAGTTAGAGTGATAGTGGAAGAAGTGGGAAAACGAATGGCCCAATTGACTGGCCATGGATTACTACTAGGTTACAGATTAAAGGAGAGGAGGAGGGATAGTGAGAGATAGTGAAAGCGAAAGGCCATTATCCTGGCCTCTTCTTCTTCTTCTTCTTCTTCTTCGTAGCGGCGTCTTGATGGTAGTGGTAGTCGGTCTTGATGTGGCGGGTTGGAGGGTTGGGTAAAGAGAAAGAAGTCAGAGGGTGACAGATGGAGAAAGGAAAAAAGGAAGGGCCTGTCATGATTAGGCCAGCATTTGTGATGGTGTGGGTGTGGGGGGATGGCATGTTAGGGAGTGAATGATTTGACATATTGGGGGAGAGTTCTATGATGTGGGGGTGAATGATAGTCATGGGGTGGGATGGCTATTGCGTGTGAAGTCATGGGGGGCGAAATAAAAGGTCAGGCCATCGAGTGGTGGCTAGTCGGTGGATACGGGTACCCAGGGATAGGATTAGGGGATTAGGAGAGTGACGGGTTTGTTGGTAGAAGGCGTTGGCTGCGGAGAGGATGCGGTTGCGAAGGAGCGGCACTTCGGCCAGGTTATGGAGCTCTTGGGTTGGGAAGTCGAAGGGGAGGCGGAGGGCACGCCGGAGAGCCCTGTTCTGGACGGTTTGAAGTCGGCGGAGGTGGGTGGGGGCAGCATTGCCCCACACCACCACCGCGTATTCAAGGATGGGGCGAACAAGGGAGGTGTACAGTCTAACAGCAATGTGTGTGGGGAGTGAGGAGGTTGGGTTGATGAGAGGGTAGAGCAGGCATAGCCTCCCTATTGCCTTTCGATGCACGTCATCGATGTGGGGGCGCCAGGTGAGGCGTTGGTCCAGGGTAACCCCCAAGTACTTTGCAGTACGAGTCCAAGGGACTGGGGTACCAAGGACCGTCACCTGAGGGAGCCGAATGGGTATGTGGCGTCTGCAGATGATGAGGGCTTGGGTTTTGGTGGGATTAAATGCCAGACGCCAGGTCCTAGCCCAATCGGTTAGGGAATCTGTAGCCCCCTGGAGCCGCTGTTGGAGAACTGCCGCACTCCGAGAAAGAGAGAAGAGTGCAGTGTCATCTGCGTAGAGGGCTAAATGTACCCTCGGCGCAGAGGGCAGATCGGCTGTAAAGAGGGAGTAGAGCAGCGGTCCAAGTACGCTGCCTTGTGGTACTCCTGCCCTGATTCGTCGTCGTGTAGATTTCCCGTCTGGGATCCTAACATGGAAGGTGCGACCTTCCAGGTATGTGGCTATTAGCCGGACATGCGACACTGGAAAGCCAAGGGCAAATAGTTTGTAGAGCAGCCCCTCGTGCCAGACCGAGTCAAACGCTCTGGACACGTCGAGGAGTATGGCCCCGAAGTACTCCCTACGTTCCATGGCGTCCAGTGCCTCTTCTACAAGGCGCAGGAGTTGGTGGGTAGTTGCATGTCCCTGCCTGAATCCAAACTGCTCGTCAGGGAGGACTCGTTCTCGGGCAATGTGGATGAGCAGTCGTTTAAGGTACAGCCTCTCGAACACCTTGGAGATGGCGGGCAAGAGGCTGATGGGACGGTAGTTGGCAGGGGAACGAAGATCCTTCCCAGCCTTGGGTATGGCGACCACTTCAGCATGTTTCCAGGCAGAGGGATATTGCCTGGTTGTGAGGATGTTGTTGAATGTGGACGTCAGGATGGGAATAGTAGCTGGGGGAAGCTGTTTGAGTAGGGCGTTCGTCAGCTTATCGGGGCCACCAGCTTTCTTGGATTTGAGGTACCGCAATTGCAGTTCAACCTCCTCTTCGTTGATGGGGGTGATTTCATCCTCAGGGTCCTGTACGGCAAGGAGTTGAGGGAGGCGTGCCGTTACCAGGCGAATATGGTTGGGGTCAACGGGGTCATTGACCGGTGTGAAGTTGTGCGCGAAAGCATCAGCCAAGGCGTTGGCCTTAGCGTCTGGTTCGGACACAAAGTCATTGCCAACCTGGAGTGGGGGGATCCGTTGCCCTCGTCTCAGAAGGCTTTTTGTGAGCCGCCAAGCAGACGGGTCACTCAGGTCGATGGCAGAGATTTTGTTCTGCCATGCCTGATTGCGGTGGTCTTGCACCGCAGCCTTGATTTGGCGCTGTAGTCTATTGATGAGGCGCTTAGTTGCCGGGTTTCGAGTGAGCTGCCATTCTCGAATGATCCGGTTTTTCTCTGTGATGAGAGCAACGATGTGGGGGGGGAGTGGACGCAGATGGTCTGGGGGTCTGTGTGGGCGGCGAGGGGTCGCTGCTGTTGCTGCGTCTAGGGCAATGGTGGTAAGGTGTATGAGGGTGTTATCTGCGTCCGTTTGATCGGCAGCAGGGATTGTGGGTAGGGCTGCTTCGACCCGTCTCTGGTAGGACTGCCAGTCAATACCGCGGATGTTCAGGCCTTGGCTCGGCGCGGTCGGAGTTCCATCGAGGTCGATGGAACAGATGACCGGCCGGTGGTCAGAGGCTAGGGCAATGCGGGTGGCAGCAGTGATGAGGTGGGGTAGACCTTTCACCACTGCGATGTCCAAGACATCGGGGGGACGTCCTCCAGAGGGGTAAATGGTGGGTTCGTGCGGGCCGATGGTGCGGGCAAGGTGCCGCTCAGCGACCCGAAGGAGTCGACGACCAGATGTGTTCGTAAGTCTGCTGTTCCAGGCAGCGTGTTTAGCATTGAAGTCGCCACCAACGAAGACGTCGTTGCCGAGCGACAGCAATGCTTCGTAGTCCGGTGCTTCAAGAAGGCCTCGTGGTGGTCTATATAGAGCCACGAACGTGATGGGACCCCTCACTGTGTGGACAACAACGCCAGTGGCTTCCACAGTGTTGAGTGGGGGAAGGGGTATGGGGTGGTGGCGGAGGGAATTACGTACGTACACCGCTGTGCCACCGTAGGCGGTGGGCCTGTCAGTTCTGTAGCAGGAGTAGTTTGCTACACGAACAAAAACACCGGGTTTGAGGTGCGTCTCAGCAACAACGCAAATGTCAACCCCCTCATCTAGGAGGAATTGTCGGAACTCGCCCTGTTGTTTGTGGAGACCATTGGCGTTCCAGATCATGGCTGTCAAACCGTGATGTCTAACAGCCATGACTGTTTGCGATGGGGATGGTGATGTGGGACATGGATTGGGAGAGGGCGGTGGCAAGCTGTTGTGGGATGGTTTGGAGGAGGGAGGTAAATGTGGAGGAGATTGCGGTGGTCAGTGCCTCGACGATATTAGTAATGATATCGCCTAGTTGGGTGGAATCAGTGGAAGGGGTGGGGAGAGGGCGTTGCTGCGACTGTACCGGTGTGGAGGAGGGGGAAGCAGTGCTTAACGCCTGCCGGTGAGGTGGGGAAGGAACAGCGGAGCGTGACACCCGCTGTGGGGAGGGGGAAGCAGTGCTTGACGCCTGCTGGGTGGGGAGGTGAGGGAAGGATGTTGTGGGGGGTTGGATGGGGATGGAGAGGAGGGGTGGTGGATAGGAGCCCAGAGGGGCGGGATGGGTGCGAGACGCAAAGAGGGGGGGGGCCGTGGCGCCGGACCCACCAGGGCACCGGAGTAGCTGGTGCCCAGGCGGGCCGACGCCGATGTTCCTGCAAATCGCTTTTGGTTTGCCTTAAATGACTTGATTTTTGGGCAGCCCATGTAACTGCCCGTGTGACTTCCACCGCATCGGGCACAGGTGGGGGGGGCGTCCCGGGGTTTAGAGCACTCCGAGGAGGCGTGACCACCAGCACACTTAACGCACCGCACCTCGCGGGTGCAATCACCCGCGAAGTGCGCCAGTCACTGGCAGCGATAGCATACCAGGGTCATCCTCCTGGAGCGCGGCTTCTCCATCGTCACGCTAACGTGATCGATGAGCGAGAGGGAGAGGAGGTTGCGGTTCTCCGGCGTGTCAGGAGCGGAGACAAAGAAGAGTGGGGTGGGGCGTCGGGTTCTAGGGGAAATGATTTGGGAAATGACTGTAGTGGTGATGTTGAGTGATGAAAGTGCCTTCTTCAGGTCATCGCCAGAGTACACCATGGGGAGCCCTTTGACAACAACCCGCAGGCGACGGGTCCTTTTAGGGGGAGTGGAGAAACCTATGTTAAGCTCGCTAAGGATGTGGAGTGTCTTAGTAAGATCTGTGGGGGACTGGAGATTCAGGCGGAAATTTTCTTCGCCGTGCCATTTTAAGCGGAAGGGGTGTTCGGTGTGGGTAGTTAGGATTTCTAGAAGCTCTTGGAGGGATCCTTTGTGTTGTATGAAGATGGGTGGAGGGGCGGGAGGGGTGGCTGAGGGTGCGGGGGTTGGGGGAGTTGGCGGGGTGTCTGCGGCACCATCAATAGCCGCATAGGTATTGCTGACAGGCACGTCTGACAGTGACGTGGTGAACTGGCGACGAGGTGCCGTTTTGCGCGGCACCTGGAAGCCCTCTGCGTCAACAATGGCCTTCTTTTTCTTTGTGAGTCCGCGTTCAGCGGGCTGAGTGGCCTCAGAGTCCGATGAGGAGACCAACTGCCGCTTCCGACGTTCAGCGACCGGGCGCCGATGGTCGTCATCATATTCCATCGTGCTCTCGTCATCGCTGTCGTCGGGCGCAGCAGCCATGTTCGGGTAGAAGATGGCCTGGCGCTGCACTGGGTCGACCAGTTGGCCTACCTCCTCTGCAGCGTCTTGGAGGGCAATCAATTGCTCCTGTAGTCCCTCCTGGATGTCAGCGTCTGACATCAGAGACGGCGCAGTGCGCTCTCGTGTGCCGGTATCGGTTGGGGGGGGGGGGGTACATACGGCATCCCGTATGTCCGGCATATCGAGTGGTCGGCTAGTGGGGGGGGGGAGGGGGGAGCGGGATCTAGATCGCGGCGCACGCGGGCTTGTCCCACATGAAGGGGGCCCTGATGCGCAGATTTCCCTAACCCTAGGTGCCGTTTTATTGATGGCTGCATCAATAAAACTGCAACCGGGAATGGCAGGGGAGGGGCAGGTGACAGTGGATATGGTGGTTGTGGTGGTGGTGGTGGGGGTGCAGTTCGTGGCGGTCAAATGCAGCGCAGTAATGTCGTCACCGGCAGCTGTCGTGGTCCACTTCACTTGCCCAGTCGTCACCGTAGGCGTGTGCGTGGTCGTTGTATGTGGGGGGCCGGATGGGGCCGCCGACGGAGCAAGCTCCGCCGGACGGCGATCCGCCACACCCGTCGCATCAGAACGTACGTCTGTCTCCCGCGGCATCCCAGCTCGGAATGGCATACCAAGTAGTTGTTCTTGTATCATTTATGTAACAAGCTTTTCCATACAAAATGTGAGCACAGTCTTACTAGCTAGAACCTTGATCAGACTCTAGCTCGCTACACTTGATGCCATACGATAGACAGGTTTGTCTCTTTTTCTATTCCAACTACTAGTACTTTCACAAAGGCAGTTATTTTTCTTATGTAAAAGCTTTTCTCAGGTCTCTGAGTGACATTCGTGCACTCCACGCCCATAGTCGCAATGTAATACGTCTTGGCACGCACAGATGGCTCTGCTGCTTTCGCATATCTGCAGTGGCGTAGCTCGCTCTGTGCTTTCTGCGTTGCTAGCCAACGCCCACACCGTACTGAGGTGTCTTTAAACGGGCAAAATTTTACAGCAACGTATGGCCGCAATGATGTTTCATAAGTGTTGCTGCAATAAACGGCAATATTTCGGGATGACTGAGAATATCGCTAATTGAACAAGTTGTTACAAGCAGTCCGATATATGTTATCATGATTGTTCCCATAAAAATATATTTTGACAGTTTGCTTTACTTTTTTAACTCACTGTCATTAGCAGTAACAATTTTCATTTGCCTTTCCTTTGAAAGCAAATCAGTAATGATAACCAGGCAGTTTTTATTCCAAACACGCACCGTTGTACCAAAGTGGTCTGAATATCAATAATCCGGAATTCCTGCAACACAGTGATTCTTATAGGCATTTCCGTCATGCGAAACATCTTTAAGAAAACTTTCTACGTTACTACTACTACTACTACTACTACTACTACTACTGAGACTGGACTGTATAAACACTTCGTCCAGTTTTCGAAACAGACCAAACACGTCAAAAAATACGTGGTATTCTGTAGATCTTGCTCTAATAATAGACTTATTAAGCGAAGTAGCTTATATCGTAATACTGTCAGCTGTTTCTGATTATCCATTCCAGTCCAGAACGTCAGTAAATATCCCCCTCCTCCCGAAATGTGAAATATGATTAAAATAGGCTTTGTACTATTGGTAAATTCAGTCTGCTGAAAAGAATGGATATAAAATTATATAGCTGTTTGTAAACTGCTGCAGTTGGAAATGAACTTCTCGAGAGAAGTATATAAAGCTGCGCTACTTAAAGATAAAATTCAGCTCCACGTTAATGAATGAAAACCAGCGTCCTTGATGGTGTGAACATTGGTGATAAACACGAGATTTACACCAATTTATCTGCATAGCCCTCTACATCCAGAAGCTAATAGAATTAATCAGTGAGGGTAATACGAACTAGAACATTCTCGTCATAAAAAATTACTTGTAATTCGGGAAGAATATAAACTTAACTACGTTTACAGTTATAGGGTATATTTTCGATGACTTTATTGTAAAATGAACTGTAGGTCCAAAAAACTGCATAAGCAGCTTCGGTACTTGAGCCCATTCTGAAGATTGTGTTTACTTACACAAGATTAAAAACTTACTTAATTTACAATTTTCAATTACACGTGGAATGAATTAAACAGTTTTTTTGCCCTACAAGACGAATGTAAGCTTTCGCTGTATGCCTCCAGGAAGCACTATATCGGCACCAAGATACGCTGCCCACATACGCAACTTACAATGTGCCAAGAGAGCATAATTTCGGTCACTAAATGTTGACCTGGTCAATTTTAGGACTGCTAGAGAGTAGTGACGGGGAGCTCGTGAATGAGTCGTTCAAATGAACGCTTCACTCCAGTGAAGTGTGAACTAATCACTCAATTTCAATGAACTGGTACTTCAAACTCTTCACAGATAACACACTCGACACTTTTTTCTAGTTCACTCACTCTCTTCCCCTCTCCCTCATCCCATTACATCGGCGCTACGTCACTCATTCACTTCAGTCCCCCCTCTACTGCCTGTCGACGAATCGCACGGCGTTTGTGGGAAACGATAGGTTTTGTGATGTGGTGCGATGGTGAGGGGCGAGGGGAAGGCAGCGTCAGCTGCTTCCTGCAGTGCTGACATCATTACCCGTCACTATTTGTGCAGTTCAGTTATACTTCGCGTCTACCGGTAGCCCATCGTTGGCAGCGCTTGCGGACAAATGAATATTATAGATACAAACGAAGAGGCTGGTATAAAGACTTTGTGACAGTGGTAAACACACTCATTCTATTTTGGATTAAATTTTAAAAGGAACATAAAATTGGACTGCATTTCTTTGGTATCCCTAGTTTTCAGTCCATGAATACAACAAATAATGTTTCACTTCGCAGATAAAGACTTTTTTGGGCGCTTCATGAGAAAATGTCGAGCAAGATTAAATGTAATACATTCTTTATATGTGACAGGCTTCTCTGTTTATCTTTCCTGTGTCCCCTTCGACCATGCTCTATTTAAGTTAGCTCAGACGCTGTAACAGCGTAACCCGTAAAACGTTGCGTGCACGTTACTGTATAGTTTGGGCATCTGTTGGTAAAATTATGAAGTATTACGAAGCTTTATTGTACGAGCGAGCGTAGCCGCGGCTGAGCGGCGAACTGAGCAACTTCGCCAGGCTTCCGTACTTCATGAATGAACTGCTTCGTTTGAATGCTTCACGGCAAAGCGTGAAATGAATGAAGTAGTTCACAGGAATGAACGAGTTTGACCCATCTCTACTAGAGTCATGCCAGGCAACAGTCATTGCAACATACAGCATCCCCACAATGGTGCAAACACATCGTAATTTCATTCACGAAATTGCGCTTTGATCAGTGTAATAACTCCTAGTGCAGAGGCTACTTTCTTCGCAATATCTCAATACACTGACCGAGTTGACGCAATTTCTATTCTTTGAAATTATTTAGAGTGTGGGAAGAGGAGTGTGAAGGAGCAGAGGTATTCAGGAATCCCTGTTAAGTCGTAAGCAGGAATAATACAGGAAAAATTTACATGTTTGCATCAACATACATTAGGCAATCTTGTTCAAACAGTATGTGTGAACGCACTATTGCGAACTATCTTTTTTCAGAATCTAACTCGCTACACGCTCTGCCATACAATAGACATTTTGTTTATGTCTCTGTTCCAGCTACTGCTGCTTCCTACTTTCAGAAACGCATATTTTTTTTAAAATATATAATCTTTTGTTTATGGTGTATACGCCCTGGGACACCCTGCAAAATCCCGGGATTTTTTTCATTCGGGAGAAAACCGGGAAAACAATGGAATTTTTATAACTTTGACTGGTAACAACTGATACTCTTTAAAAGAATATTATTGTTTTCAGCTACTGGAGAACAATACTGCAGCAATGAAACAGAAACAAGAGGAAAAACGTAAATAAACAAAACTTATGTTGCAAAGGAAGTGCGGCATTTACAACAACAAAATATACTGCACATACAAGCGCCAGCCAATAGCAAAATGGGTCAAAGGCTTTATGACGAAGACCATGTAATACGTCATAACAACAAACTACATCCGACGTGCGTGACGTTACAACTGTATTGTAAACAAGTCCATTAAAAGTTCTGACATCTTCAAATGATTTAGGAGCACAAAAGTGAATAATTTCAGTATAACTGAGAAATCTACGTCCTTTGGATACATAACATACATGCATGTAATCATTTTATCAACACTGCATACCCTCCTCTTACATTTTTTTCAGCATTTACCCAAACATAGTGCAAAGACATGTCAGTATATTGTTAAACATGTGACAAAAAATCAGTTTAATTTAATACAAATATGCAGATACTTAAAAAAAACTGTTGCTTACATTGATCCAACTTAATGGCCTTTCTCAAATTTGGGTACTTAATTAATCTGAACTTCTTTATTACCACGTGTTCTTTCATCCCCTACTTGTATAGCTGCACTACCATAGCCTATGTATTCATAAATGTATTTAACACTTTAAACTGTAGTGCAAACTTCAGCATTCAAATGCCAATCAAATTTAGGAAGTATGGATTGTACAGTACAAAATAACGACTGTCAAGTGATTGTCCTCAAACATTAATGCTAATACCACTAAGACACCCTTTGTACAATGGATATTGGATATTTTTTGTCACCAATGTCTCAATTAATTCAATTATTTTAGCCTTGAATACTTGCACAATAATTTGTTATGTGATTTGATAGAAATAATTACGAAATTTTTTGTGCATTTGCCATCTCTCATACACACAGGATTTTGATTAAGTGCACCATATGGTTGATGCAGCAAATCTTTTACTACATACACACATAGATGATGACTAACTGAAACCCTCAGCTGCCGACAGGTGTTGTTGATATACCTCGATGTGGACAGCTGAAAATGTGTGCCCCGTCCGGGACTCGAACCCGGGATCTCCTGCTTACATGGCAGACGCGCTATCCATCTGAGCCACCGAGGACACAGATGAATAGTGCGACTGCAGAGACTTACCCTTGCATGCTCCCCGTGAGACTCACATTCCCAACTGTCCACAATTCTACATATGTAATGCACCTTATAGACATTTGCCCATTCACTCATTACTCGCGCACGCTTTGGCGATTCCCGTAAGAGTTTGGGCAACCTGTGCGCAATTGCACAGACGAAGGTCAATGGCTGGGTAGCCTTTAACTATATATATATGAAGACAGTAACTGATCTCGAAAGAACAGAATACTGTTGATGACCGTGCAGCTTTTCCCTGGAATAAATGATGACTAACTGAAACCCTCAGCTGCCGACTGGTGTTGTTGATATACCTCGATGTGGACAGCTGCAGTTGCACTATTCATCTGTGTCCTCGGTGGCTCAGATGGATAGTGCGTCTGCCATGTAAGCAGGAGATCCCGGGTTCGAGTCCCGGTCGGGGAACACATTTTCAGCTGTCCACATCGATGTATATCAACAACACCTGTCGGCAGCTGAGGGTTTCAGTTAGTCATCATTTATTCCAGGAAAAAGCTGCACGGTCATCAACAGCATTCTGTTTTTTCGAGAACAGTTTCTGTCTTCATATATATACACACATAGTTCACAATGTGTTTGAATATCAGGAATTTCTGTACATAGGACTTCATCAATATTACAAATGTTTACTATTTTATAGATTTCACTTAAAATGATTAAAATATGGGCAAGAAGCAACACACTCTTTTAAATTAAGTAGTGTAAATGATTGCCTAAGCTTTACCAAAAATGTGTTTTGTCGCCAATGTCTCAATGAATTCCTTTATTTTAGCCTTGAATACTTACACAATAATTTGTGAATGGAAATTAGCATGTTTATGCTGATCAATTTCCAGTCAACTTGCATTGCAAGTCATTGTAAAAAATAATGAAGTTTTCCCAAAATGTTGAACAATGGACACTACATTCAGGTAGTTCTGATACGGATTTCTTGGAGAATCATTAAATGAAGAAGGCAAAATACCTCTCCTTGCAATATTTGCAATATGATTCAGGTTTAGTGGTAAACAATAATGTAAGTTGATATAAATTTCTGACCTTAGGACACACTGATTTTTCTTACAAAATTGCCTTCTACCTTAAATATGTACATACATTTCAACAATGCTCTGCGGAAATAATTTTTGTGAATGATGTAAAAGGCTGAAATCATCTCTGATTGAAAGACAATAGCATGTATATTGCAACACAGTCATTTTACTTCTAGGTAGCAGATGTACTTGATGTGTTATAGTTCCAGCAGTCACATCTGTTTGAATTGTCTCGTTGTAAAGCTAGGTGTCTAATTTTCTAGTAACTATAGTAACCATTCAAATTTCTGTATTTTCATTCTCCACTCTTCCACAAAAATCTTTTGTCACAGTGAAAGAATGCACAAAAGTATTGGTGTGTTATAATTCAACAGGAATTTTAGTATTACATTATCAGTATAGCTTGACTGATGATTCTTCATTCAGTCTATAGCAAAGAGCAGCATTGATGTCATAAAAATATAATTGTGTATAAGATGGTGAATGATCATACATAGAAGTCATTGGAACTGACCTATGATAAAAAAATCATCAATATTAAAGTGATATAATGCCTATAAAGCTCTGTGTGAAGTTTTGGCTTCAGAAATGACCATAGCAAATGCTGCATCATGCTGCAAATACTGAATTATGGAAATAATTCTTTGATTTTTCTTAAGTTCTTGGATCATTAGACATGCATCCTTGATAAAGTGCATAGAAAAATCACTTCTAGGCATAGCCTAAAACAAATATAGTTTCTGTATAGCAGTGTAGTCAGAAGTCATAGTTATTTAAAATTAAATAATCAAAAATTGCAAACTTAATTCAGACTATCTGGTAACAGCAGCAAATGACCACAAAATTACTCTTACAGAAAAGTAAGTGAAACGATAATGCCAATATACAATGTTATTTAGTCTTCATTACTGTGATACTTTGATTTCCACTGCTAGCGTCATTAACCTAGCAGTAATAGCATTGTAGCTGCCTGGTATGCCTGTGTGTACTATAAATGAACCACATGAACATGAAGGTCCTTAGAATACAATTTCACAAGACGTTGTTACTTTTGTGTGTTACTTTTACTATAGTACCTGATTCGTACACAGGGGGCAGCACTTCAGCTATTGCTGTTCACATATTGGAGTTTTAATGTGTGGTAGAGAGACTGTCATCAGAGTTATGAATATGAAACCATATATTTCCCAAAGGCTACTTCACATATGGTTTTTTTGTTTTGTGCACATTGTTGGAAAAGTACCTTTCGAGTTATTTAGGATTCATTGACCACCATGTATAATTAATATTGAAAACTGATACTTCAGTTCCTGTGTGCACGTATTAATGTTCAAATACTGTGATACAAACTCGCTCATGAGAACTTACAGGGTACTTTCTCTTGATGTAGAACCAATAAATTTGGCGAGGAGAAAGGTTTCACAATACAAGTAAAGGAAAAAAAAATTAGAAAATTGTTAATTTGTACTTAAATCATACAAAAAAATTCTTTTGCTGTTGGTTGTTTGATTTCAAACTTGAAATTAAAACATGTCTTGGAGTCCATGGAAGCAATATCTTGCCAGTATCAATGTTGAAAACAAGCAAAAATCGTTGAGATCCTCTATTCCGACAATGGATTGGCTGTCTGTATACATACTTAAGTATGTACGGAACGCTCAGTGTGTAGGTCCTAAGCGCACAACTTACTATTCCGTAAGCAGGCAATACACAAGACTTACATGTCCTCTACCACGATCAGACATAGAAAGATAAGTGACAGCATAAATGACAAGTGAAGCTAAAACATAATCTTGACAAACAAAATAAATTAGTGAATCATTATTTCTCACACATTCAGTTATGATTAAAAAATAATGGTACAATGTGTTGTGATGCCTGTTGGTTGAAGCAAGAGCAGGTAAGAGATCATGGCTTGAAGCGAAGGCCTCACCTGGAATCGTTTCTGCACCTGCACTCTCTCAGAACAGATCTTTAGCTGAACTATTAAAAGGAAAACTTGAGAGATAGTGTTTGTGAAAAAACCTAATGTTAAAATTGCAGACACTGTGGAAGTAGATTTTTGTTGTTTTTTTACATCTACCAGAACAGTTGAAAAATTCATAGTGGATCATAAAGTATTGTTTGGAATTTTAATAAGCTACACCAAAGTTTTTCACTGAGAATTGATTAAGTATAAACTTATTGTTGCCTGACACATTGATATTGTGGAAGAAGTGGTCAGGTGTATTGATTCTAGAGGTCTGTTATACAGGAGGCGAACATTTTAGTGATTCTGAGTGAAAATGCATAGAGAATGAGCATAAATGAGCAAATGATCCTTACCAGATAAGACAGATGGAGGAAATCAGAAAAGTTCAGTGAAGGAGAGCTGGTTTTGTGTGATCATAATATGGAGGACAGCATGTCATGGGTGTGATATGTGATTATATATGGCAGTAATTAAAACAAAGGCATTCTTTGTTGCAGTGTGGTGATATCTTTTCATAAAATTTAAGTCTCCAACTTTCTACCCCGAATGCAAAAGTATTTTGTTGGGCCCCACCACATGGAAAGCTTGTATGAAAATGTTTGTGTGTGCATTTTTTGCATGGTGTTCGGAATTGGAATGGTAGAGAAACAGTATGAAAGTGATCTGATGAAACCTTTGCTGGACACTTAAGTGTGATGTTAGGAAGAACTCCGCTAATAGCTGTTCAAATTGTTGTTTACTAAAACACAACCGGTTTTGCAGCGTAAAGGCACATTAATAGATGCAACCTACATGATAAGGAGCAAAGTACAGTGTCACGACATTTTATGGACGTTAAAATTAATACAGGAATGTCTAAAATATACATACAGTGTTGAAAGATCAAAGGCATACTGTAATATAACGTGGTGTGATATGTTTATGTTGAAGTCTGGGGTGAGTATCATAGTTTAACAAAAGGGGAAAAAAGTTCAGTCTATCTAATTATTTCATACCATGTTCAACAACACATTACCAACATCTAACTAATCCTCCACCAATTTTGTATGTATCTTGTGTAAACCGGGGTGCTATTTCTTGATACTGCCGTAGGTTTATTTTGATGTTACTGCATCATCACATGGATATCATGTAATGGTCAAAATAAGTTTTAGCAGGTCTTGTTTACAAAGGCTTTTTTTATTTTGCAAGCAAGGTATTTGGCAGCGAATGTTCATCATAGAACTTACACCTTCCAATTATAAATAAAAACAGTCAGACTACATGCTGTTGATGAAAAATTCGGCCTAAAACTAAAGTATGGCCATGTACAAATTGCCTGTATTTATATAGTTTTAAACAATTACTGTCATTGTTACTTATTGAATTTTGCATAGGAGCAATGAAAGTTTTTACATACATCTTCCCAAATTACGTAATTCCATACAAAGACAGGAAAGAATCTGTTTCTCTTAAGACTATAAATTATATTTTAACACTGCAGCAATATATTTCATTAATTTGCATATAGTTATTAATTGACTGAAATAAAGATCATGCTAGCATTTTCAGGTGTACAGAGTGATTAGTTTAATCGAATGAAAGGCCTAGATGCAAGTAATTATTTTTGTATGAGTAACATTTATATTTATATATGGTTATAATTACCAGTTCCAGTTAAAACATGAGTGATTGATTTTGACTCATTGTATCATATTTTTATGGATTCAAACAATTGCTGGCTTCAAAACATAAAAATAGCTCTCTATCACTTGGGATTATCAGAACTTTAAACATCAATTACTCGCTAATTACAATAGCAATATCACTCCTACCATGTGCCTGTAGATTGTATTGTGTGTAAATTATGATGTTTCATAAGTTTTTAATCAAACATGTTTCCTTCATTTCATTTACTGGTGAGACCCAATGTAAATAATATCAAAACAACAGTTTAAAGTAGTGCAACATACTAATATTATATAAATGCCCTCTTCAGGAGAGCAGAGATGAAATTGGAATAGGATATATGGTCACAAAGGGTTGTGGTATTACAATACCCTTTGTTCATAGTCAAAATTTAGTATTCAGTGAATATTGTCAGTACTATGGCAAGCAAGTGTAATGAAGATGTGCTCCATTCTTTAAAATATGCCTGCATCTAAAAAGAAAAATAGAAAAATATTTTAAGTAAGCGAGCACTAAAAGTTTTTAAAAAGGGGCCAGATTTAGGATAAAAAATTGTCACTGCTATTACGAATAGTCACAGCCCTCAGGGAAGTATCAGGTGATAGCGTCTTACTGGTGTGACCGCAGCACTGCTCGGCGCAGGCCAAAGTGAAAGTGGCCTGTAACTGCAATACAGCGAGCGCCACTTTTGCCAGCTAAATAAAAGATTCAAACCACGGAAGGCACTAACTACTGATAGGGATAGTTAGCAAATGAAAGATATTAATAGAGAACAATCAATGTATTTACCTTAATAGTCATAATATATATAGCAGTTCATAACAAATTACAAAACTCCGCCATCTCTCTCCCCACATCCACCACTGCTGGCGGCTCACCTCCAACTGCGCAACGCTACGCGCTGTTCACATCCAGCTGCCGTTGCCTAACACTACAATGGCAGTCAACAATGCAAACTAGCCACAGACTGCACACAGCACAGCCAGTGATTTTCGTACAGAGCGCTACGTAACGTTGCCAATAAGAAAACATAAACAGCCTACTTACATAGCCCCCATGCCCCCCACAAAAAATTTTACAAAATATATTTGGGCAGTGGCCAATAATGATTTGATAAAATTTTTCATAATTACAATAACAAAGATATCAAATGCACACACTTATTTATACAATGTTGGTCAAAAGCTAAAATTTTCTCACAGTCCATAAAGACAGTCCAGATTGTTCATCACAGTAAAATTTCAGTGTTTTTTTTTTTTCTAAGTCGGAGCAGTAAAAGAGAATGTACACGGAAGTAATGGATGTCCATGCAGTCTTGAAGAAGTAGTGTTGTCCTTCCAACAGAAAGACAGTGCTGACTCTTGACATGCTGACAGGTAATGGGTCACAACAGAGCAAACCCACAGCAGTCAGTCGAAGTTGATGAATATTGATAGGTAGGTCATCACAGAGTAGACCCACTGTAGTCCTGGTAGAGATTGTGGTATTGGTGGGCCACCAGAGGTGCAGACCCACTGCAGTCCTTGTAGAAATAATGGTATTGGTGAGTCATCAAAGATGCAGACCCACTGCAGTCCTTGGAGAGATGGCCAGCAGCCATCTGTTGTGACTGTGCAGGTGCACAATCACCATTGAAGAGTCTTGCAGTTAATATAGCAAGTCCATAACCACCACTTGTGCACTCACAAAGATTTTGTAATTGTCCTTAAAACCAGCAATGCTGTTATCCAGTCCCTTGCTGAATTATTAACACACGTGCAAACACTAACAGTTCCTACTTCTCACACATTGTCCATATACTATGACCAACAGAAACGTGTGCAGTGAAATGGAACTTAAAAGTTACTTAATTTGATGAACTGCTGTCAATTACAATATTATAACATGAGAATACAATTACAAAGGTACAAAATACATCATTAAAGAACATAAGAATTCAGATAACATTTGTAGTACAGGCTATACAAAAGAATCGAAATAACATATACATCAGTGTTACAGGAATTATGACATAAGTAAATACATAAAAGATCAGAATAACTTTTGAAACATCAACTTTACGCATGAGCATTAAAACAAAATAATGTCTCAACATCTTTACAAAGTAAATAACATATTATTAATGCCAATTATATTTGAGGATAACAGTATTCCTCATCATAGTGAATATAGCTTAGTATTAGAAGAAGAAAAAATTCTATGAAACTACACAGAGACAGGAAGAAAACAAATACACAAGGGTACACAAACACATAGTGGGATAACACAAAAGGAAAGGACAGGGTTTGTTTTCAGTGTAGTATTTTGCAAACAAAACTTTCTTTGCTTCTTGGAGATCTCCCTTCATTCATCATTATTCCCAAAAAGTCCTATCTATAGCTCCTTCCTGTATTCTATTCATATTTCTTTCAAAATAATTATTTCTGATTGTACAATACTCATTTGGGCCCAAATCTTTTTCATATAACGTCGCAATGCATTCTTTACCTTTTCTCCATAGTCAGTTTCTTATATAGTCTACCCCTCTTAAGCTAACTTAAATCTACTGAGCTCAGATATATATACCAAGGGATGAGGCAATGCAGCATCACATAAAACAATTAATATAAACAGCAATGAAAAAAACGCAGATTTGCGAAGCAAGCAGCATTATAGAAATTAGCAAAGCAATTGTAATATTACAACTAATATAAGGCAATGTGCAGCAAATAATAAAAATAAATCATTAGTAAAACTGGCTTAACAGAATAATACAAAGTCAAATTCAATAACACTATGCCTGGCAAACAGCAGCAACTTATACCTAAACATGACATAGCTCAAGCAGAAAAAATATTACAGTGAAAACAACAATGCAGATAAGGGAAATGTATATTCACATCTTAATGTCTATGTAATTAAAGTGGTGCACCACAACAACTTATTGTAAAAAAAATATTACCATGTACTTCAAAAGAATATTATGTGTCCAGTTACTGTTACTAGTCCCTTCTAATTGTTCTTTCCTATCCAAGTGCTCCTTTTTTAAAGAATGTGGATTACAAAATTATTATTTAATAGATCTGTTGACAGAAAGTGTTCACATTAGCAAATGCATTTTATTTTATAAAAGCAATGCTGCAACACAGCTGGAAACCAGATATTAAACAAAATTGAGCAATCTCTTAACTACAAAGACAATAGATGTAAAATGTTTCTAATCATTTCATTAGGCATTTTAGTAAATATCATAAATTACGAGCTCCACAGTATGCTTTCAACAAGGAAATGTCAACAGCAAGGACAATGGCCTCTTTTTTTTTTTTTTTTTTTTTTTTTTTTTTTTTTTTTTTTTTTTTTTTTTTTTTTTTTAACCTGTGCTTCTGGAAAGGCACACCCTAATGGCTTGTTCTCCAGGTGTCTGACACAGCTGTGTGCCAACGACGCACGTGCAGGTGGTCACTTAACTTTCTTACGGAAATATTTACGACAGCAGTTTCCGCTACAGTGACAGTCTCATATAAAAATTTCACAGGTCGAGAATTTACATTGCAAATGTGTAGAAACAAAATCCTATGAATATAACAGTGTCCAAAAAAATTTTCGCCGGCATTGTGATACATTCACGCATTTACACACATTTCATAACTCTTAAAGTACGATTCTTGGTTTCCAACATCCTTTTTCACAAGTCAAGAGTCCCTAACTTCTATTCATTATTCATATACATATAAACACGTAATCACATTCCTCATATATGGTAGCATCATCTTATTGACATAAACATACCTCAACAGCATAATACACATCGTCGTCGTAAAAATAACATCATAACACCTCAGTCAAATCTCAAAAAAGTCGTAGCTTTCTGTAATAATTTCAAACCCTAAAAAATATTCTCTGCTCATTTCAATCGTGTCGTCTGCCTCAAATGTACTTTAAAAATCATGATCTCATACCAAATACATCATTCAAAGCTCTCATAGTATCACAATGGTTCCGAAAAAATATGAAGAGTTCACACAGTACAGACAAAATACAATTTCGTAAGTGTGAAGTAATCCAACGGCGTAATTACGTAAACATGTGTCACTGACGTAGTAAAAAAAGTTTGTCTCTCTCAGTTAAATGATCAGATAGCTGTGTAATTTGTGTTAGAGAAATATGGTTCCGATGTGTAAAATTGTATAAGCAAATACCATATTAGCTAGGGCTCCTTGTGCTTGCCAAACACATGGTACACAAAGTAGGCGTGTACCCCCCTGAGGATTATTGTAATTATACCCTCAGGTGTTACAGATTACAGCAATGGAATGAAATGTATCACGGAAAACCTTTGTATCATTGTACTTCAAATATCTTTAAAAATAAATGATTTAAGTACAAAATTAATCACTCAAATACATGTCCCGTAGCGCTAAATGTGCGTCTTGCTGAAAGATAATCTCTGTGGAAGTGTCGTAGTTATTGTCCTCCCAAAGCTAAGTTCTGCAGAAGTCAATGTACTTACCTCATGATAAACAAAAGTGAAATGCTTTGCGTATAGATATCTTAGTTATTACACTTATTATTGTGATGAAGAAATTACTGTGCTGTAACGTATTGTTGTGCGGAAAAGGCTGTCTTTGTAGCTATACAGAAAGAGTTACTACTAAAACATGTTTTACTTTCCAGAATAATACAGAAAAACTGTGCAGATATAAAACAGATACCCCGCAAAAGCAACAATGTAAATTGTGTCACACATTAATAACGTCGTGATATAATCGTGTAGCTGTCACATTAACTAACCACTGTGTCATCTGTTCGCAATAACAATGCATTCGTAATTTCTGTTTGAATAAGTTCTCTTGGTTCTTGAGTGGATATTGAACTTTAAACATTGTTGCATGGTAACAGTTTCTAAAGCATACTAGTAACGTGAAGTGAAACGTTTTACGGCAAAGACAAAGTTAAAAAGCAGATTATCTTTCAATAAACGGTTTTACATGTGAAATATGGTGTAAACCTTTACTCTTCCTAGTACGCAGAGTTACAACTTCAACGCAATTATCATGTGGTATACGTCGGATTCTGTAAGGTCCATTGTAAACTAGAAAAAATTTGTGACTCAAGTGTTTCTTCTTATGTGACAATGAATGAGCTTTAATGAGAACTTTCTGACCAATACATAATTTCTTTGCATTTGCTTTACCGTGTAGTTTTCTCCTTTTGTCTGCTGCAGATTTTATATTTTTAAGAGCCAAATCAATTATGTCTTTGTGTCGAAGTTTACGTGTATTCGGGAAAGGTACAAGCTCTCTGATTCTGTTCGGTGGTTCTTCATTCTTCAGTACAAGAGTAGGTGGTAAAGCAGTGGAGTCATGAGGCATTTCATTCAGCACGTTTTGAAATAAGTGTAAATATCTGTCCCAATGCTGATGCTTTCTGTGACAATAAAGTCTGTAAAGCTTATTGATTTCTTTCATAATCCGTTCAGATGGGTTACAATGTGGTGAGTACAATGAAATAAAAACAGGTTTGATTTTATGGTTCCGAAGCATGCGTGACCAAACAGCAGAACTGAATTGTGGTCCATTATCTGAAATGACTTTAGCAACGTGGCCAACTTCACGTAAGAAATTTTTAACAAAGGCGTTGGATACAGACCGTCCAGTGGCTTTACGTAACGGAGTGAAAGAAACAAATTTTGAAGTAAGTTCAACAGCGACTAGAACGTACGAAAATCCATTCGATGTTCTGACAAGGGGTCCCAAGAGATCAACAGCAGCAAATTCTTTTAATTTAGAAGGAATATTAGGAAACAACGGAGCACGATGTGAGATAGTGGATGGTTTCGCCTTTTGACAAAGTTTACAAATAGACAAGACTCTTCGAATTCGCTTTTCCATATTATTAAAATAACAAGTCGTTCGAAGAATATGATAACATTTTCGTGGACCAAAATGTGCGTAGCTGAAATGAATGTACCAAATGAGCTTATTAACAAAATCGTCTGGAATGCAAAGTACCCATAGCTTGTCATCAACAGTGCAGCGTTTGAACAGTATGTTGTTTCTAACCGGGTAATAATGCCGAATCTGAGTGTGTGTCTTTTCATGCCATTTACTTTTGATGTCTTTCCAAATCGGATCTTTATCTTGTTCATGAGCAATGTCCTTTAAAGATGTGGTGATGAAGTTTTCAAAGGCGACTTTCTGAATGTAAAGAATATTGAAATTTTTCTCAAGGTTGCCTTCTGTGTTACTTTTCTCAAGCCCAGCCGGTGCACGTGACAGCGCGTCCACAACAGCTCGCATCTCGTGGTCGTGCGGTAGCGTTCTCGCTTCCCACGCCCGGGTTCCAGGGTTCGATTCCCGGCGGGGTCAGGGATTTTCTCTGCCTCATGATGGCTGGGTGTCGTGTGCTGTCCTTAGGTTAGTTAGGTTTAAGTAGTTCTAAGTTCTAGGGGACTTATGACCACAGCAGTTGAGTCCCATGGTGCTCAGAGCGTCCGCAACAATGTTCTCCTTGCCGGGAATGTAGACTATTGTGAAGCAGAATTCTTGCAGAAACAATGCCAAACGTTTTAACCTGTCATGATTTAATTTTCAAGACATAAGAAATTGTAATGCACGATGATCACTGTATACTTTTACGTGCTTACCAGAAAGAAAGAAACGGAATTTGTTAAATGCCCAAACGATCGCTAACGCTTCTAATTCAGTAACGGAATAATTTTATTCAGATTTTGTTAGCACTCGGCTAGCAAAAGCAATGGTTTTCTGAACAGTAGTGTCATTTTCTATGGCTTCTTGAAATAAGTGGGCACCAAGACCGACTTTATAAGAATCCGTGCTAAGGCAGAAATCTTGTGACAGATCTGGATGAGCTAGTATTGGCGCATGAAGTAACGCTTCTTTCAAAGAATTGAATTCCAACTGTGCTTGTTCGTCCCAGTTCCAAATAGTATTTTTTCCAGTGAGAGAACAAAGTTTTGGTGTAACTAGAATTTGCATATTCAGAAAACGACGGTAAAAATTTACGAGACCTAGAAAACTGCGGACTTGTTTTTTTGTGGATGGAACTGGAATGGCTCTGATTGCTTCTAACTTTTCAGTATCCGGCTGAATGCCTTCAGAAGAAATAATATGTCCCAAAAACCTCACCTTTGACCTACCGAATTCTGACTTTTTTAAGTTAACTGTAATTCCAGATTCTGCAAAAATACGTAACAAACTGTTGAGGATGCGGTTATGTTGTTCCCATGAAGCTTCTGCTATTAGTATATCGTCCACATATAAGGTGATGTGACGTTTTAAGAACTCAGGTAATATGGAATTTAGCCCCCGAATGAATGCTGCTGAAGAAATGTTCAAACCAAAAGGAAGTTTCCGAAACTGATAACAAACGCCGAAGCAAAGGAAAGCTGTGTATTTTCTACATTCTGGATGAAGTTCGATCTGATAAAAGCTGGATCTGAGATCAATGGAAGACAACACTTTTACACCATTAAAATTTTGAAGAAGTTCTTCCATCGTCTGCGGCCTGTCTGTTTCAGGAATAATGATAGTATTGATTTGTCTCGAATCTAAGACAAGCCTGATCGATCCATTTTTCTTCTCAACAACATGTAACGGATTGTTGTATGAGCTTACTGCAAGCTCAATAATGCCCTCATTAAGCATAGATTGTATTTCTGTTCTAACATGTTCCCTATAATGCGCCGGAATTACGTATAGTCTAACACAAAATTTAGTATGCTCACGAACACGAAATTGGTATTGAAATCCCTTTATTGTTCCTGTTTTGTGAGTCAAAACTGTGGAATGTGCTTGTAAAATCTCAAAAAGGTCCTGCCTATCAGTGTCATTACAATTCTCAATTGTTTGAATTTTATTCTGAATTAACTCATTAATTTCAAATATGCCGTCGATATCATCCCTGTCAGTACTTGCAGAGTGATTGTTAGTGTCTAGTTCCGTAGAAAATTCCGAACTGTTGTCTAACAGAACGTAAAGCCGATTAATTTCCTCATCATGGTTTGAGAGCCAGTCTTCAAATTTCAAAGCTATTGACTTACCTTCTTTCTCTAAACTTATTTCAGCACCGTGAAAGCTTAAGATTGCTTTGTATTCATTCAAAAAGTCTACTCCCAGTATAATTTCCGTCGAAAATAATGGAACAATAAGAAAGTTCATAGAGAAGCTGTGGCTTTGGCAAAAGAATTCTAAATTGGTTTGTTGGCGTACATCTACACTTTTTCCAAAGATTGCACCTTGTAATTTAATCTTACGTAACGGAAGTGTGGGGCAATCGTTCGATTTGTTGCATTTGCTAAAAGCTGTTTCACTAATTACTGAAATGGGACTGTCAGAGTCAAGTACTGCCGTAAATTTTACGTCATTTACAGTAATGTGAATCACAGGATATGCAATGTTGTTATGTTTTACGTCGTATTCCTGGAGTAAGATGTCCCTTATGTCTTCCATTTTTACGTAATTACTAGCTACAGCAGCTGTGTCGTCAGTTTCATAAGTACGTCTTGTGGCTGCCAGCGGTGTGAGTGATTGCCTATTGTCTCTTTGTTGGCGCGCGTCGTTATTGGGATTTGGAGACCTAACTTCTACAAATTCACCGTGACGAGAATCCCGCCAGTTCTGATGCAGTTCAGGTCTGTCGTTACGATCATATCGTCTGTCGTCATGTCGGTAGATTCCATAGTTTCTTTCTTGTCGTTCACGTGGTGGAGAATTTCTCCCTGAGTCGTAACTGCGCGCTGGACCGTTGCGTCTAAAGTTATTCTGTCTCCCTTGATAATAATTGTTTTGGTTCCCATATTGTCTGTTTCTCTGATTGTCTCTGTGATAGTCATTACCGCGGAAAGGTGATATTTCCCTGTAACTATTACTCTGCCAGTGGTTGTCATATGGGTGGCGTGACCTGTAGTGATTGTTTTCCTGTTTTCGCATCCCGCGACTGTCTGTGTCAATTTCTAATTCTTGTAAGAGTCCCTGAAAAGCTTCAGTGTCGTCTTTGCAACGTCCTGCCAAAATAATATGCTGTAAATGTTCAGGTAATTTGATTAAACAAATGCAGATGAGTTCTGAGGGGCTGTATGGGTTTGACAGGTACTGATTCTTGTGCAACATGTCTTCAAAATATTTGACAAGACTGGAAAATTCAGATTGTTCAAAGTGTTTCATCATCATGATGCTATGTTTTACTCGGTCTTGTGTAGCTTGTGACCAATATGCTGAGAGGAACGCATGGTAAAATTCTGCTTCACTGTGACAATCGTGAATGACCGATCACATTCTTACAGCTGGTTCATTCTCCAAGTAGCCACACATAAATTCTAACCTGTGCTCCAATGACCAGTTGGGAGGGAAACAATGAGAGAATTGATGGAGCCATGCTTGTGGATGAATGTCGTTGCCAGAATTCTTAAACGTTTTGAATTTACGTGTAGTAATGAATAGCTTATAATCAAAATCATGTCGGCGAGTCACATATCGGTCATTGTTACGTCGTGTCGGCGGTTCCATCTCAAAATTCGGTGCACCTTGCCAATTCCTTTCATAATTACCGAAATGCCCTGTGTTATTATTTTGTGGCTTTTCCGTATTTTTAAGTTCCTCTTCCCGTTTTGGAGCGCGAGTGTCCTCTGAAATATGTAATTCTTGTATTACCTGCGTCAACTGATCTTGTACTTCCCGGATTTCTCTTTTGTACTGTGTGTTGATTTGATTTGATTTTGATTTTGTTTGAATTTTCTAATTTGTTCATACTCTTCTGTGTCAGTGAAGGCTACGGGTCTTGTGTCATTCAGATCATCATCTACCTTTGTAGATAAGTTAGTGACCTGATCCGAAGTTCAGCTACTTTCTCCAATAGTGAACACATTTCCTCAGTGTGTTTTTCTGAACCAAGTTTCAGAGTGTCCATTTGTGTTGAAATCGAATCTACTGTGTTCTTTAAGTTTTCCTGAGTTTTTGCCAGTTGCGTAACCGAATCGGTAGATGCAACTGAGTCAATTTTAGCCCACAAGGTCTCATGATTTTCATGAACAATGGTTTGCAGCTCTTTTATGGCTGCTTCGTGATTCTGTAATGCATTTTCATGCCGCGAAAAAATAGGCTGAAAATGCTCACAAATTTGTGTTTTTACGTCATTACAGACTTTTTGACATTTCGATTCAATGTTATGTAACTCAGTAGTTAAATCTTCACGTGTTTGTTCAAGTGTGGTGTCTAACTTCCGAAGATTTTGTTCCATTGTGTCTAACTTTTGAAGATTCTGTTCCATTGTGTCTAACTTTTGAAGATTTTGTCCCATTTGTTGCATTAATTGTAATAACAATGCATTAGTGTCTGGAATCTGTTCCTCTACGCTTTTCGGCAGTGCATTTGCACCAGCAACATTCACATTTTGACAAGCAGAAAATGTGTCTTGACTTATTTGAGAAAACGGTGAGGACGCAAAACCTGAATCTACAGTATTTGCAAAATTGTGTCCTATCATTTCGGATTCCTGAGGCGAGCTGTTGCCGACCGATCGATCGATAATGCTTCCCTGTTCACAACCTGTTTCACTATCTACACCATTATTTGCCGCCCGCTCCATTTCCCTATGCAGAATTACCAAATTACTACTTGGAATGTCTGTTAATTCACTACACAGTGGTGCTGATAAGCTACGCTCGTCTTCACTATTATTTCTCAGTTTACTTTGGAGCCTAGTGTTACGTTTTTCACACGCCATTATTGTGACAATATTTTACACGACAACACAGAAAAACACAATTTGAAGAGCAAAAATAAGAGAACACATTAACATAGCACTGAAAATAATATCTAGTTAATTGCAGCTGCGAAATACTTGGTGCAAATCTACATGCATGCCACAACTGTTTTATTGTGCAACAATGAAAAACCACAACTACCAAGGCAATTCTCTCTATAATTACGCGCTAGCAATAAACAAAAGCTACACTAATTACACAAACTACAAGAAAAAATCAGAAGATTCCAGTGAGGTATCCTCGGCTAAGGGTCGACATATGAAACGTCCCCTTTGAGCAATTTATACACGACTGTGCTGATAAACCTCTTACACTACTTGCTTTTCAAACAGCTGAGCAAAACTGAACGTACTCAAACATTCACTAAAGTGACACACAATATTTTTAGCGCAACGCAATCTGACTTTCAATAATCCCTACAAAACAATGGCCCTGACTAACTTTAACCTATACCTTTCACAAATCACTTACCTCACAAAAATCTTCGTTACTGGAACTACTGCAATACAGCGAGCGCCACTACTGCCAGCTAATTACAAGATTCAAACTACGGAAGGCACTAACTACTGATAGGGATAGTTAGCAAACGAAAGATATTAATAGAGAACAAACAATGTATTTACCTTAATAGTCATAATATATATAGCAGTTCATGACAAATTACAAAACTCCGCCATCTCTCTCCCCACATCCACCACTGCTGGCGGCTCACCTCCAACTGCGCAACGCTACGCGCTGTTCACATCCAGCGGCCGCTGCCTAACACTACAATGGCAGACAACAATGCAAACTAGCCACAGGCTGCACACAGCACAGCCAGTGATTTTCGTACAGAGCGCTACGTAACGTTCCCAATAAGAAAACATAAACAGCCTACTTACAGGCTCTATTGGACCCTCGAAACTCAGGATCTGTTGTCCCATTACCCGTGTGGCTTTCGATAGGGACAGTCTCATTTACTTCACTTGGAATCCGCAGTCTGGCAGGCTTTTTCCCAGTGCCGCCATTTAGGTGCAGTATTTTTCGGCCTTTGCAAGGCTTGGTGCCTTCACATCTTACTTACACTTCATGAGTGTGGTTTTCAGGTCCCACTCCCGATTTTTAACTGTCAGTTCCTGTGTACGCGCGCACAGATGGCTCTGCTGCTTCGCGTATCTACAGTGGCGTAACTCGCTCTGAGCATTTGGCGTTACTAGTCATCGCAGAACAGGCCTTGAGGTGCGTTAACACAGGCCATATTTTATGGCAATGTGTAGCCGCAACAGTGCTGCCATCAATGTTGCTACAATAAACGCCATTATTGCGGGATGACTGGGCAATATTGCAGATTGAACGGGTTGTTTGAGGTAGTTGCTGATGTATTGTTGACTTGTTGCTGGTTTTGTCCACCAAAAGTGGAGACTGTTTAACATGTTTGGGCCATATGTTCTTCAGTCCTTATCTGTAAATGGTTCGCAGTACTGAGTACTGCGCAATGATACAGACCATTGACAGTTAGTGCGCAATATATTGAAGGAGACAGCAGAGCTTACAAAATAATGACGCTAGCACAGCACATCGTACTGCGCACGGGTAATATTTGCGCAATAAAAGGCAGTTTCTGCCGAGACTGAGTATAGTTTATTCGCTCCGAACGACTTTCCACAAAGAACTGAAAATAGTAAAATAACGAGAAAAAAAGAAAATGAGCTGGAGGACGTGTATTAAAGCACCAAGCGGTACTTTAAAAAATCAAATTCCAAACTGTTTATGAAAACGTAATCCCCGCAAATACATTTGTCCCAGTGATGAATTAGTTTTTTTGTTTTTGTTTTTTTCCTCTCTTAAAAGAATTATCTGATGCTAGGCCCCTCCTTGAGGGGACCAAATAAATGAAAATCTAAGGATGCCAAATCTCGACTGTAGTGGGATGACGTACTGTAGGGTGGTCAGACGTCCCATATTTTAGGGGATCGTCCCGCCAAAATATATGTGACATATTATGTCCCGTCCTTCAGTAACCACCGTTTATATTGAACTGGTGTGTTTCTAAGTAATGTGTAACATAAGCAAATGTAGAAGAAATATGGTCATACCCAAAGAATGAAGAAAATACGCTCTTTGATTAACTAAATTGGTTGAAGTACGATTTTGTAAGTTCTTCGCCGATTAGTACATCTTTATTCATTCAGCGATCTTAAGAATTTGCTACTGTGATGTCTTGCCCCACTAATGCGCCGAAATATCGTGGCAGGACGTTACTGATATGCAGCATTTATCCTGTATATTTATGGAACAAGCAGTACGCCAGGAAAGGCTTCAAAGATCAGAGCATCCATATCATTAAATAAGACCATTCCGTGGCCATTGTAGTTACTCTGCTTCAGTTATTTATAGTGGGGGTGGGATAGGGAAGGGGAAGGAAAAGGGTTATATAGGAATACCCGCAATTACATGCAGGCAGGGAGGAGGAAAGTCACGTACATGTTGCATACCTAGTATCTTTTTTTAATGGACTTGTAGTCCGGGGTGATATGTTACAATACAGCATCACCGGCCTATTGCGGTCTAACTGTGTTGGTGACCGAGTAAATTTCCACAGGGCAGTGACTGCGTCACTGCGATTCACTTTGGAGGTGTGGCGGTGGGACTTGTAGTCCCGTACCACCCTCTGACGGTGATAGTACTACATGAGTCGGGCAGAAAATTTTGCCTAACATGAGCAGGTGAAGGTGTGGCGGAGGGACTAGTAGTCTGGTGCATACCTAGTAGTTGTTCTTGTCTGATTTATCTAACAAGCTTTTCCATACAATATGTGAGCGCAGTCTTACTAGCTAGAACCTTGATCAGACTCTAGCTCGCTACACTTGATGCCATACAATAGACAGGTTTGTCTCTTTTTCTATTCCAACTACTAGTACTTTCACAAAGGCAGTTATTTTTCTTATCTAAAAGCTTTCCTCAGGTCTCTGAGTGACATTCGTGCACTCCACGCCCATGTCCACAATGTAATACGCCTTGGCGCACACAGATGGCTCTGCTGCTTTTGCATATCTGCAGTGGCGTAGCTCGCTCTGTGCTTCCTGCGTTACTAGCCAACGCCCACCCTGTCTCGAGGTGTGTTTACACGGGCGAAATTTTACAGCAACGTATGGCCGCAATGATGTTTCATAAGTTTTGCTGCAATAAACGGCAATATTTCGGGATGACTGACAATATCGCTAACTGAACAAGTTGTTGCAAGTAGTCCGACGTATGTATCATGATTATCCCCTTAAAAGTATATTTTGACAGTTTGCTTTACTTTTTTAACTCACTGTCATTAGCAGAAACAATTTACATTTACATTTACATTTGCCTTTCCTTTAAAAGCAAATCACTAATGGAAATCAGGCAGTTTTTATTCCAAACACGCACCGTTGTACTAAAGTGGTCTGAATATCAGTAATCCGGAATTCCTGCAACACAGTGATTCTTATAGGCATTTCCGTCAGGCGAAACATCTTTAACAAAAGTTTCTACGTCACTACTACTACTACTACTGATACAGTGGATTGTATAAATACTTCGTCCAATTTTCGAAACATACCAATCACATCAAGAAATACGTGGTTTTCTGTAGATCTTACTCTAATGATAGACTTATTAAGCGGAGTAGCTTATATCATAATACCTGTCAGCTGTTTCTGATTATCCATTCCAGTCCAGAACATTAGTAAATATTCCCCTCCACCGGAAATGTGATATACGATAGTCTTTGTGTTATTGGTAAATTCAGTCTGCTGAAAAGAATGGATATAAAATTATATAGCTGTTTGTAAACTGCTGCAGTTGGATATGAACTTCTCGAGAGAAGTATATAAATCTCCGCTACCTAAAGATAAAATTCAGTTCCACATTAATGAAGGAACACCAGCGTCCATGATGTTGGTGTGAACAACAGTGATAAACATGAGACTTACACCAATCTATCTGCATAGCCCTCTACATCCAGAAACTAACAGAATTAGTCGGTGAAGGTAAAAGAACTAGAACATTCTCGTCATAAAAAATTACTTGCAGTTCGGGAAGAATATAATATTAAAATTAACTACGTTTTTAGCTATAGGGTATATTTTCTAGGACTTTATTGTAAAGTAAGCTGTAGGTCCAAACAACTGCATAAGCAGCTTCGGTACTTGGGCACATTCTGAAGATTGTGTTTACTTTCACAAGATTAAAAACTTAATTAATTTACAATTTTCAATTATGCGTGGAATGAATTAAACAGTTTTTTGCCCAACAAGACGAATGTAAACTTTCGCCGTATGCCTCCAGGAAGCACTATATCGGCACCAAGATACGCTGCCCACATACACAACTTACAATGTGCCAAGAGAGCATAATTTCGGTCACTAAATGTTGACCTGGTCAATTTGAGGACTGCTAGAGAGTCGTGCCAGGCAACAGTCATTGCAACATTACAGCATACCCTATGGTGCCAACACACCGTAATTTCATTCACAAAATTGCGCTCTGGTCAGTGTAATCGCTCCTAGGGCAGAGGCTACTTTCGTTGCAATATCTCAATACACTGAACGAGTTGACGCAATTTCTATTGTTTGAAATTATTTATATAGTGGGAAGAAGAGCGTGAAGGAACAGAGGTATTCAGGAATCCCTGTTAAGTCGTAAGCAGGAATAATACAGGAAAAATTTACATGTTTGCATGAACATACATTAGGCGATCTTGTTCACACAGTACGTGTAAACGCATTATTACTAACTGATATCTTTTTTCAGAATCTAGCTCGCTACACGCTCTTCCATGCAACAGACATTTTGTTAATGTCTCTGTTCCAGCTACTGCTGCTTCCTCAGAAACGCATTTTTTTTAAAATGTATAATCTTTTGTTTATGGTGTATACGCCCTGGGACACCAGGCAAAAACCCGGGAATTTTTTCATCCAGGAGAAAACCAGGAAAACAATGGGATATAACTTTGGCTGGTAACAACAGATACTATTTAAAAGAATATTACTGTTGACAGCTACTGGAGAATAATATTGCAGCAATGAAACAGAAACAAGAGGAAAACCGTAAATAAATAAAACTTACGTTGCAAAGGAAACGCGCCGTTTACTACAACAAAATATACTGCACATAAAAGCGCCAGCCAATATCAAAATGTGTTAAAGGCTTCATGACGAAGACCATGTAATACTTCATAACAAAAAACTACATCTGACGTGCATGACGTCACAACTGTACTGTAAAAATTCCATCAAAAGTTCAAACATCTTCAAATGATTTAGGAGCACAAATGTGAATAATTTCAGTATAACTGAGAAATCAACATCCCTTTGATAAATAACATACATGCATGTAATCATTTTATCACCACTGCATACCCTCCACTTACGTTTTTTCTTCAGCATTTACCCAAACATAGTGCAAAGACATGTCAGTATATTGTTAAACATGTGACAAAAAATCAGTTTCATTTAATGCAAATATGCAGATACTTAAAAAAAATGTTGCTTACGTTGATCCAACTTAATGGCCTTTCTCCAATTTGGGTACTTAATCAATCTGAAATTCTTTATTACAATGTGTTCTTTCATCCCCTACTTCTATAGCTGTACTACCATATCCTTTATATATGTATTTATAAATGTATTTAACCCTTTAAACTGGCATGTAAACTTCAACATTCAAATGGCAATCAAATTTAGGAAGTATGGATTTTATGGTACAAAATAACTACTGTCAAGTGATTGTCCTCAAAAATTAATGCTAATACCACTAAGACACCCTCTGTACAATGGATATTGGATATATTTTGTCACCAATGTCCCAATTAATTCAATTATTTTAGCCTTGAATACTTGCACAATAATTTGTCATGTGATGTGATAAAAATAATTAGGAAATTTTTTGTGTATTTGTCATCTCTCATACACACAGGATTTTGCTTAAGTGCACCATATGGTTGATGCAGCAAATCTTTTGCAACATACACACATAGTTTACAGTGTGTTTGAATATTAGGAGTTTCTGCACATAGGACTTCATTAAATTCACAAATGTTTACTATTTTATAGATTTCACTTAAAATGATTAAAATATGGGCAAGAAGCAACCCTCTTTTAAATTAAGTAGTGTAAATGATTGCCTAAGCTTTATCAAAAAATTTTCATTCTGCACTCTCGCACAAAAATCTTTTATCACAGTGAAAGAATGGACAACAGGAATGGTGTGTTATAATTCAACAGGAATTTTAGTATAACATTGTTATCAGTACAGCATGACTGATGATTTTTCATTCAGTCTATAGCAAAGAGCAGCATCGATGTCATAAAAATATAATTGTGTATAAGATGGTGAACGATCATTCATAGAAGTCATTGGAACTGACCTATGATAAAAAATGAGTATTAAAATAAAATAATCCCTATAAAGCTCTGTGTCTTCAGAGATGACCATAGCAAATGCTGCATTATGCTGCAAATGCTGAATTATGGAAATAATTCTTTGATTTCTCTTGAATTCTTGGATCGTTTGACATGCATCGTCGATAAAGTGCATAGAATAATGCCTTCTAGGCATAGCCTAAAACAAATATAGTTTCTGTATAGCAGTGAAGTCAGAAGTCATAGTTATTTAAACTTAAATAATTAAAAATTGTTACTCTTACAGACCCCGCCTTTCGTGGTCTCGCAGTAGCATTCTCGCTTCCCGACCACGGGGTCCCGGTTTCGATTAACGGCGGGGTCAGGGATTTTTCCTGCCTCAAGATGACTGGGTTTTGTTGTGTCGTCTTCATCATCATCATTCATCCCCATTACGGTTGGAGGAAGGCAACAGCAAACCACCTTCATTAGGACTTTGCCTAGTAAGGCGGTGCAGGTATCCCGCATCGTTCCCCTACACTCTGTAAAGAAGCATGGGACTTCATTTCCATTCCACTCTTACAGAAAAGTAAGTGAAACGATAATGCTAATATACAATGTTATTTAGCCTTCATTACTGTGATATTTTGATTTTCACTGCTAGCGTCATTAACCTAGCAGTGGTCGCATTGTAGCTGCCTGGTATGCCTGTGTTACTATAAATGAACCACACAAACATGATGGTCCCTAGAATGCAATTTCACATGACGTTGTTACTTTTGTGTGTCATTTTTACTATAGCACCTGATTGGTACACAGGGGGCAGCACTTCAACAATTGCTGTTCACATATTGGAGATTTTAATGTGTGGTAGAGAGACTGTCATCAGAGTTATGAATATGAAACCATATATTTCCCAAAGGCTACTTCACATATGGTTTTTTTGTTCACATTGATGGAAAAGTACCTTTCGAGTTATTTAGGATTCATTGACCACCTTGTATAATTAATATTAAAAATTGATACTTCAGTTCCTGTGTGCATGTATTAACATTATGATACTGTGATACAAACTCGCTCTTGAGAACTTACAGGGTACTTTCTCTTGATGTAGAACCAGTAAATTTGGCGAGAAGAAAGGTTTCACAATGCAAGTAAAGGAAAGAAATTAGAAAATTGTTAATTTGTAATTATATCATACGAAAAAATATTCTTTTGCTTTTGGTTGTTTGATTTCAAACTTGAAATTAAAACATGCATGAAAGTCTTGGAATCCATGGAAGTAATATCTTGCCAGTATCAATGTTGAAAACAAGCAAAAATCGTTGAGATCTTCTATTCCGAGAATTGATCGACTGTCTGTATACATAATTAAGTTTGTACGGAACGCTCAGTGTGTAGGTCCTAAGCACACAATTTATTATTCTGTAAGCAGGCAATACACAAGACTTACATGTCCTCTACCACAATCAGACATAGAAAGATAAGTGAGAGCATAAATGACAAGTGGAGCTAAAACATAATCTTGACAAACAAAATCTTGACAAACAAAATAATTTAGTGAATCATTATTTCTCACACATTCGGTAATGATTAAAAAATAATGGTGCAGTGTGTTGCGATGTCCGTTGGTTGAAGTAAGAGCAGGTAAGAGATCATGGCATGAAGTGAAGGCCCCACCTGAAGTCGTTTCTGCTGCTGCACTCTCTCAGAACAGATCTTTAGCTGAACTATTATAAGGAAAACTTGAGAGATAGTGTTTAGGAAAAATCCTAATGTTAAAATTGCAGGCTGTATGGAAGTAGATTTTTGTTTTTTACATCTATCAGAACAGCTGAAAAATTCATAGTGGAGCATAGAGTAGTGATGGGAATTTTAATAGGCTACACCGAAATTTGTTACTGAGAATTGATTAATTATAAACTTACTGTTGCCTGACACATTGATATTGTGGAAGAAGTGGTCAGGTGTATTGATTCTAGAGGACTGTTATACAGGAGGCGAACATTTTAGTGATTCTGAGTGAAAATGCATAGAGAATGGGCATAAATGAGCAAATGATCCTTACCAGATAAGACAGATGGAGGACATTAGGAAAGTTCACTGAAGGAGAGCTGGTTTTCTGTTATCATAATGTGGAGGACAGCATGTCATGGGTATGATATGTGATTATAGATGGCAATAATTAAAACAAAGGCATTCTTTATTGCAGTGTGGTGATATCTTTTCATGAAATTTAACTCTCCAACTTTCTACCCCGAATGCAAAAGTATTTTGTTGGGACCCACCACATGGAAAGCTTGTATGGAATGGTTTGTGTGTGGATTTTTTGCATGGTGTTCGAAATTGGAATGGTAGAGAAACAGTATGAAAGTGATCTGATGAAACCTTTGCTGGACACTTAAATGTGATGTTAGGAAGAACTCCGCTAATAGCTGTTCAAATTGTTGTTTACTAAAACACAACCGGTTTTGCAGCGTAAAGGCACATTAATAGATGCAACCTACATGATAAGGAGCAAAGTACAGTGTCACAACATTTTATGGACGTTAAAATTAATACAGGAATGTCTAAAATATACATACAGTGTTGAAAGATCATAGTGTAATGGTCGCCTGGTCGTAGATATTGCTAATTGCTATAATCGCACTATTTCACTCCCATTTACGGAGCTTGTTAGCACTTGATGTTAGGTTGGCGCCATTAAAATGCATTGTGTTGTAGTAATTGCTGCTACTTGCTGGGTCGCTGCTGTCTCTCGATGCTGATGCTGGCTCTAAATCTGGTTGTCTAGGGTTAAAAAACATGGTCCCGTGTTTTTTATATGCTTTTGGTGATAAAGAACAAGCAAAACCAACAAATATGTAAACTTCAAATATTTATTACTCTGGTGGCCATCTTAATTCCACTGTCCACCTAAGACCATGACACAACACAAAGTAGTACTTTCTTTACATGTTCTTTGCATTGTTTATCCACCTCAAACAATAACACACAAACACACTTTACCAAAGTGACATTCCGACTGCCTCCCGACCGTTCTTGCTGCTTGTATTTATAACATTGTCAAAGAACTACTAAAAAGAGATATAGTTTACAAGTCACATGTACATCTGTTATCATAATTTGTGCAGAAAAGTTATTAATTTGCATTGTGTGACATAATTTAACATGTTATTAAAATGACAGACAGATTTGTTGACTTGACAGAATAATTCTTTGAACAAAAAAGGCCGTTTTTTAGAAGTTTGTCAATTGACTTCTCTAATTTGTATAAATAAGTAAATAACATGAATTATTAAGAATTACATTGGGTTTCGTCTAAAATAGGGTTGATTTCGTGATTACTGAGTGAAAACGCTCCTGGTGAACAAATAGGTTTCACTGGGTGATTTTTATTTAAGGAGATCCAAAATACCTAAGTTGGCCACTATTTGTCGTACTTCATATTAATTATTTAAGATGAACTTGGTGTTTTTACATGATGACATTTGCTGTATCAGTGATAAAATGATATAAACTTTTGTGTGGGTCAGTTACTCAGTATAATTTAATGGGTTGACTGTTTATGCAGACATGTTATGCAATCATTGTTAACATACACAATAACTTTTCTATAATCATAAATACTCGTTAAACTGGTTGAATTTGGAGGGATCGCATACTTCGGTAAAGTAAAGCCTTTAATATGTTCCGTTACAATAGGCATACTGTAATATAACGTGGTGTAATATGTTTATGTTGAAGTCTGGGGTGAGTATCATAGTTTAACACAAGGGGAAAAAAGTTCAGTTACTATCCAATTATTTCACACCATATTCAACAACGCATTACCAACATTTAACTAATACTCAACCAGTTTTATATGGACTGCCGTAGATTTATTTTGATGTTACTGCATAATCACATGGATATCATGTAATGGTCAAAATAAGTTTTAGTAGTTCTTGTTTACAAAGTCTTCTTTATATTGTCAGCAAGATGTTTGGAAGCGAATGTTCATCATAGAACTTACATCTTCCAGTTATAAATAAAAAGTCACACTACATGCTGTTGATGCACAATTCGGCCTAAAGCTAAAGTATGGCCTTGTACAAATTTCCTCTATTTATATAGTTCTAAACAATTACTGTCATTGTTACTTATTGAATTTTGCATAGAAACAATGAAAGTTTTTACATACATCTTCCCAAATTACGTAGAAATTTACATAAATGAAAGTTATTAATTCCATATAAATACAGGAAAGAATCTGTTTTTCTTAAGACTATAAATTACATTTTAACACTGCAGCAATATATTTCATTAATTTGCATATAGTAATTAATTGACTGAAATAAAAATCACGCTAGCATTTTCAGGTGTACAGAGTGATTAGTTCAATCGAATGAAAGGCTTCTATATGGTTATAATTACCAGTTCCAATTAAAACCTGAGTGTGATTGATTTTGACTGAAACATCATTATATCATATTTTTGTTAAGGATTCAAACAATTTCTGGCTTCAAAACATAAAAATAGCTGTCTCTCTATGACTTGGGTAGATTGGAAATCCATAATCACAACAGCAAAATCATTCCTACCATGTGCCTGTAGGTTTTATTGTTTGTAAATTATGATGTTGCATTAGTTTTTAATCAAACATGTTTCCTTCATTTCATTTACTGGCGAGATCCAATGTAAAAAATATCAAAACAAGTTTAAACGAGTGCTACATACTGCTATTATATATATGCCCTCTTCAGGAGAGCAGAGATGAAACTGGAATTGGATATAAGGTCCCAAGGGGTTGTGGTATTACAATACCCTTTGTTCATAGTCAAAATTAAGTATTCAGTGAATATTGTCAGTACTATGGCAAGCAAGTGTAATGAAGATGTGCTCCATTCTTTAAAATATGCCTGCATCTAAAAAGAAAATTAGAAAAGTATTTTAACTGAGCGAGCACTAAAAGTTTTTAAAAAGGGGCCAGATTGGGGATAAAAAATTGTCACTGCTATTACGAATAGTCACAGCCCTCAGGGAAGTATCAGCCGATAGTGTCTTACTGGTGTGACCGCAGCACTGCTCGGTGCAGGCCAAAGTGAAAGTGGCCTGTATGAACGACGAAGAGAGACTAGCTTGCTGGTGCAATGGCAGCTATCCATGTGCACACTATGATATCATATACTCGTTACTAGGAGTGCTGGGTCACTGCTACCTTTACAAGTGAGAATAATTGAGAATTTTATTAATAGGAGCGAATGGTATTTGTATGGTCTTTTAATGTTGAATACATTTTAGATATTGCTTTATTAATTCTAATATCCCCAAAATGTGGTGACCCTACTTTGCTTTGTACCATGTAGGTTGCACCTTGTAACGTCTACGCTCGGGCGTATGTTAACTCTTTAAACCCTGTACTATGGTAAGTTGATGGGTTTCACCTTATAAGAAAGGATTTTAGTAAATATGTTGACCGCGTGTACCTGAATGGAGGCAAAATGAGACTTACACCCACTCAGTAACAAAAATGATATGCCAAGCAAGTCTAAAGTGCAACTACACATTAGGACGGGCAAGAAGCATACGCAGCAGATGCTACCAATTGTTAATAATACGGTCGCCAGCCTAATTAAGCATTAAGCGAGTTTTTTCCTTGTACAAGTGGATGTACGTACAAGCATAACAACACTTAGTAATACTGCATTATATGGTAAATTTTAGAACCAGAAAAATCTACTGAACTAATATTTTCCCTTTCTGTACTAATTTGGACAAGCTATAAATACACAACCTTACACTATAATGATTACTACAAACTGCATTTTGTCTATTGATCCGAATGAAATCGGGCACAGGTTACCCTAGAAATAGCACTTTTGAAACACACATACAATGTCAATTTTAAGAAGGGTAAAACACTGATAAATTTAGGTTTTATATTGACTTTAAATTTGCTGGTCAAATCAGTTCAGTACACTTCAGAATTCAAATGAATAGAAAAGAAAAAAAGGGGGGGACCCTGAAACTATTATGATCACTGTAGTGAAAGTTTGATTATTGAGAGAATTAAGCATTCAAGATTTTCAAAATATGATTTACCACTCTTTTTGTCTTATTTCCTGCTCATTTAACTACCGTTATTTTTGTCTCAATTTAAATAAACTTCATTACTAAACCAATTTCAACACTATCTTCCAACTTTGTCATACCTATATTATTCGTCCAGTATTCATTAACAACAAAGATCTTTAAACATTTTAACATTGATAGGTCTGCAGGTAATTATTATTAACATGAACTTTAAATCTTCATCTTAGGATACTCGGATTGCACAACATGTGGAAAGGACCCTGTCGAGGTTAGTTGTGAGGATAATTAATTGATAGGACAGTTCTGGTAAAATTCAAGTTGTTATTGAACAGTATGTTGCAAAGGTGACATTGGTCCACACGAATACAGTACTGAAAGTTTCAACATGTTCGTATCGATGAGGCGGTTGGCAGGCGGCGAGATGGCGAGGCACAAAGCACACATGCAGTTACAGCAATGGCTCATGAAATATTGGCACTTTACTTCTTCATGGCGTCGCAATGCATTTCCATTTAGTGCCTATGGAATATTGTCATGCTGTATAGACGTCGGAAACAGCGCATCCGAGGCTCAACGAAACCACTTTTTCCAGGAGAGCCTCCTCGATCCAGCACGTGTTTCTCAGACCGATGCCCAACTCCGACTACTACTGCTGAGCCCGTTGTGCCGTGCAGCGCCCGTGTGCATTTTCCCGCGCTCGCCTGCCTCCACCTTTTACCGCTCCCCTACAGACAGGGTATTCACCAAAGGTTTTACATTCCACATATTCTAATACATTGCCTACGTATGGACCAGGCGTACAAATACAACTTTCACATCTTACAATAGTTTCAACATTAGGTACACTTCCCTTCGATTACAACATTGCTTGAAATTTGACATAAATATTAAAATTTACATCGAAAATTGTTTATAGCTTCTTCAACATAATGGCATGAAACAAAAAAGAAATGAAATCAGAACATCGATTATACTAATTTATTGAAATTCAGAAGAAAAAAAATTATTACATATACAGTAGGATAACGTTAGTGTTGTTACACATGCCCCTGTTTACATTAAATTTCACTAAGTGGAAATTTGATGGGAACACTGAACTTTATATTTATACAGTGGTTCTGAATCTTTGTGTGATTGTCCCATCAAAAAAAAATTTTTATACCACAAACTTCCTTTCACTCACTTTACATAAGTCTATAATTTTTTTTTACATATCAAGAACATTTACCTATCGTTTGCTTAAGTGCCTTTGGCACAGTTCAACCTCCTATCACAACATTATTTAAGTAGCAAACTACTCATCATTGTTCAGTTTCTCAGACAAATAAAAACCAAATTTGGAACACAAACACAAATACAAATATCTATATACACTATAAAACAATTTGTTGCTGCTTGCGTTGAATGGCAGTCCATTTCCTTATTTACTAAAAAAACACACAATAATATTTAGAAAATTACTACACACATTTGCTGCCTATTATTCAGATTTGGGCAGTCCTTTTCACCTCATATTGTCACATCTCCTGTATCACACTTACAATTCTCCTTTGACTATTTATCTGCCCTCTTTGGTGTTTGGCAGTCCTTTATACGTATTATGGCTCATACACTGCCCATTTTCATTATTGACAGTCCCATCTTTTATCTGGCTGACAGCATTTATCCTTTCTTTTCAGCCCTTTTTCTCCATACCTTTTTACATTAATAGTACAATTGGTAATCTGAAACTCACATAATTACATTAGTACACTGATATTGGTCTACCTAAGTTACAAAGGTTTGTTACATTTGGCATAAATTAGCTTCAGCATAATATACAGCATATTTACTGTAAATTGTTTTCTGATTGTACTTAGTTCACTCACTTCCAGGAACATACAGTTTCAGGTCCACAACATTTCTTACACCTATAGGTCTTTTGGATTTTGGGTAGATCAGGTAGTAAGCATTATTGTGTGGAATGTTCTGTATTATATATGGTCCATTATAAATATATTTAAATTTGGAAATTTCATAGTTCAGTTCACTAGATTTTTCGTGGGTTTTTAGAAGAACATAATATCCTATTTTAAATTTTGAAACTTTCAGATTTTTATTATGTCTTTTAGATCTCGATTCAGCTTTTTGCTTTGCCCTATTTCTGACTAATTCTTTCTTTTGACTCAACCCCAAGCTTGTACAAGGTGGAAACTCTAGTTTTTCCTCAATTAAACTTTCACTTCTGCTGCCTAACAAAATTTCTTCCGGTGGGAACCCAGTAGATTCATGATGTAAGGTGTTCATGACAGTCTCAAAGTCCGATATAAACTTGCCCCAGGCCCTATGGTTATGACTGCAGTACGTTCTACACAATCTTCCGATTTCTCGCATGTACCTTTCAACCGGGTTGCTAGCAGGATGATAAGCTGATGTATATTTAACCTCCACACCATTTTGCTCCATTCCTTCATTCCAAATTTTGGATATGAACTGGGGTCCATTGTCAGATAGTACTACCTTGGGTTTCCCGATGGTTCTGAAGTATTCGACCATCCTACTAAATACAGCTTTTGCTGTTGCTCATTTCAAGGGGTATAATTTTCACAAACTTTGAGAATACTTCCAAAATTACTAAAATATATGCACAATTTCCCGAAGTCTTTGGGAGGGGACCATATAAATCTACCGATAATAATTCTAGGGTGTCTTCAGGTAATGTACTTTGCATTGGACCTCTATTAGTTCTGATCGGTACTTTGGCCCTTTGACAGACATCACACGAATTAATTCGTTCCTTTACCCTCTTACTGACACTACCAGCAATCACTACTACATTATTCAATTTAACTGAACATTTCTTTGGACCACTATGCCCCAATGCTAAATGAAAATAGTCTATGACCTCAGTATCGAACTGGTATGGCGAACATACTCTCCATTCCTCAGTGGCATATTCTTTCCTCCTATATAAAATGCCTTTAAAGATTTTGTAATACTTCTTAATTTGAGGATACTGCACACTGTCAAAATTTACTTTCACATATTTCCATGTCGGATCCTCATTTTGATGGTATCTCATATTTTTACATATTTGTTCCATTTTCCTTTTTCCTGAAACCTCATTCATATACCTTATCTAAAAAGTACCCTCTTCACCATTTTCATTGGGCACTTCACTCATACCATTAGGCAATCGAGATAACGCATCTGCCACATAATTCTCAGTACCCTTAACATAGAAAATCTCGTAATCAAATTGTAGCAGGTACAAAGCCCAACGAGTTAGCCTGTCATTAAGTAAACGACAATCCTTAAGAAAATTTAAAGCTTTGTGGTCAGTATGTATGATGAGTTTATGGCCCCACAAATAATTTCTGAATTTCTTTAACCCCCATATAATGGCTAAAGCTTCCTTTTCTGATATAGTGTAGTTTCTCTCGTATTTTGTTAGAGTTCTACTTGCAAATACGATAGTCCTGTGTTCGATTTCCTTGCCATTACAGATTTCTTGGAAAACTTCTATACCAATTCCATAAGCACTGCTGTCAGTACTCATATGGAAAGGTTTTGACAGTATGGGGTGATGCAAAATTTTGTCATTCAAAAGTTCACTTTTTAAATTTTCAAAATCTCTCGCGCACCCTTCGGTCCACACAAAAGCACTATTTTTCTTAAGTAGATTATTCAAATGAGGACTATTAAAAACTTGCCCCTTGACGAATTTTCTATAGAACCCACATGAACCCAAAAAGGCTTTCAACTATTTTCTATTTCTAGGAGCTGGACACTCTGCTATTGCACTTAACTTTTCCGGGTCCTTGCCAATACCGGTAGTAGTAATTATGTGCCCCAGGAACTTTATTTCCGACTTTACAAATTCACATTTCTTTCACTTAAGCGTCATGCCACCTGCTTGTAGAGCAACAAAAACTTTCTGCAATAATTCACAATGCTCTTGCCATTCTTCTGTAGTAATCAGTAAATCATCTACATAAATGGTTAGCCGGGAACTCAATTCTCTCCCTAATACAAAGTCCAGTGCCCTAATAAATACTGCCACCGAAGTGCTAAGCCCAAATGGTACTACTTTATACTGATAGCATTTCCCAGCAAATAGACAAGCGGTATATTTACGGGATTCTTTACTCAAAGGAATTTGCCAGTATCCGGCGGTCATGTCCAGACTGGTTAAATACTTCACATTATAAAATTTTTGAAGCATTTCGTCCAGATTTTCAGGTCTGTCTATTTCCTTTTTTACAATTTTGTTCAAAGTCCTGGCGTCAATAACTACTCTTACTCCCCCATCCCTTTTGTTCACAATGATAAGGGGACTATTATATTCGCTGCTACTCCGTTCGATTACACGCCATTCTATCATTTTATCTATTTCCACTTGCACAGCCTGCCTCTTTGATATGGGTATCGAAAACGGTCTTACAAAGAAAGGTTTATGCTCTATTGTCTCAATCTGGTATTCAAAGTTCTTAACTAGGCCAGGTTTGTCCGAAAATACGGTGCTGTTACTTTCTAAAATATCAAGCAATTCTGTTTTCTGTTCGGGAGATATTCCCTTCAAATTTTCCACCATTTCTTTAAAATCATGCCCCTGCTTGTCACTCTCATTTATTAACCTCTGGACATGGTACACCTCATACTTGTTTGTCAAACCATCACTCCCTTGGTCAGTCTCCAACAATAAAGAATCAATTTCTGAATCGAACACCTTCCCATTTTCCTCAAATTTTACTTCTAAATTCCTAGATGCACTATCAATTTTGATCACTTCCTGGCTACAATCAATAATAACCTTTTCTTTATCCAACCAATCTATTCCCAGAATCATTTCAGCACTCAAGCCTGGCACAACCAAAAAATCGTGTTCAAAGTTTTGTCCTTTTATACTAAATGCAACCAAAATCTGGTTCTTTACCGGCTTGCTAGTCTTGCCAGTAGCACCAACAATTTTTACACCCGTCACTGACATAATTACTATTCCAGGCTCATCACAAATGTGTTCGAAAAACGACTGGGAGATTGCGCTTATCTGAGATCCCGTATCAAGAAGTACCTGCAATTTCACATTATAAATTTCATCTGGTATTACAGTTTTTTCACCGTCGAATGTTTTTTATTGTTGTGATCTTCCCTAAGCAAATCTGGGTCGACGATAACATCGTCCCAAGATATGCTTTTAACATTCACCCCACCTATATCTGGCGGTTTCTTTGGTTCCGGGAGTTCAAAGTCATTGATTACTTGAACTCTTTGTAAAATAGACCCTGAGTCGTCAGGTGGCTCTTTCTTTCTTTGTTCGGTCTCAACATCTGGATTTTGTTTTGAAACTTCGTCATCATTAGGTATAATATCGCAATTAACAATATTTCCATTGTTTCCACTAGTGCCGAAATACTCGTCCTCTGAACTGTCGTCCGAATCCGACCATTCTGGATCGCTTTCAGGTTCTAACATAAAAGCTTCTCTGAGACAGGCACTAAGTTCTTCCTCTGCGTTTTCGTCAGGTTTAGATTTTAACGCAGTATCCTCTTTCGGCAAAACGTCCTCATTATCAGCTTTACTCACAACTACTGTTAATTCATATTTCGTGTAATCCTCGTGGACTTCAATTACTTTCAGGTAATTACCTGCTCCTTCCTCACGGTGCTTTTCGGTAGCAGCTTGTACTGTTGGCGGATCGTTAACAGAAGTTACTTCCTCATCAATGCTTAGTATTTCATCCTCCAATTCCTTCCTATCTTTAATCATCGTCCTATCGGCAGCACGCGTACTCAGCGCGGCGCTGTTTACTCTCTCCTCTTCAACTTTGGGCCACGTCACCTTATCGACGTCCCTATTATCTCCTTTTTCACTAATCAACTTCCTTGCCTCATACTCCTTCTTAAAATCCTCCCACTCACATTGCTTTAGGCCCTTGTACAGATCGTCGATCTGCACACACCAATCAGTTACTTCTGCTAGATCATTCTCGCCATTTACTTTTTTGCTAACACTGCTAACCGCGCCTCTCTGTGTCTCCACCGTTTCATCTACTATTTCCTTCTCCACGGAATTACCACCCGTAATGTATTCATCAGTTCTTACGGCAGTGTTCGTATCTAATGCTGCCGCATTGCTATCGGTTTCTCTCTGAACAGCTATTCTGCTAGGCTGGGCCGTTGCCCTCTGATGCTCCACTCGCCTGTTAACATGTAGCGCTCTGCGTGGCAACGATGACTCATTTATGCCCGCACCTGATGCTTGTTTCGCAACAACACGTTGCGTCGTTCAACGCCTGTCTCTATCCTGTCTCATAATTTTACTGTTGGTCCAGTAACATTCCTTAAATCGGGGCCGGTATGTACTGTCCGCTTCTGTTTGGCCCGCAACGTTCGCGGAAATCAGTTTCCCGCGTCATTATTATCTTGCGTGGTATACCCTCTACCGCGACCTAGATAACTTCCCCTTCCTCTTCCTCTGCCTCATCCTCTCTGTGTCACGTTGACGCGAAACCCTTCGCCGTCATTTCTCTCGTCATTATTACGATTATTCCTGTTACCAAAATTTTGATAATTTGCACGACTTTCGCGCCAGTGGTCTTCGTCTTCGACCCTTTCGAGAAACGCTTGGAAGCTACGATGATTGCTTCCCACGTATCTCTTCGAATCTTCTGGAAGCTTTTTATATAACTCCCATATTATTTCGGAATCGGATCTTCTTCCTCTTAAATGCGTCAACTTCCGGTACCAATATTCGCAGAAATCTTTTAAAGAATTCCTGCCCCTGTTATCATGAAGTTTGGCCATGATAAACTCGCGCCACAAATGATCCTGTTTTTGTTTGGACCAATATTCTTCCGTAAACATTTGCTTAAATTCTTCGAACAGCATTCGTTCGGTATTCAAATTAATTCCCCAGCGCTTAGCGTCACCTGCTAAGGCGCTAATTACTACGTTTATCTTTTCCTGATCAGACAAGAGTTCACGAAATATTCTCTCGCAATTTTTGATGAAATCTAACGGATGCCGTCCGTTATGTTTCTTGGCGGGATCGAAGCGTTCCTCACCTTCCAATAGCTTCGTAAGTGGTGTGCCATTACAGACAACACCAGGCCTATCTTTAATTTTACCCTCAAGATCGAAAATTTTGCCTTGAATTTTCGATGTATTTTGTTCACACTTTAGTACACATCCGGTCACCTTTTCGCCTAACTCTCTTTCAGTGTCTGAAACTGCCTTTTTCAACTGTGATTTTCCGTGTTGACATTCGTTTACAATCTCAGTTTTAAGACCGAAAACTTTTTCGTCTACTTTCGTTTCAACTAGAGGCTCTACTTTCTCTTGGATGTTGAGAATTTCAACATCAAACCTACTGTTAATGTTGTCAATTTCCCCCTGCATAGTATCCATATTTTTGTTAATTGTGTCAATTTCAAATTTCACAGTATTTACCACAGAACTTAAATTACCCACTTTTTGTTCTACCTGTTCTATTTGTTTACTAATTTTAATTCCTTGTTCTTCGACCTGTGCTTTAATCTGATTACTTTGTGTTTTAAGCTGCTCGTCAACGTGTGTTTTAAGCTGACTAACCTGTGTTTTAAGCTGATCATTCTGTGTTTTGAGCTGCTCTGCAACGTATGTTTTATGTTGATCATTCTGTGTTTTGAGCTGACTAACCTGATTACTGACTTGTTTTTGAAGCTTAGCACTCTGTCCTACAATTTGTTTGGTTAATTGTTCAAATAAATCGTTCATGCTTAAAATTTTCATACTGTTTTGTTCTACGGAATCAGTGTGTTCCGATCCTACCTGAAAAGTTTCTTTCGGTTCTTTTTTTATCTGTGGAGAATCAAACATGTCAGTGGATTCGTTCACGTACCCACTATCGTCTACAAAGTCATCCCCTACTTCTTGTTTTATCTCTTGCTGTGTTCGAGGCAATCTCGACGTTTCAATCTGTTCATTAACATGTTCGTGATATTGTATATACGCCAATTGCCTTTCGCTAACGCCATCTGTTATCTGGCCGCGTAAACTGCTGCTATTGCCATGCGCCTCTTCCATTACGCTCGGCACATCTACTCTGTCTACTCTCCCGTCCATACTGAATGCAAATTGCACTACACTATCGTATTTGACGTTCACTGTTATTTATTTTACTAAATAATATTGCAATTCGTGCCACTGAACATCCACTGCTCGGTATTCACATTAATTTGAGACTGATAACAATTGGATGTCCTGTCACCGGGAAGCCACTTGTAACGTCTACGCTCGGGCGTATGTTAACTCTTTAAAGCCTGTACTATGGTAAGTTGACGGGCTTCACCTTATAAGAAAGGATTTTAGTAAATATGTTGACCGCGTGTACCTGAATGGAGGCAAAATGAGACTTACACCCACTCAGTAACAACAATGATACGTCAAGTAAGTCTAAAGTGCAAATACACGTTAGGACGGGCAAGAAACATACGCAGCAGATGCTACAAATTGTTAATAATACGGTCACCAGCCTAATTAAGCATTAAGTGAGTTTTTTCCTTGTACAAGTGGATGTACGTACAAGCATAACAACACGTAGTAATACTGCATTATATGGTAAATTTTAGAACCAGAAAAATCTACTGAACTAATATTTTCCCTTTCTGTACTAATTTGGACAAGCTATAAATACACAACCTTACACTATAATGATTACTACAAACTGCATTTTGTCTATTGATCCGAATGAAATCGGGCATAGGCTACCCTAGAAATAGCACTTTTGAAACACACATACAATGTCAATTTTAAGAAGGGTAAAACACTGATAAATTTAGGTTTTATATTGACTTTAACTTTGCTGGTCAAATCAGTTCAGTACACTTCAGAATTCAAATGAATAGAAAAGAAAAAAAGGGGGGACCCTGAAACTATTATGATCACTGTAGTGAAAGTTTGATTATTGAGAGCATTAAGCATTCAAGATTTTCAAAATATGATTTACCACTCTTTTTGTCTTATTTCCTGCTCATGTAACTACCGTTATTTTTGTCTCAATGTAAATAAACTTCATTACTAAACCAATTTCAACATTATCTTCCAACTTTGTCATACCTATATTATTCGTCCAGTATTCATTAACAACAAAGATCTTTAAACATTTTAACATTGATAGGTCTGCAGGTAATTATTATTAACATAAACTTTAAATCTTCATCTTAGGATACTCGGATTGCACAACATGTGGAAAGGACCCTGTCGAGGTTAGTTGTGAGGATAATTAATTGATAGGACAGTTCTGGTAAAATTTAAGTTGTTATTGAACAGTATGTTGCAAAGGTGACACTGGTCCACACGAATACAGTACTGAAAGTTTCAACCTGTTCGTATCGATGAGGCGGTCGGCAGGCGGCGAGACGGCGAGGCACAAAGCACACATGCAGTTACAGCAATGGCTCATGAAATATTGGCACTTTACTTCTTCATGGCGTCGCAATGCATTTCCATTTAGTGCCTATGGAATATTGTCATGCTGTATAGACGTCGGAAACAGCGCATCCGAGGCTCAACGAAACCACTTTTTCCAGGAGAGCCTCCTCGATCCAGCACGTGTTTCTCAGACCGATGCCCAACTCCGACTACTACTGCTGAGCCCGTTGTGCCGTGCAGCGCCCGTGTGCATTTTCCCGCGCTCGCCTGCCTCCACCTTTTACTGCTCCCCTACAGACAGGGTATTCACCAAAGGTTTTACATTCCACATATTCTAATACATTGCCTACGTATGGACCAGGCGTACAAATACAACTTTCACATCTTAGAATAGTTTCAACATTAGGTACACTTCCCTTCGATTACAACATTGCTTGAAATTTGACATAAATATTAAAATTTACATCGAAAATTGTTTATAGCTTCTTCAACATAATGGCATGAAACAAAAAAGAAATGAAATCAGAACATCGATTATACTAATTTATTGAAATTCAGAAGAAAAAAATTTATTACATATACAGTAGTATAACGTTAGTCCACGAACCTGATTATGGTTTAATAAACAACAATTTTACCAGCTGTTAGCAGAGTTCTTTCTAGCATCATGCCTTTCAACAGCGTTGATTGCCTGGAATGTAAAATAGTTTGTGACTTGTGTGTGAATAAGAGAGTAGTCATGGAGATGTAATAGAAGACAAGGGTAACAAAGGTGGTTCAAGGAGTCATAAACAAGAACAAAAATGCGAGTTCAGAAGGTCAGCTAGAGAACCTACAGTGCCTGATAGATTCCGTAATTATGTCACCAAGGAAAAATCCTTGACACTACCAGGAATCAAACCTGTATCCCCGCTCCCCCCACGGCAGTCCTCCACAAGAACCACTCAGCTAGAGAGGCCGACAAAACCCTATAAACAGAAATTAAATATCAGTGTTGTTGTAATTACAGAATGGCTTTAAGTGACCAAGATGCCATTATCGGAAATCATTTAATTTGAACAAGGTCATGTAATAGGGCTACAAGAGGCTGGATGATCCTTATGCAATACTGCACAAAGACGTAGGGCAGGAATGTAGCTACTGTACATGATTGCTGGCACCGGTGGTCACGAGAGGGTGTGGTTGCAACAAGACGGAGCTCCTGATGCCCACATGGCACTATGAGAGGGAAGACAGACATGTTCAGCATGTGACTCTGGCACATTGTACTGCATCTGCAGCAGCAATTTGGAAGATTATTTCAAGGACAGCTCACTGCCAGAAGCCGTGTAGTGTGTGTTCCACTAACCCCAAACCATCGCCATTTGTGACTTCAATGGTGTCAAGGGAGAGCCTCACTGGAGCGCAGAGTGGAGGTCTGTTGTGTTTCCTGATGACAACTGTTTCTGCCTCAGTGCCAGTGATGGCCGTGTGTTAGTTAGGAGGCGGCCAGCTGAAGGTCTGCAACAAACCTGTCTGCGTGCTACACTCACTGGATGTACTCCTGGAGTTGTGGTCTGGAGTGCAATTTCATACGACAGCAGGACCACAATTGTGGTTATCCCGCACACTGTGACTGCAAATTCCTATGTCAATCTGGTGATTTGACACATTGTGCTGCCATTCATGAACAGTATTTCAGGGGATGTTTTGCAACAGCACAAAGCTCACTCACATACTGCTTTTGTAACCCAACATGTTCTATGGAGTGTGGACATGTTGCCAGGGCCTCCTCAGTCATTACACGTGTCTTCAATGGGGCATATATGGGCCTATGGGACATCAACAGATGACAACACCAGTGTCATCCACAAACAGCATTAACCATATCTGTATTGACATACCAAGTGCAACAAGCATGAAAGTCTATCTCACCTGGCACCTATGCAACACGTGTGTGTGTGTGTGTGTGTGTGTGTGTGTGTGTGTGTGTGTGTGTGTGTGTGTGTTTGTGTTTGTTTAAATGTTCAGTTTTCCATTTTTCCTGTGTGCCATTAGAGGGTTGAACGATAGAGAAAGCGCTTGAAGATGGTTTGATTAACCCTCTGCCAGGCAATTAATTATGAATCGCACAGTAATCATGTAGATGTGAAGGTCAGGTTCTACTAGTTTTTTCCATTCTTTTGTAAATAATTCATGATAATATTGTGCAACCACGACTTATCAAACTGACGGTTTGACAGCATTCACGCTTATCAGGACATGCAGAGAACTGGAATTACTTTTTTTCCGAAGGTATTTTGCCTGTCGCATATGTTAGTCAACAGGTGGAATAGTTTTGTCATGGCGGGCTCTCTAAAGACACAGGAGTGCTAAGGGAATGTCATCTCCCATCTCATCTTAATTTGCTTCCCCCTTCTCCATTGGTTTACTGGCATAGGTAAGCCTGAACGGAGGTAGATCACACTGTCCAGTGACCCAGATCTGCAGTTCATAGTAGGGCCCACGCCTCCAGCCTTGCCTGCTTCACTTCCTGTCACATGGGGCGACTGATTTGTCTGACTCTGCCCCGTCGATGAACCTCACAAGCTGACTGTTAGTGACATCCCGTCTCCGAGTCACTACTCACCTCATGATTACCAAGATTAATTCTGCCTCAGATGCCTACTAGCAGAATCACTTAGTATCCCACAACCTTGTGAGTGCTCGGAAAAGCGTGAATTGTGAGTGCTCGACATCGATGATACAATTAAACAAATCGGCATGGAGGGCTGCTGTACACTTATGATATTTCGCTTTCATAATATTTCTTACAGCGATGTAGGTGACAGAATGTATGCTGGCTTGCAGAACTAATGGATGAAAGTAACTTTCGTGTCATGTGTAACTTAGCTCGATGAAACCTGGATCATATGTGGAAAGAAGTGCTAAAGTATACACTGACATGACAAAAGGAATGGCACAGTGATAGAGATGGAAGTAGTATCGGCTACATGAGGCACACAACTGCAGTACACTGATGAAGCTGTCCTACTTTGCATCAAACCTACAAGACCCAGGCAATCATCGTAGGTTGTACCACTCGCTCCTTCTGGCTCCACAATTTTTACCTCACTGTTTATGGTCATCATATCAGCCTCACTCCTATCCTGAAATACCTTGGCGTCACCAATCACCATCACCTCACCTGGACTCGCCATCTCTTTACCACCCAACACAAAGCCCACAAGAGACTCCACTTCCAGAAACTCGTGTCTGGTGAGACATGGGGACTGCATCCTTCCAGCATCCTTCACACCTAAATCCTTGATTCACCCCGTCCTTTGTTATGCCAGCGTCGCCTAGATTTCTGCCCCATCCAGATTCCATAAGGCTCTCCAAATCCTTGAACAGCATGCACTCCGCCTTGCCTTCCTTATCTGGCTCCCATCTCCCATGGGGATCCTCCACGACCTCATCCCCTTCCCACATCTTCTCCTTTTCCTCAAACACATCCACACCTTGTACATCATCTGCAGATTCGATCTCCCCGACCCCTTGGTGTCTTCTATCCTCTCCACCACCAGTGTGTAACCACAGCTTTATCATCACACGTTTACGTCACCATCTCCACGCCATCTGCCTCCTTCACCAATGCAACTTCCAGTGCCTATCCCTCCTGGATGATGAGCTTCGCCCTGATGCCTACTCCTCCTACCAACTCTAACCCCACCTCCCCCATACCCCTTCTCAGGGCTCCCTCTCCCCCTCCTCTTCCCTTCCCCTGACCGGTTTTTTCCTCCGTCACCGCCCCCTCCTTTTCCAGTGCACGCCTTCAGCGTCTTTGCGCCCCCCTTCGGACTTGCCTTCCCTCTCCATACCCCGCCACTTGCCCCTTGGTGAGCTGCACTTGCTTTTCCTCCCACCCTCTCCAGTACGTCTGCTCCTCCTTCTTTTCCCTCCAATCAGGCCTCCCCCCCCTTCCTCCTTGGCAGTTTTTGCCCTTAGTCATGTGTACTCTGTCACGTACAGTGGTTTTAAAGTGTCGTTGTTCTGGTGTGTTTTAATGTTGTGGCCAAAGTTTAACTCATGTGTGTGACTTCAGTGATTCTTATATGCTACAAATCGCCAATTGTGTATTTTACTTTATGTGGACCTTCTTTTAAGTGTTCCACAATGAACGTCTCTATGTACAGTCTTAGACATAAAAACTGACCGCCGGCCGGCAGCCACAGAGACTAAGTCCGAGCCAATAAAACTGACCGCCCCTGACGATTCCGGCCATCTGCACAATCTGGCAACACTGTAATATGCGGAACAGTCAAGAGGAAGTGTTGTCTACTTCCCAGACGTTGTCAGCTTATGTGAGCCCGTGGTCTAGTGGAAACCGTCGTGCATTCTAAACTTATGGTCGCCTGTTCGCATCCAACTGTATTTTTTTACATTTCGGCCCTCGTCTAAAGTTATGAGTCTGATTGAACATCGAACATAATTCGCTTCACATTCTACCCACTAGCAATAACAAGAAGTTCCACAAACAGTTCCGCAGGACAGCTCGTGGCTGCGACGAGTTCAGAACAGCTTACGCTCGTGCGTTTCCCCGCGCTGCAGCGGCCACCGGCCACCGGCCAGACGCCACCCGCCGCCTGAAATCCGGCGCCGCCCATGTGAACGCGGCGCGACGCTGTCAGTGTGTGTGTGTCAACTGTCATTTTCGAATTTGAAGCTCTAGTTATCATCTTACAGTTAAGCATTGGATTTTGCATATCTGAAAAATCATGAATTACGGTTAAGCATTGTAAAATTGAGTCGCAAGTGGAAAAAGATGTAACAACTGCAACAAAATATATACTTTTGTAGTGTGAACATAGTAGTTTTCATCTGATGGCACCAAAAATGTGTTTTGAGCTACGAATTCTGCTCCAAGGGGTGTGTGCATCACAGCAGGAATTTGTTGCCAACAACTGAGACACCTTTCGGTCGCAGTGTAAGAAAATCGACCGACAAAAACCACATCACCTGTGCTACTGCATGATAACGCAGTCTGTTGATCTGAGAAACAAAACTATCCAGGAGATTGACAGGAAATTCGTCTCTCAGGCACTTGTATTGATAGGGAAGTCATCTCTCAAGCAGTTGTCCCTCTCGCATATACTCGTAGAATTTTACGTTTCCCCCTATTGATCGATCAACCGTCAAGGCAATTCATTTCTAGACGAAAATACTCTTCAAACCACACTGGTTTAATGACATCGTTAGAAGCAGTAGGTTTCTACTGGCGTGGAATTTGTAAACTACTGTAGCATTGTCAGATTGTTTTAGATATCGCGCAAGAAATTTCTGCTCCTCATTAATTTCTCTTTGATGATTACTGTTGCGTTCAGTAGACTAATGGAAAACGCAATTAAAATATTCAATGTACTAACACAAATTAAATTCAGGCTACTGCAGAAACATCACAACGGTAGTCTGTCATAATAAAGCATCAAATATCTGTAAGACGATTGCGCCTATTTCAACACTAATTAGTAGGATATTACCGACTTTTGAGTTCAAAAAGGTCTGTATTTACTTCATTTCCTGTACCATTCGCAAGTATTACGAAAATGTGGCAGTTCACAGACAAAATTATGTATTCACAACAAAAAGTATGTCGGCTGAAAACAAAAGTGGCATTATGAATTATGCAGCACCGTAAAGTTTTCTCTCTGACACTAAGGAGTACTAAAGTAGCAAGACGAATTTTGCTCGAGCGTTGTCTTACGATTCCCTTATTGAGTTTGTATCTGCCAGCTTGTAGCTCTACTACAAAAGAATTAAAAATCTGGCTTTCAGCGAGTCTCGAAAGGCAAACGAAACCAGCTTGCACCTGGTAGCCAAGCACGTTACCTGAGAACTGGTTTTTTTCCTAAATTGGGTAGACATCATTTTGAGGTTGAATTGCTGGCAAATGTTAGTCAGACGTGTGCCGTTGGTGTAAGTGTTTCGGTGTGTTCCATTTGTGCCAATTATTTTTCTATAGGTTTTTTCTGTCCCAAATAGAGAGTAAAATTCTCCCATTAGTATTTTCACGTCTGCTGGTGAATTTTGCTCGTAGTTTTTTCGAGTGTGTTACAAAATTTTTCGACATTTTCGGTGCTTTTATTATTTTCGATGTTGGTTGCGGCATGTGCATTGATGAGGGTATATTTTTTGGGGGGCTCTGAATGAGCATAGTCGTAAGTCGATTGTTGATATGTGTGATTTCTTTGACAGAGTTGATAATCGATCTTAGTAAGAGAAATGCCATGCCGAAGATTGGTGGGCATTTCGCTACCTGTTGTGGTTTGCTCTTGAAGATGCGATGGTTCCCGTAATGCAATGTTTCATTGTCAGTTAGTCGTGGTTCTGGAAGAGCAAGCACGAGAATTTTTTGTCGGTCGATTTCTTATATGAGATTATGTAGTTTTCGTGTTTGGATCAATGTATCGATATTTAGTTTGCAAATGCATGTTTTCTGCTTGTAGGGAAATTTACCGGAGATCTCCGGTATTCTCTGCCATGCTAGCCTGGACTCCCCACAATCCGAAAATCCAGCTGCCGCCAATCGACGGGCGGATTGTGCACCACCTGGTCTGAAGTAGTCTGTGTGGCGACCGGCCGGCGGTCAGTTTTTGTGTCCAAGACTGTGCATTACGACTCATTACATAAGGGCGAGTTTCCAGTGGTGACGTCATCCGGCAGTTTATGTGTGTGAAACTCTTGTTGTCGATTCCGTTCCTTTCTAGTACATTCGATAGAGGATCTATATAGTAACAATGCGTTCTTGAGAATCTTCTCGAAAGCCACTGTTACTGGAGATACACGCATCAGTAATTTCCCATACCTAACTCGCAATACTATTGTTAGATTATTAGTTCAAATATTGTTACGAGTGTCTATGAATAACTATTATTAATACTTCACAATCATCTGATAACTCTCACTCTTCACTAATATTCACACTTGCTACGACTAGGACTTTCTACTTATTCATTCTACAGCCTTAACATTTCTGCTTCTGAATGTAAACTGGCTTCCTATTCGGCGAATAGTCCGTATTTATAACGCCACGTATCGAAAGTTCTCTGTAAAAGAAAACTGTAGGATATTCGCGACTTTTCTCGAACAAACGCCAGACAGAATAACTAATCGAGATCAATAGAACGGCCGCGACTTTTCTCGTAGATATGTGTTAGCTGTCTGTGTGCCAGACTGAAACGTATAAAATACGTTGTCACGAACGCGCGTGCTACGTAGGAAAGTACAACTACTCGCTCCAGTCGAGACGACTGGCGAAAGAAACGAACTAATAGCGTGCTGCTGACTGACGTATACAGAGAAGGGCAGCAGAAATGGTCACAGGTTTGTTTAATCCTTGGGAGAGTATCACAGAGATACTGAAGGAACTGAACTGGCAGACTCTTGTAGACAGACGTAAACTATCCCGAGAAGCGAGCATGGGATAAATACCTGCAGTCGCGCTATTCATCTATGTTCTTGGTAGCTCAGATGGATAGAGCGTCTGCCATGCAAGCAGGATATCTTGGGTTCGAGTCCCAGTCGGGGCACACATTTTCAACTGTTCCCATTGAGGTATGTCAACAACACCTCTCGGCAGCTGAGGGTTTCAATTAATTATCATTTATTCTAGATAAGGTGCACGGTCATCAATGGTACCTGTTTTTTCGAGAACAGTTACTATCTTCATATATACTTAAATGGCCATTGACCTTCGTCTGTGCGAATGCGCACAAGTTGCCCGAACTTTTACGGGAATCGTCACCTTAGTGGGAGGGAGTTATGAGTGGATGGGCAAAGTATCAATTAGGAACATTACGTTTGTAGATTGTGGACAGTTGGGAATGTCGGTTTCACGGGAAGAGTGCAAGGGAGAAGTCTAAGCAGCCGCGCTATTCATTTGTGCCCTCGGTGGGTCAGATGGACGCCGGCACGGTAGCTCAGCGTGTTCGGTCAGAGAGCTGGTTGGCCTCTGTAATAATAAAAAAAACTGAGTGGAAGGATCAACAAACGAACTTGAACGGATGTCATGTGACGTCCGTAACGACCTAACAACGCTCAACAACGAACAAAATAATATTAATAATAAAAGATGGGTAGAGCGTCTGCCATGTAAGCAGAAGGTCCCGGGTTCGAGTCTCAGTCGGGACACACATTTTCAACTGTCTCCACCGAGGAATGGCAACACCACCTGTCGGCAGCTGAGGATGTCAATTAATTATCATTTATCCCGAGAAAGTCAATCAAGAGAGTTTCAAGAACCAGTTTTAAATCATTACTCTGGGAATATAATAAAACTCCACACACATAGGGATCATGTGGATAAGATTAGAATAACTACTGCACACACACACACACACACACACACACACACACACACACACACAAAGATCATTCTTCCCGCGTTCCATGCGTGAATGGAACAGATGCACCTCACGGTAGATTGTAGAGTACATATGTAGATGCAGAATAAACCGAGCGTCAATTAAATTATTAATCTTGGTTGTCACAAATATTAGACTGCTTTTGCTCTCGTCTCGCAGCAATTTAAGCTGTGCTATTACGCATACTGCAAAGTTGCGTATTTCGTTGTGGTACAAGTAACCAATAGGACTCTGTAAAAGCAGGTCCCAATTCTCGTTAGTATGCGAGTGCCCAGCTACGAGTTAACAGGTGCAGAACCGCATTTTGCCTGCTGACGTGTGCGTCGCAGCCTGTCGTAGGTTTCGCCAGAGGACAGCAGGTCGGTTGGGTGACATCGTGGTGTTTACAAATCCTGATGTCGAAGTTCCACTGAAGTCCCAACCAACCACAAACTTTGTCGCATGTCCTGTGTTGACGAGTTCACGTGCCCTGATAACAGGTTCTGTAGCAGGCAGTGTTGCCCGGGCGTTTGTGCGCGCGTTGTTATGAACTGTAAACTTGCTCCAACCCATATTTAGCAAGTCAGTTTTGGAAGTGCTGTGTGGTAAGAATGTGAGAATGGTTTTAGAAAACATCATAACAGATCTTTTGAATCGTTTTCTCGGAGACTATGTCGAAAATTTGGACCAATCTCAGTTCCAAATTGGAATATTTGGAGGTGAGCATGGCGACATCGGGTGCGTCGTAGTTCTGTTGCGTAGCGCTATTGTAATCAATTTCTAGGTCGACAGAAGCGTCCGATCCCACGCGTCGGCTTTGACCCGTGACGTCGTGTGTGACGTCATCCTGCAAGATTTAATTTTAAAACGAAGTGGACTCAATGAGTTAAATTTGCCGGTGAAAACTGTGTATGGGCATTTCGGTAAGTTACCGCTTTCAAGTTTTTAAGTAATATCAGTTATGGCTGTGGTTCATGTTTTATAGAAGCAGACTTCAGTGGTTCCTACTACCAGCTTTTGTAGAGTTAACTTAAGTCGTTCCACATTCCTTCAGGTGGAATTTGTGGAAACAAGATATTTGTGAATGCTTGAGTGAATGACCAGTAAAGTTAGTAGTTGTGGAGGACCCCCCCCCCCCCCCTCCCTACGTCAACTTTACTTCACTGTTTCATAGTTTACCGACTACATATTGCATGCCGCCAATTCCAGTAACACAACTCAAAAAATCCAATATTTGAGAAAGTCGACTTACACAATATAAAACTTAGATTGAAATTATATAAACTTTTTTAAGTTTAAAGTAAGCGTTATTGGCAGTAAATTCCATTACAGTTTTCATGTATGCTGGGCACTCCACACGTATTTTTCAGTGACAAACTAAAAAATGGCGTTTTTCGACCTGGGTAACTTTTTTGTGGGTGTAGTATATATACGGTACAGAGGGAAAAGTGCCGAAAACCAGACCCGCAATTTTTTTATTTAAAAAATAAAGTAGTAAAAATCAACTTTTAAAGGCACAGGATACTTACTTTATATTACCATTTATATTTTACTCTTAAAAAAATAATTAAAATTATTTTAAAAAACGTGAGTTCTGAAAATAACTGCCAAAATTGGAGCCTCCAAAAAATAATCATAGTAGTACCAAATAAAATGTGAAATTGCTATCAAATAAGAGAGTACACAATCTAGTTTCCGATTAAGTGTAATATAGAAACTTCCATAGCAAGGCAATACTAAATCACCTCATCAAATTTTTACCCAAAATTGTAAGTCTAAATGTTTTTGCTGCTTCCTAGGTTGTATTGTTTTTCATATTGGACAACTGTGTACTGAATTTTTTCCAACCGATCTTTGTGTACTGTAGCTTGTCATTTTAGAAGGACCACTTTCTTTGATATTCCTTCCCCACTATTATCTTAGAATTCCGAGAGAACAACTGTGTGTGTACTAATATAGGGAGACTTTAAACGAAAGAAGTAAAAGATCTGCTTCAGGCAACTGAAAGGAGTCCAGTTTACACAACTACAAACTATGTTTTGTTAACCAAGTAAGTTAACCAAACATCTAACGGGATTGATCATAAACATTAACCTGAATCTTACTATGTAAGAATACAAAATAAGTTCAAGGGTTTATCTGCCAATATCTTGGGAAAATAATGAAAAATGTAATGCAGTGCAAAATCTTTTCACATAGTAATTACATACATTAATTGCCAGCAGGAGTTGATTTATATAAATGAGGCACTGAAAGTGCCTGGTGTTCGAACTCGTGGTCTGCAGCGTACTAGGCAGATGCACTGACCACTATGCTGGCCTCTACAACTAATGAGCTAGGGCAGTGCATCAGTGGGTTGTATAAGTTGAGAATTTGTGCCCAACAAGAAGTGATCTAGGTTAGTCTATGTGGGTGTGATGGCCACTTTTTCATACATGTGCGTTTATTAATTAATTTGAATTGTCATCCATTCCAGTCATGTAATGGCATAAAACAGACTGTAAGATTTTTTGTTTGTTGTTCCTGTTGTTGTTGTCCAGAAGACTGTAAGATGTTGTTTGGTTGTGGTTATTGTTGTCCAGACGGTTACTGTTAAGCTCTACCCTTTGCAAGTCTTCATCTCTGCATTACTACTGCTGCTGTACCTATTTGAGTCTGCTTAGTGTTCATAAGAATTGGTCTCCTAGTACAACTGTTTAATCTCTACCCTTCCTTTCAGTACCAAACCTAATTTTCCTTGACACCTCAGGGAATTTGTCCTGACAATCTGACATGTCTTCTAGTCAAGTTGTGCCACAAAGCTTTTGTCCCCAATTCAACACAGTACTTCTTCATTAGTTACTCAGCCTACTTATCAAGCATTCATATTTCTTTTCAAAACCACATTTAAAATGCCTATTCTCCTATTGTCTGCCCTGTCGGCCATTTATGTATCACTTCCGTGTGAGGCTACACTCCAGACAAATATTGAATGTTGACAATGAGTGCGTGTCTCTTAATGTCATTGTTGTATATCTGGATTCAGAAATAACGTCGAACAGTCATACAGAACACACATATGATAAATTGTCATGTGTTGTTATCTGTTGAGTAAACTGCACATCTTTTTGAAAAGCTTGCCGAGTTTCTGTTGCGCTTTTTCCCCAATGTTATATGGGAGATATGTCGGGAGTAACTATAACTAAAATATCTTGCATCTATTATTTCATATAATTACATACACTGATAGTCCCATCTCTCTTAATATACAATAAATACATACATACATATATATCCAGCACTTACAGCCCCTGTGCTGCTTCTACAAACTGCCTGCATTCCCTTGTGCTGTGCTCAGATCCTCCAGGTGTCTTCAGTCGCTAAGACTACTGCATTATTCCCTAGGTCATCCATCCAGCACAGCCTTGGTTGTCTCATGGAGCGTCTGGTGATTGTTTCCCCTCAAGTGCCCTCTTCAGGTGTCTGCTGGCATACAGGCTACATTGCCTGTTCACTGGATTCTTCTGCTCTTCACCTTCTATAGGATTGTTGGTTGTTGCTTCAAGAGATAGATTTGTCGTTCATAATTGTTCTCCATTCTCCATTTTCCTTTACCCAACATCAGTCCCCATGTCTTGCTCATTACTCTTATTTCAAATATTAGTAGTGTCTCCTTTTCCCATTTAGTTGTGCTCCAGGTTTCTGAACCGTACACAACTGCTGGGCATATCACTGTTACATATTCTCATCTTAGTATTTGTTGATACTTATTTTGTGTGACGCTACACTACGCTATGCTCCTTCTGCAACTTTCTCCCTACCCTACGGCTCCTATCCATGTGACTGTCACCATTGCAAGACTTTCCCTATACACCCTCCTACCACCACCTATTCCAGCCCTGTAACTGGCAAAACATGTACCATCAAACGGAGAGCCACCTATGAAATGACACATGTTACATACCAGCTGTTATGTAAACACTGTTTGGCCTTTTACATCGGCTTAAGTACCACCCAGTTATCAATCAGCATGAAAGGACATAGGCAGAGGGCATATACCAGCAACATACAATATCCTGTAGCAGAGCATGCTCTACTAGACTCGGTGACTGTTTCACCACAGGTGTCTTCTGGATTCTTATCCCAGACTCCAGTTTCTCAGAACTCCACAGGTGAGAACTGGTGCAACAACATGTCCCTGGTTCTCGCCAACTACCTGGTCTTAATTTATGTTAATTGCTTCCATATCAGCATTTATCCACTGTAACTACTCCTTTCTTCACTCCATTTTAGTTTTGTAAAACTCTCATTTTCTGCCATGTCTATTTTTCCCATCCCCGGCCCACCTCTGTTACATACAATGACAGTTTTTACTGTTATTAACTCATACACAATGTTTCAGTAATAATCTCTGTCTTGCATATTACCCTGTCTTCCACCATTAAGCTCTCAGGTTTTCAAATCTCATCCACTGCAGTCCCCAACAATCAATCTTCCCTTCACATCCCATCCTGTAAGTCCCCCCTGACCTGGGGTTCTGGGAGACTTTCCTGAACAAGTAGCCCTTTTCCTAAACCTCTCCAGTCTTCTGCCAGGAGGAGGAGCCACTGGCTCCGAAAGTTAAACCTTTGCAAGTGCACGTGGGTTGCTTTTTTTCTTTTCTTTCATTCTATCCATTTACATTACATTGTCAATAATTGTTTTGTTGTTATATTTGATTGTGTGATGTGCTAATGTGTATAATTTGTTGCCTTTGCTATCTTTCCAGAATTTGTCCTCAAATAGAGGTTTTAAATACCCTTGCACAATTTTTACTTGCTCCATTTGTGCCTGGTGAATGATAGTGTGTGCTCCTGTTGAAATATTTGTGGCTATTGAGATCACCCTTCTGCAGTCCCGTAAATTATTTGAACAACTTACTACTTTCTTCTTGAATTCAGAGGCTATTCTGGGTATCTCATATCTTGCATATCAGGTGAATGGTCTTGTTATGTTTTTGAAGCCAATACTTTGCATGTCTCATGTATCTTGGATGCCAGGTGTACTCATTTTGTTAATGCCTGTTTCCCAAGCATCTCAGTATTTCTTCGGGATGTCACCTACTCTATGTGCCTTGTTTCAACATAGACTTTTCAGTCCTCTGTCAAAATATTCTTACAGTATAGCAGGCCTTGTCACCTCATCTTCCCTGTCCTTGACATTGTTTTGTTGTTTCTTTCCTTTGTACAGCCTCTTTGTATGTTCCTTACATCTATCACTCTTGCCCTGTTTGCTTGCTTCTGGTAGTTCTCTTAATATTCATGCAGGTGCTTCTGTTTTCTGCAAAGGTATGTTTAATTTTCTTAATAGCAACTTTTATATTTCCCTTAGACACAGGGTCTTCTTCTGTTTGGATTTTTGCTCTGGTCACTGCTGTTCATCATACTACAGTTGCTGATAGTCCCATTTTTCAGATATCTGTATTCCCTTTTGCCTTCTTGATTTCCTGCATTTATGTATTTTGTTCTTTGTATATTAATTTCAGTATCTCAAAACGAGAATTCACACTAGAAAACTTTAAAGTTATGTGAGGGGAATTTTATCCTCACAACATAAAATAGACAGCCAAAGTAAAAAACACAACATTCACCACAATAGTAAAAGCTGTGTAGTTGAGGAGAAACTGAGAATATACATGGGACATTTTGGGTATAATTGTGGATATTGTACCAAGCTTGCCTCCCCAGATTCTATTCATATTTGGTTTTGAGATGCACACTCCTGTTATAGGTAATTCCACAATTTCTTAGCTACTGATATGCAATATACTTTTTCCACATGGTCACCAAAGCCATGGTAGGTCTAAATTTTGTGACAAGTATGGAAAAGTTTTCATCATTTTTGAGGTGTGTGTTTTTAGTTATGCTGCATTCCTGGGACACTTGTTCAGCAAACTGAACAAGAAGAGGTATACAAGTTTTAAGGTTTCTGATGTAGTTTTCGCCACACCAGAGACCCTCTAAGTTATCAAGAAATTTCATTGTAATGAAAAATGTAATAAATTCAGGTAGATGCCACTTCCTGTAGTATGACTGTCAGTATCATCAGAGACCTACAGTATAATAAAGATAAACTGAGTTTTCAAAGTTGTGATGAGTGTATATATTCTTTTGTTTATGCCTGCCAGAAGATTCAGAAATCTAGTAGCATGATGTTGTCTCGTTCGGTGTGTCAATGTCACATTGTCTTTTGTTTCTCCTAACCTATTGGTCAGCTGGAATTGTTCATGACCACAACGGTCCAGGAATATGTTAATCATTCATTGCTAATGTTAAATCCTCTATTAATTAGTACCGGACACATGTTCACTGAGCATATAAATAGCAGCTGTTTGAAGGTTGTGGCTGGCAGCAGTTGGGAACATGCTGTCATAGTCATGAAGACAACTGACTTGTGCCAATATGTATCTGCCACTGTGGGTCTGGGAATTAGAATAGCCCCAAGGTTGTAAGAGGTGACTAAAAGGAGTCTCACATGTTTCGGCCTTTATGTGATGGTCCCCTGTAGGGACTGACCGTTTTTCAAAATTTTCCTGAACAGGGAGCCAATTGGGGAAGGGCGCCTTAAATGGTGCATTGTGTCTGTTGTGCCTTGAGGTCTTTAGCCCACTTTCTCGTCGTCGCACTGCAGTCCAGCTCATTTTCCAACTCTTGGGCTAGGATGTCTTTCTGGGTGCGTTTTCCACCATGTACTATGCAGTGTCGCTTTCTGCGTCGATGATGACTGTGGACTTTTTTGCACTTCATATCCAGCACATTAGCCAGACCATTGTGGTGGGGCTGCCATGTACCCTTTTGGTTGTAACCCCCCTGACAACATAGTGATCGCTCTGCTGTTAACTCCTGATGTATGCCAAGGAGTAGATGCCAGTCATCCTGAGGCATCGGGACTCCCGGCAATTGCCATCCTGCCAGGTGGTCTCTGCTGTGGCTGGGTGGCACCTGTGGAGAGGGCCCCTAGTCGTAGTGGGTGGCATGAGGGTGGATGACGAGCAATGAAGCATACCACGTCATCATTTGCTGGTGATCAAACACCAGCAATCTCTAAGCCCTCCAAGACCGAGTACAAATCAAGAAAGTACGACCATAAATCATTCCCCTCCCTGGCCACACATGAGAGGAATGCCAGGCTAAGGATGGCAGCAAACTTTATTCACCCCGGTACCTCATATGTACAAAAACTGATGGGGGCTCCTTTGTTTTGATGAAGCCACAGTTTTTTTGTAGAGTGTTCAGAGGACAAGTTTGGGGAGGTAGAGGGCTTGTCTAAAATGTGATCTGGGTCAGTCTGGATAGAAACAGCATCCTCTGCCCAGTCACAGGTATTACTCACTTGTAACAGGTTGGTGGATGTTTCTGTTACCATCATGCCACATAAGAGCTTAAATATGGTTCAAGGTATTATCTTCCACAGGGACCTTCTTTTGCAGTCTTACAATGAGCTGCGCACCAATTTAGAGTGGCGAGGTGTTCATTTTGTGTGGTGCATCCATTGGGGACCGAGGGATAATCAGGTTGCCACTGGTGCCTTCATCTTGGCATTAGAGGGTGAAACCTTACCCGCAAAGGTCAAGGTGCGTTTTGGCCACATGTCTTCCCACTGTTCCCAGGTTCCTCTCTGTGGTTACTTGACGTCCACTCCATGAGGGAGTTCATGTGTTCCCCCTCGTTTGTGTGTTAATTGTCATGGCAATCATTCTCCTCGTTCACTGGATTGCCCAGTTTATAAGAAGGTAAAGAAGATAGACGCGTATAAGTCCCTTGAACGTCTAACGTACACTGAGGCTCATAAGAAGTATGCACGTCTTCATCCTGTGTCCATGATGTATGGCTATGCTTTAGTTATATCGTAAGCCACTGTGCGGCTGGTCCCGGCAGAGGTTCAAGCCCTCCCTCAGGCATGGGTGTGTGTTTGTCCTTAGGGTAATTTAGGTTAAATATTGTGTAAGCTTAGGGACTGATGACCTTAGCAGTTAAATCCCATCAGATTTCAGACACATTTTGAGTTACTTCGGCACCCCCTTCCTTACCCCAGTTCCAAACCTCTCTCCTCCCCCTCCCCTCCCCTCCTCTCCCCTCCCCTGAGGCTCCCACACCCTCCCCTCTGGGTGCCGCTCCCCCTCCCCAGCCAGAGAAGTGTCCCATTTCTTTGGGGTCTTCCGGTCAAGGGCACCCCTCCTGGGATCCCCCTTCCCGGCGCCTTTTAGGCCAAAGGTCTGCTGCCACACGACGACCACAAGAACCACAGTTTGTGGGCCCCCAGGTCACCTGATCTCTTTCTGTTCCAGGTCTTGATGCAGCTGGCTCCTTTTTGCCACACAGCCCTTCTCGATCTCAAACAGAAAAGAAGAAACATAAGTCCCAGGACATGGAGCCTCTGGCGTCGCCAGAGGTCCCATCCCCATCTTATAACCTGACTCTGACCGGTTGTTCATGGATGTCGCCCCCTCCTTGTCAGTGATGTGTGTTGACCAGGTGGCATGACTAGCTTTAGCCTGTTCACCGCCCATTTGAATCATCATTCTGTGGTTATCCAGTGGAATTGTAATGGATATTACAATCACCTTCCGGAGTTGAAATCCCTTATTTCGTCTTACTCTGCAACCTGTGTGGCAGTGCATTTCTACATAGTCGAGGTCTTCTCATAGACCACGACTTGTGCCTTCTTAATTATGGTTGCACTACTCATCACAGTGCCGGTCATCGTACCTTCTCTGCAATTGATCTTTCTCGTTCTTCTCCCTGCCACCTCCCTTCATTCCACTGCTCGCCACACGACGAACTTTGCGACAGTAACCACTTCCTGTTCATTCTCTTGCTCCCTTCTGGTTCCCCGATGGACATGTTACCTTGTTAGTCTCTCCAATGCGCCGATTGGCCTCTATACACTGCACAGGCCGTTCTTTCTCCCTCTTTGTCTGGTTGTATTGATGACGTCCTCTGTGACGTGTCTGATGCGATTGTTCGCGCCGCTAGCCTTGCTATCCCATGCTCATCCAGACCATTTCACTGCCGACAAGTCCCGTGGTGGAGACCGGCCATTGCAGTTGCCATCCATGATTGCTGTCAAGTTTTGCAACGTCTTAAGAGGCACCCATCTGCTGTCAAGCATATTACCTTCAAACGCCTTTGTGCCAAAGCCCATTACTTAACCAAACGTAGCAAATGAGTGTGTTGGGAATGCTTTGTTTCTTCCCTCAGTTCTACTGTCCCTATGTCATGGGTATGGGCTACACTTCACTATCTCCAATGTTGCCTTCGGCAGTCCACCCTCCCAGGCCTTACCCTCCGAGATGGCCTTTGCATGGACCCGTTGATTCTTGCGGAACATCCTGGGACCCATTTTGCAACAGTATCAGCATCAACCTCCTATCCGGCTGCTTTCATTCACCAGAAACAGCAGTCCGAAGCTTCTGCCTTACGTTTTACCCCTTGTCAGTCAAAATCTTACAGCTAACCTTTTACTGAATGTGAACTTCATTCTGCACTTTCTTCTTCTGATGATACAGCCCCTGGCCCAGACTCCATTCATAACCAATTGCTTCAACGTCTGTACTCCACGACGACAACATCTTCTCGGTTTTTTTTAACTGTATTTGGCTCCAGGGTGATTTTCCTTCTCAATGGAGGGATTGCGTCGTGGTTCCTGTCCTTAAGCCTGGTAAGAACACCCTGTTTGTCGAAAGCTATGGGCCAATTAGTCTGATAAACGTTGTTATCAAGTTATTTAAGTGGATGGTAGCCTGTCGGCTCTATTGGACCCACGAATCTCAGGATCTGTTGTCCCATTACCCGTGTGGCTTTCGATAGGAACGGTCTCTGATCAATCATTTACTTCACTTATCCACAGTTTGGCAGGCTTTTTCCCAGCGCCGTCATTTGGGTGCAGTATTTTTCGGCCTTCGCAATGCTTGGTGCCTTCACATCTTACTTACACTTCATGAGTGTGGTTTTCAGGGCCCACTCCCGATTTTTATCTGCCAGTTCCTGTTCCATCGGTCGTTCAGGGTTCGGGTTGGTATTGTTTTTAGTTCGACACAGACTCAGGAGACTGGCATCCTACAGGGTTCCGTATTGAGTGTCCTTCTTGTCCTCATTGCTATGGTTGGACTTGTAGCATCAGTCGGTCCTTTAGTCACCCCTGCTGTGTATGTGGATGATTTGTGCATTTCGGTTAGTTTCTCTTCAATGGCCTCTGCAGAGCAGCAGCTCCAGGGAGCTATTTGGCATGCCTCTACAAGGACCCTCCCACACAGGTTTAAATTCTCTCCTTTAAAATCGCGGGTGGCCCACTCCTGTCGCCATCCTATGATCCAGCCCAATCTGGAGATCTACCTCGATGCACAATGACTACCTTTTTTCCCGCAGTTTCGTTTCCAGGGTCTTCTTTTCCACACCAAGCTCACTTGGTGGCTCATATCAGACTTCTGAAGGTAGGATGTTTCCATAAACTCCATGTCCTTCGCTTCCTTGCCCACACCTCGAGGGGTGCAGACCGCTCCACCCTTCTCCACTTTTACCAGGCTTTAGTGCTGTCTCACTTGGACTATGGTTGTCAAGTTTATGGTTTGGCTGCTCCTTCCAGACTGCACCTCCTGGATCCAGTCCACCATTGTGGTATATGTCTTGCCACTGGCGCTATCCCTACTAGCCCTGTTGATAGTCTCCTGGTTAAAGCTGGGATCACTCCCCTCCCCCCCCCCCCTTCCTGTTAAACAGTCCCAGCTTCTGATTTCTAATTCAGTTGCTGTCCGTTCCTCTCCCACTTACCCTTCCTATTCTCTTCTGTTCCCAGACCAAGAATGTTTACCGGTTGGGCTCCACCTTGCGTCTCTTCGCCGTGATTTTCAGCTTCCTTATTTGTCCTGACTCCCACGTTCCCTCCCCAACACCCCCAATTGGTTAGTTCCTCGGCCCTGGATTTGGATGGACCTCCGCCGAGATCAGAAAAATTCTGTTCCCCCGATGGTGTCCCATTGTTTTTTCTGCCAAATTTTATGGGAGTTTCAGGATGCTGTTGTTTTTTTAACCCAATGGCTCTAAATTTGCTGATAGTGTGGGATATGCCTTCACATCCTCTGTTGGCAAGGAGAATCATCTCCTGCCAACTACATGTGGGGTGTTTACTGTGGAATTGGTGGCAATTCCCAAGCCCTTACCTTTATTACATAGTTCCAACTCAACCACGTTTTGTTATGTATGGACTCAATGTGTGGCTTTCAGGCTATTGGCCGGTGTTTTTCTTGCCATCCCTTGGTCTTGGCCATCCATGGCCGTCTCGCTGATCTTCACCATGCTGCTTGTTCTATTGACTCCCTTTGGGTCCTTGGCCATGTAGGTATCCCAGGTAATGAGTTTGCTGATCGTTTGGCTGGGTGAGCAGTCACTTATTCCCCTTCTCTGTAACCCCTCCTGCGGCAGATTGACAGCTGGAAAATATTTTAATCGTGGTTTTAATATTTTGACTAGAGTACTGTCGCTCAAATTTCCTTTTAACCATATATATTTTTGTGCCATTTAATTTGTAAAAATTGTTTGTTCTAATGCCTACCTGCTATAAATGTTCCTTCCTGTGATATTGTCAGGTAAGGTAACAGTTTCTTCTGAAAAAGGCGCCCCTAGTTGGCGTTGAAAACTAGTTAAAGAATTTTAAATTCTCTTTGCAACCGGTTGCTTGGAAATTTGTGACAATGTAATTTGTAGCTCTTTGTTCAAAACTATAAGACAAGTGTGATTTTTTTGTATGGTTCAGCACTTTACAAAATATGCTCAATATCTTAATCATTGAAGCTTTGTGACAACAGTGTTTGTAGATACCTGATACATTGTAGCTGAGTTGTAGGAACTCTTAATGACATTTTATTTAACAAATGATAGGGAAAAGGTATGAACACTGACAGACAGTAATACTCTTCTACAGACTGTCTCAAAATCTGGTCCGTTAGTGTTCAGCGCATAGCCGTATGTTACTACATAAACAGAGTTCAACATTTAGTCATTTCCGAAAGCTCTTCATCGATTGGTAGTACTGTCTTTTTTTAACGCACGAATTCGTTTCAAGTGAGTGTCGGAGAAGTACAGGTTGTGATTAGCATACCGTCCCCTCTGCTGCCCCATTGTATGAAGTGTTAAAAGTTTAACAACGTCTTTGTATGTCTATGTCATCACAACTTCGACAATGAATGCAAAGATTTCAATATTTATTTGAAGGTTGATTTAATCAGAATTATCGTGACATAAGTGGGTTGGAAGTTTGTTCAGAAGTTTGTTCTGGCAGCAACCCACTGCCTAATAAATATGTAGTACATATTTAGATATCATACCAAAATATAGATATAAAAAATTTATACAAAAAACTCTGCTAGAACATACGTTTCATGGCTCACAATCAATCATCATTTTTGTGTTGTCTTTCGGATTTGCCACGCCAGGTGCAATTAAAAGACAAAAAAGTGAATATATGTCAACCGTAAAAGATAAGCATATGCTGTCGTGGACTTCTGTGTAGATCTTCCTTAGAGCTGCAGCTTCCTACTTTACATTTTGTAGTAGCTCTGACCGCCTGTGCAACGGATTGTACTGTGTGTGTTCAAAGAGTAAGGTGACTTTATATTTTTATGAATAAATATTCATTAATTCATCAATATTCATGTTGTCCCCTTCAAAGTAATCCACCTCAGATACAGTACACTTCTGCCAACACTTCTTCCAATCCTCGAAGCAGTTGTCATAAACACTTTTAGGTAAACCCTTAAGAACAACCAGCGACGCAATTTTTATTTCCTCGATCGTTGAAAATCTTCGTCCTTTCATAGGAATCCTTAGTTTTGGGAACAGGAAAAAGTCGCAGGAGGCCAGATCCGGTGAATATGGTGGCTGAGGGATGATTGTCGTGATGCAAAAGTTATGAATTGTTTTCCCACAATTCCGGACGTTTTTAGTGTATTGCTTCTTGCAAACGGCGCATAACGTCAAGGTAATACTCCTTACTGACCGTATGACCTTGAGACAAATATTCATGATATACTGCGCCACATTAATTGAGAAAAAAAAGGAACCAAACTTTGACATTTGATCGAATTTGGGGTGCTTTGTCTGTCTCGAGTATCCGGGATGCTTCCATTGGGATTAGTGGGCATTGAATTCGACGTCATAACCATAAACCCACGTTTCGTCACCAGTTATGTTCCTTTTGACAAAATCAGGATCATCACTGACGTCATTCAAAAGATCCTGAGCGATGCTCATGCGACGGTTCTTCTGATCAAAATAGAGAAGTTTTGGAACAAACTTCGATGACACACGTCTCATGCCCATAAAATCCGAAAAAAATTGCATGGCACGATCTGACCGATATGCCAACATCCTCAGCAACTTCTCTTAAGGTAATTTGGCGGTTTTCCAAAACAATTTTCTTCACAGCTTCGACATTATCACCTGTTGTTGATGTGCTGAGACGTCCAGAGCGAGGTTCGTCATTGGCATCTTCTCGGCCATCTTGGAAGAGCTTGTACCACTTGTAAACTTTTTTTTTCCAAGTGTTTTAGAGCAATTCATTTCATTTTTCACACAAAATTTGTTGCAAATTCTGTGCTCCATTTTTTATAAAAATCGAAAATCGCCGAGCACACAGAAACACGTCTAACCTTTCTATCTGTCAAAAACAAGAAGTATGCTGAATACATCAAACCACAGTCACCAGTTTGATCCAACGTCACAAGTATTTCTTAGCGAACGTGTTGTAACGTGCCACTGGAGTCATTAGTTTTATCCCTACTTGCGCTTATTTTCCAACCATTTTTAGAAACATCTGTGTCTTTTAATATTACACAAACTCTTGGAGGCAATAAAATAATTCAAATATTTCTTAAATTACGTAGGAAAGGAACGAAAAACACACACTACGGTTACGACGCATCTGAAGTTCTTGCCGCTTGGAGCGCTAGTGTCGTTCCAGCAGCTGTTAAATGGTAACAACTTTTGCAGCAGCTAGTGTCGTGACTGTATGTTAGACTGTGCTTGAAACTGTGGACATAAGTTCGGGACATAACAAAAAAAGATCGATAATCGAATCTAACCTGCCTGCGCAATTGGAAAAGTCACCTTACTTTTTGAATAGCCCTCGTAAAAGAATGCATTGCGAACAAACTTTTTGCTGCCTTGATTCACTGCTGGCGAGTGTTAGCACCTCTACCAACCCATTTAATTTTTTAAGTAGCCTATGGTCTTCCTCACGGTTTAAGCTTCCTCCACACCAAACTCGATCACATTTGACTCAGTGTGTTAGCCGTGAAACGGTGACGGTCAGAGTTCCTCTCACATTTATAAAACTGTTACCTTATGGGTTATTCACTGTGCTTTTCCGGAAGTAGTGAAGTGCTATATCATGGTCGAAATATGCTGTTTCATGGTGGGAACGGCAAACAGGAGGACTTTGGCAAAATGCCAAGACGCATACAACAAATGTACTGACTGTAAGAAGCCTGACAATGAAGGAAAATGTAAACTCGTCTCTTCAAATAGCTGTTTATAGTAAATGGTGGCAGTCCTATTTCTTGTTAAGTTTGAAAAGAATCCAGGGAGATAAAATATTTGCAAAGAATATCTGAATGTGTGAACCTGAACGCAGCCGTAGAAATTCGCAAATTAAAACATTTAACTTGAGTAGCACACCGAGTAAAACCCACACGATTGCTCATTTCTCTGCTACGTAATCACGAAACGAGAAACTGTCACGTTTTGTTGCATTTTTACCGTAAATTCCGACAATTTAAGAAACATGAAATGATAGGTTTTGTTAATTCAATGCGTTCTGCATTTTTAAAACTCACAATTACATAATGCTCGTAATTATAAATTGTGAGGTCGTAGCACGTTCTGGTGACAGCCAGCGATAGTGTCCCAGTCTACAGATCACGTGTTTTGGTTGCAGTGTGTGTGTTTGTTAATACAGTAGATTTGGCCACTGTTTCTATGTTTCGATACAGTATATCGATATGTGGAAATGTTTCAGTGTTTCGGAACGGCTGTGGTTCACTGTTTCGAAACAGTGGTGTTACATTCCGCCCCTGTCTCGGATAACCGGACCACATTCGATCTCGTGCCAGACACAGAAACTGTATCGTTGTTTCAAAATAAGGCTGTTTCAGTCCACCTGTGCTTGGAACGGACTGATTGTATCGAAACAGTGATGTTTCATTCCGTTCTGTGTCGGAGAGATTCGGGCTCGGCACAGGTACTGAAACACAACATACCACTTCATGAAACTCTTTCAAGAGTGTCGAAATCTTTTTGACAAGCAATAGCATGAAGCTTAAGATATCCGAAAATAAAGCTTCGTTTCTAGCTGACTGTCCTATTTCGAAATGGCGTAACATCTGCTTTATAAACACTAACCAAACAATAAAACAACGCGTACTATTCACAATCAAAATAATGAATATGTGAAGATCATTCAGTTAAATTACACTTTTTTTTATAACATACGCTTCTCTATTCATGTACAGTAATCATATTAAGAAACGCAAGTAAGCATACAACATTTTGAATTAAAAAAAGGCGTAGAGTGACAGTTATTAGACATATACATAAATTTGATGTAGGTATCATTGCAAGCAGTCTGTTTGACATATCACTGATAGTGTAAAGGTGAATGGGAAGGGCTGGGAAGCATGGTGAATTTATAGTAACGGTTCGAAACACCTTGAAAGGCAAAATTTTTTCTGTTATATTTTGTTATTTATTCGAATTATTTGGCGTTATTTGTGAGTCTATAGTCACTGTGCCTATTATCCACAATGATTCCCCTATGTGCATGGAAATTAGCAGGATGGGTATATTACCCATACTGACGGAATGTGGGAATCCCAGTAGCATATCCGTTGTTTCTGCAGTTTGCTCCCACCTCCAGTTCCGTTCGTGGTGGTTCTTCTGTCTTCAGCTATGGCTGTCCTCAGCCAATTGAAAAGTATGAAAGTCACACGACACGAAAGCAGCGCATTTGCTGAAGGAAATACGAAACTGCCAAGACGCCTAAGTGATAGTTTCATACTTTATGCGATATGATTAGCGCTGTCGCACCTCATTTGTGCTTATATGGACATTCTTATACAGTAGACATTCAAGATGATAAAATGTGTAGGTTTATTAGATTACAAAACACAAACTGTTTCACTGTTTCGAAACAGCGTATCGAAACATTTCATTGTACTGTTTCATTTGTTTCGAAACAGTTACGTGTTTCAGTTTGCCCATCTCTATAATACAGCCTTCGTTTGGAAAACGGAAAAACATAGTTACATTTTGAGCACAAGAACACAGCGCAGTAATGAGAGTTTATCGCCAAAGTGCCAAAGATACAAGCATGATAAAAGTTTTCGTACGCTTTCGTCGTCCCCTTGTATATGCCGATCTTGTTCACACAGTTCGTGTGTGCGCATTCTTACCAATTGATGCATTTGTCAGACTTCAGCTCGCTATACGTTTTGCCATACGATAGACATTTTGTTTCTTTCTCTGTTCCAGCTACTACTACTTTCAGGAAGCCATCTTTTTTTTTAATCTTTCAGCTTTTGTTGCCCTCGCTCACAGTCGCAACGTAATACGTGTACGCGCCCACAGATGGCTCTGCTGCTTCGCATATCTACAGTGGCGTAACTCGCTCTGAGCATTTGGCGTTCCTACTCATCGTACAACAGGCCTCGAGGTGCGTTAACACAGGCCATATTTTACGGCAATGTGTAGCCGCAACAGAGCTGCCATTAATGATGCTACAATAAACGCCATTATTGCGTGATGACTGGGCAATATTGCAGATTGAACGGGTTGTTTCAGGTAGTTGCCGATGTATTGTTGAGTTGTTGCTGGTTTTGTCCACCAAAGGTGGAGACTGTTTAACTTGTTTGAGCCATATCTTCGTCAGTCCTTATCTGTAAGTGGTTTGCAGTACTGAGTACTGCGCAATAATACAGACTATTGACAGTTAGTGCGCAATATATTGAAGGAGACAGCAGAGCTTTCAAAATAATGACGGTAGCTCAGCACATCGTACCGTGCACGGGTAATATTTGCGCAATAAAAGGCAGTTTCTGCCGAGACTGAGTATAGTTTATTCACTCCGAACGACTTTCCACAAAGAACTGAAAATAGTAAAATCACGAGAGAAAAAAAAATGTGCTGGAGGACGTGTATTAAAGCACCAAGTAGTACTTATAAAAATCAAATTCCAAACTGTTTATCAAAACGTAATCCTCGCAAATATATTTGTCCCAGTGATGAATTAGTTGTTTTTTTTCTCTTAAAAGACGTATCTGATGCTAGGCCCCTCCTCGAGGGGACCAAATAAATGAAAATCTGAGGATGCCAAATCTGGACTGTAGTGGGATGACGTAGTGATCAGACGTCCCATATTTTAGGGGATTGTCCCGTATATTTATAGCGAGTCACTTTTTGTCCCGCCAAAATATGTGACATGTTATGTCCCGTCTTTCAATAACCACTGTTTATATTGAACTGGTGTGTTTCTAAGTAGTGTGTAACATAAGCAAATGTAGAAGAAATATGGTCATACCCAAAGAATGAAGAAAATACGCTCTTTGATTAACTAGATTGGTTGAAGTACGATTTTATAAGTTCTTCGCCGATTAGTACATCTTTATTCATTCAGCGATCTTAAGAATTTGCTACTGTGATGTCTTGCCCCACTAATGCGCCGAAATATCGTGGCAGGACGTTACTGATATGCTGCAGTTATCCTTTATATTTATGGAAGAAGCAGTACGCCAGGAAAAGCTTTAAACATCAGAGCATCCATATCATGAAATAAGACCACTCCGTGGCCCTTGTAGTTATTCTGCTTTAGTTGTTTATAGTGGAGGGTGGGATAGGGAAGGGGAAGGAATAAGGGTTATATTGGATTACCCACACTTTGATGCAGGGAGGTGGAAACTCACGTACATTTTAGCATACCTAGTACCGGGGTGATATGTTACAATACAGCATCACCAATCTATTGCGGTCTAACTGTGTTGGTGAGGCAGTAAATTTCCGTCACTGCAATTAACTCCGGAGGTGTGGCGGTGGGATTTTTTTTTTTTTTTTTTTTTTTTTTTCATTTCCGCTCCTTAAGGGAGACGGATGGGCCGCTGGAGAGCTTGTTGCTCTATTGGGGCCAGAGATGAGGTATTACATTTTTCTGTTCTTTATTTATTTGGTACTTATTGCTAGCTTACATACTAAATACAGTTTTCCTATAATAGTGTTTGGCAATATACAATTGTTTTGTTATCTTAAAGACTAATTACAAATTTTTATAATTTTTCAAGCAGTGGAAGTGGATATAGATTTAGAAATGGTGCTAAAACTAGAATTGAGATTAAAAACAAAAATACAAAAGTACAAAAGTAAGGGCGACAGTGGAGGCGGGTTTATGTGCCGTTTTGTTGCTTTCGATTAGGTAGGGTTTATGGTGGCGGGCGGTCGGGGTTCAATGCTTGGAGGTGGGGGGGGGTAGGAGTGTCATTGTTCTGTATGTGTAATTGTCTTGCGTGTTCGTGTTGGTGTATAGTGTCAGGGAAAGTATGGAGGGTGTTGTTTATGATAGTTCTTGGTGGGTAGGTGTATTTGTGTTTGGGTTTGTTTCTGTGTCTGGGTCTGTGTGTGTATATTGAGTGTAGGTCAGGTCGGGAGGTGAGGGTGGTTTTCCCATAGCGGGCTCTCAGGATGGCTAATCTTGTTTGAACGGGGATGACTTTTGCTTCCTCAAAGACCTCTTGTCTGGGGGTGGAGGGAGGGAGTCGTAGGATGCTGCGAAGTATTCGTCTTTCGGTGCGGAAGATTCTTTCTGCTTGGGTCTTGGAGATGCAGGCGAGAGGCGCTGCCGCGTATTCAAATAGTGGGCGGACGAAGGTTTTGTAAGTGTTCACAGCTGTCTTGTCATTGCAGCCTGTAAATTTGCCTTGTACCCGTCGTATGAGGTGTTGTCGTTGGCGGACTTTATTCAGGGTTTCTTTGATGTGGTTGTTCAGGTTGAGGTACTTGTCGAGGTGGACGCCTAGGTATTTTGCGTTGGAAGAGGGGAGGAGCTGGGTGCCCCACAGCGTGAGGGAGATGTGGTCGGGATTTTGGTTTGTCTTTTTGTGGATGTTGCGATGTTTGAATAGGATGAGTTGGGTTTTGGTGGGGTTGGGTTTGATGCGCCATTGTCGCATCCAGTCTTCGAGTTTTGTCAGGTAGGTCGCTGTCTGGTTGTTGATGGTGTTTATCGAGCGTCCTGAGTTCCAGTATGCCGTGTCGTCTGCGTATAATTGGAGTTGTTCAGTGGTTCTTGTCGGGGTGGGGATGTCAATGGTGTACAGGGAGTAGAGCAGCGGGGAGATAATCCCACCCTGCGCTACTCCTGCTTCGGGGCGGAAAGGGGATGAGGTGGTTTGGTTGATATGGATTTGGCAGCGTCTATTGTTTAATAGAGTTTTGATTAGTCGTACTGTCTGCGGTGGGAAGCCTGTCTTAAGCAGCTTGTATAGAAGTCCGTCATGCCAGATTTTGTCGAACGCCCGCTCGATGTCCAGAAATACAGCGAGCGTGCACTGTCCAAGGTTCTGGTGTCTTGTAATGTCTGAAGTGAGTCGGAGAAGGGGATCATTGGTGGAGTGGAGTTTTCGGAAGCCGGACTGGAGGTGAGGGATGAGTTGGAGTTTGTCAGTAAAGTGTATGAGTCTGTCTGTAATTATTCTTTCGAAGGTCTTGCGGAGGACGTCGAGGAAGGATATGGGGCGATAGGATTTGGGGTCTGATTTGGGTTTGCCTGGTTTGGGGATCATGACGACTTTGGCGGAATTCCACGCTGTGGGGATGGTGTTGTGGGAGAGGCAGAAGTTGAAAAGGAGGGAAAGGAGGGGGATGATGGTGTTGAGGGGGCAGTTGCGGAGGTGTAGACGCTGTATCCCGTTCTCGCCAGGGGCTGAGTTTCTGCCTGAGAAGATGGCCTTTTTAATTTCTCTCTCGGTAATTACAGTCTGCAGTTTAATTTCTTCTTCTGAGGGGGCGGTGGGGGAGACGAGTAGCAGGGGGAGTTCTGTGGTGACTGTATGGTGGAATGGTTCGATAAATAGGGGGTCCTGTGGGAATTTGTGGATGTCTTCTAGCATGGTTTTGAAGGCTTCTGCTATTTGGGTGGGGTCGGTGGTGGGGGAGTCGTCTACGTTTAGTTTGTATGTCCTGTCAGTGTTTTGTCCCGTGAGTGTCTTGAATTTGTTCCAAAATTTGCGTCCTTGTCTGTAGTCAAGTTTGGAGCAGGTTTCGTCCCATTGTTTTTGTCGGTGTTCAGAGGTGAGTCGCTTAATTTCGTTGTTTAGCCTGTTCCAGATTGTTTTAAGGTCGGGGTTTCTGTCTTTGTTGATTTCGCGGTAGAGTTTTCTTTTTTCTCGGATCAGTCTGAGTATTTCGGGGGGAAGGTGCGGTTTGAAGGAGGCGATGGTTTTGGTGGGGATGGCTGCGTCGATGGCTGTCTTGATGGTGTCTATTATTCTGTCATTGTCGTGGTTAAGGTCATCGGTGTCGGTAATGGTTAGTGGGGCTAGTAGGTTGTTGTTAATGGTCTCTTTGTACTTTGCGCAGTCAGCTTTGCTATAGAGTTTTATCGTTCGGGAAGTGGGAGCTGGGGGAGGGGGATTGATGGCAGTGGTGTTGAAGAGGATGGGTAGGTGGGGGCTGGTAAGGGTGTCACCTACCGAATACTGGGTGATGGTATCAGAGAGGGAGGGGCTGTATAGGATGTGATCGGGGAGGGAGCAGCCGTTGTGTCCTATGAAGGTGAAGGTATTGATGGGAAGTCTTGTTGCGTTCTCGGTGGTGAGGAAGTCAAGTAGGTCGGTTCCATTTTGATTGTGTTTGGTGTCTCCTAGTAGTTCATGTCTTGCGTTCAGGTCAGTAAGGAGGAAGTATTCTTTGAAGGTAGTTAGGTAGCGGAGGAAGGATCTAGGAAGTGGAGTGTTTGGTGGGTTGTATAGGCAGGCTATGATGAGGCTTCTGCGTCTGGGGCGGGGTATGGCTATCATAACTGCCTCTAGATGTTGATATTGAGGTGGGAGTGGGACCTCTTGGGTGGCCAGGGTTGTCTTGGTGTATATAGCAACGCCGCCTCTGCCGTCAGGTCGGTGTTTGGCGTAGTGGTCGTAGTTGCGGTTGAGTCTCATATTGTCAGTAGGTTTGGTCCAGGTCTCTGCTAGTCCAAGGATGTCTATGTCGTTTCTGCAGAGGCAGTCGTTGAGAAGGGCTTTGCGGCTGTGGATGCCTTCTATGTTGACAAACATGAGATTGGTGGGTTTTCTGTTGGGGTGTACTGCCATGAATGGGCTAAGGGGGGGGGGGATGAGGGTGTAGGCATGTGTGCTTAACTTCTCAGTGCTTGCGAGTATGGTACTTTGACTATTGTAGTTGTGACGTTATTGCCTGCTTGATTGTATTTCAGGTCTTTGAGGAAGAATTTTTGGGCCACCTGTCGGAGAGTAGAAATTATCTCTTGTCGCCGGTCTTGGAAGAGGGAAGCAAGTGTGAAAGTGACGGATTTAAGGAAATCCTCGATGAGAAGGTGAGGACCTTGGGTAGCGGGGGTGTCAACGAGGTGGAGGGGGGCTTGGAGGTGGTCGTTTACTGCTTGTTGGGGGCGGTTTTTGCATCGGAAGGAGCGGGAGGAGTGTGGGCCACCGCAGTTGGCGCAGGTGGGGGTGACGGAAGGGTCTAGTTCACAGGATGAGAGGGGGTGATCCCTGCCACAGCGGCTACATTTGTGTGGTGAGGTGCATTGTTCTGTTCTGTGGTTGAACTGTTGGCATCTTTGGCATTGTATGGGTAGGGGGCTGGGTGGGTTGGAGGGTTCTACTCTGTGGTGGGACAAGAAGATGTGGACTCCATGTTCAAGCATGAAGTCAATGTCCCTCTGATTATTCGAGATTACTCGAATCATGGGGCCATAGTTGCCTGTCTTTCTGGACTTAATTCTCCATGCGTTTAGGATTGGGATTCCCTGGCGTTGGAGTTCGGCTTTGACATCTTCAGGAAGAATGTCGAAGCCGACATCCTTGATCACAACGCTGACTGTAGGAGGTTTAGGTTGGTGAGTGGGGGTCGCGGTTTCTCTAAAGGTTTTCCTCTCCACTGTCACCCTATAGTTCAGGAGTTTCCTGAGCTCCTGTTGTAGTTGGTTGGGGTCCATATCTTTGTATGATGTTAACTTGGCCGTCTTGCCAAGCGGTGGGAGTTGTTCTTGTCTTATTTATCTAACAAGCACTTCCACACAAAATGTGAGCGCAGTCTTGCTAGCTAGTACCTTGATCAGACTCTAGCTCGCTACACTTGATGCCATACAATAGATAGGTTTGTCTCTTTTTCCATTCCAACTACTAGTACTTTCACAAAGGCAGTTATTTTTCTTATCTAAAAGCTTTCCTCAGGTCTCTGAGTGACACTCGTGCACTCCACGCCCATATCCGCAATGTAATACGTCTTGGCACACACAGATGGCTCTGCTGCTTTCGCATATCTGCAGTGGCGTAGCTCGCTCTGTGCTTCCTGCGTTGCTAGCCAACGCCCACCCTGTCTCGAGGTGTGTTTACACTGGCTAAATTTTACAGCAACGTATGGCCACAATGATGTTTCATAAGTTTTGCTGCAATAAACGACAATATTTCGGGATGACTGGCAATATCGCTAATTGAACAATTTGTTGCAAGTAGTCCGACGTATGTTATCATGATTATCCCCATAAAAGTATATTTTGACAGTTTGCTTTACTTTTTTAACTCACTGTCATTAGCAGAAACAATTTACATTTACATTTGCCTTTCCTTTAAAAGCAAATCGCTAATGGTAATCAGGCAGTTTTTATTCCAAACACGCACCGTTGTACTAAAGTGGTCTGAATATCAGTAATCCGGAATTCCTGCAACACAGTGATTCTTGTAGGCATTTCCGTCATGCGAAACATCTTTAACAAAAGTTTCTACGTCACTACTACTACTACTGATACAGTGGATTGTATAAATACTTCGTCCAATTTTCGAAACATACCAATCACGTCAAGAAATACGTGGTATTCTGTACATCTTACTCTAATGATAGACTTACTAAGCGGAGTACCTTATATCATAATACCTGTCAGCTGTTTCTGATTATCCATTCCAGTCCAGAACATTAGTAAATATTCCCCTCCACCGGAAATGTGATGTACGATAGTCTTTGTGCTATTGGTAAATTCAGTCTGCTGAAAAGAATGGATATAAAATTAGATAGCTGTTTGTAAACTGCTGCAGTTGGACATGAACTTCTCGAGAGAAGTATATAAATCTCCGCTACCTAAAGATAAAATTGAGTTCCACATTAATGAAGGAACACCAGCGTCCATGATGTTGGTGTGAACAACAGTGATAAACATGAGATTTACACCAATCTCTCTGCATGGTGGTGTACAGACAAGTTGTGCCAGCTGGGCGCTAATGACCATAGAAGTTTTGCGCCCTAAAACCAAAAACAAAAAAAAAGTTGTGCCAGTGCGCAAAGTAACGTCCAACGAGGGGCTCACGAATCTGCGTAGCAGACAGAGGCCATTGAGTACAAATATACTGCAAAAGAATCTGCAAAGAAGCATCGGTGGCTATCGCAGAAGCAATACGACGAAAATCCACTCGAAAACCATCAGCTAATTCCTTACCCTGCGAATCAATAAACATGCAGGACAATTTGGAAGAATCATACACTTAGTGAGGGCCAGTAGGTAGATGAGACAAAGCATCGGTATTGCCATGCTGCCGTTAGACCAAAACAAAGACCAACGTTGCAACTTTTGGGTAGTATGGGCTGGAACAGGCTGTGATGGGAGAAACGACAACATCAAAGGCTTATGGTCGGGACCAAATAGAACTTCGACCGTACAAAAAATCATGAAACATTGTCACTCCATATACAATAGCTAAAGCTTCTTCCTCTATTTGAGAATAGTTTTGCTGGTCAGAATTGAGCAAAAGCGATCGGGCGATTGACAGAATTAATGCGCTGTGAGAGAACTGCCCCAATGCCGTGAGAAGATGCATCGACAGCCAAAACAAATGGTTTGGAGGGATCGAATGGAATCAAACACCGGCTGAGTCAGCACAAATACGAACACGACCATTTGGTTTCTCCATTCATACTATAGGCGAAGCCCATTGCGAAGCAGAAACAGGCTCAATGACACCACTGTCTTGCAACTGCTTAAGTTCAGCAGCTACGGTGTCACGCAGTGAGTGCAGTACCGGGCATGTGCGCCGGAAAATGGGCATGTCATTGTCATTAACTAGAACATGCGCTGCAAAGTCTGTGGCACAACCAAGGCCATCAGAAAAGATCCATGGAATTCTTCTATTCCTAACGTTTCGTCCAATACTACATTGGACATCTTCAGAGGTATGGCTGGTCCTGCTGAGTCCTGCCGGCAACCTATGCTGCCGACCTGTCGGCAGGACTCAGCAGAACCAGCCATACCTCTGAAGATGTTCAGTGTAGTATTGGACGAAACGTTAGGAATAGAAGAATTCCATGGACCACGGCCATATAACCTGGAAGAATTATCAACAAAAGTACCATCTGGTCGTGAAAGCCTTCATTGTATGATCATCAGAAAAGAGTTCAGCAAAAATCATTGCATAGTGCGGCAACACTGTCTGCATGGTCACTAGCGTTGATGCAAAGTACATTGTCCTGAACTGCGAGGCCAAAAAGTTCAAATGCGTCCATGCCAAAAATGTTCGTAGTATCACTGTAAGAGTCATTGCATCATATGTGGCTTGCAAACTACACACGCCAAGGACTGAGATTTCCTGTTCAGTAAATGGAGTCAGTGTGGACTGTAAACGACAAAGTGGGGGCGAACCGAGCAAGTCATATGTTGATCTGTTCAGTAAAGGAACAGACACACCAGTGTCCAGCTGCATGCGAACAGAACACCCACACATGTTCAAAGTCACAAAACGTTTCCTCGCATCATGCTGAATGCGAGAGGAAGTGTCTGGCAAAACTTGTTTATTCACACGACGAGCTGTAGAACCACAGGAGGCAGAAGGCTCTGAATAAACGGCATTAACGCCCGTAGGCTGATGATGTGAATCGTGATCATGGCAGTTGCTATTGTGGTGATGCCCACACAAGTCACGTGAATGGGAGACAGGTTGTGAATTAGAGTTTCTCTTACTACACACAGCTTGCACGTGTCGTTTCTTATTACAAAAATAACACTGTGCTTGACGGAATGGGTAACTGTCCAGTGGGTGGGCACAAAAACAGTTCGGACATGATATCAGTTTCTTAGTGAGTGCCTGGCTTGAAACTTGTTTACCTGTGCACGAGCGGCGCAACGTGGCTCACTGTGCCGCGGCAGGTTTTTTTTTTCCTTCTTTATTATTTTAAACCTGTACAACAGGCAGGCTGTCAGCAGCACTCTACGCTGCTCTTCAGCCATAGGATACACAATGAGAAAAAACAGTGAGAAAACACATAAGTTACAGAACAGTGGGCAATAAAACAGTAGACACATAAAGACAAACACGGAGCCGTTCGACGATAACCCACACGGCAAAGTGTTGATACGATGCACAAACACTGAAGATGACGATGGCACTGGTGAACGATGGAGTGTGACGGTGAACACTGAACACTAAACACGACGGCACACACGAGACACTGATGGCGGTGATCTCCGGCACGCGATTGTCCACTTAGCGTGTGCGAGTCCGGGTACCTGCCAAGAGGGGAACAAGGGTGAGGTGGGGGAGAGGGGAGAACAAGGATGCCAATGGCTGAGGATATGGGGGCAGGAGGAGAGGGACAGGGGACAGATAGCCCGGGGGAGGAGTGGGGAGAAATGGAGGAGGGAGGGAAGAGGGAGAGAAGGGAGGGAGGGTGCCCAGAGGAGCAAACACAAGGAGGGTGGGAGGATCAAAGTTGGTAGGAGGGGTAGATGGAGGGGAGGAGGGCATTATCAGGGAGAGGGAGCTGGCGGAAGCCACCTTGGGAGAGGGTAAGGAGGGTGGAGAGATGGAGACCAGGTGGGATGTGGGAATACGAGCGCGGCAGCGGGCGGAGATGGGAGAGGATCAGGGAGACGAGCGGATGAGGAGGATCGTGTTTATGGGAGGTGTACAGGATCCGTATCCTTTCAAGGATAAGGAGGAGGTGGGGGAAAAGGATGAGATCGTACAGGAACCGCGTGGGGGAGGGGAGACGGATGCGATAGGCGAGGTGGAGAGCATGGCGTTCAAGGATTTGGAGGGATTTATAAAATGTAGGGAGGGCAGAGATCCAAGCCGAATGGGCATAACAAAGGATAGAGCGGATGAGGGATTTATAGGTGTGGAGGATGGTGGAGGGGTCCAGACCCCATGTACGGTTGGAGAGGAGCTTGAGGAGACTGAGGCGGGAGCGTGCCTTGGCTTGGATTGTCCGGAGGTGGGGAGTCCAGGAGAGGCGACGGTCGAGGGTGACGCCAGGGTACTTAAGGGTGGGAGTGAGGGCGATAGGACGGCCATAGATGGTGAGATAGAAATCAAGGAGACGGAAGGAAGGGGTGGTTTTGCCTACAATGATCGCCTGGGTTTGGCAGGGATTGACCTTAAGCAACCTCTGGTCACACCAAGTGGTGAACTGGTCAAGATGCGATTGGAGAAGGTGTTGGGAGCGCTGCAGGGTGGGGCAAGGGCAAGGAAGGCGGTGTCATCGGCGAACTGGAGAAGTTGGACTGGGGGGTGACGGCGGCGGCATGTCCGCCGTGTACAAAAGGTACAGAAGGGGGGAGAGGACGGAGCCTTGGGGCACACCGGCACAGGGGAAAAAGGTGTAGGAATCTGTGTTATGAATGGTGACATAGGAAGGACGGCGGGAGAGAAAGGAGCCGATCAGACGGACATAAATGGGAAGGGTGAAGGTTTGGAGCTTGAAGAGGAGACCGGAATGCCAGTCGCGGTCATAAGCACATTCGAGGTCCAGGGAGAGGAAGATTGCAGAGCGACGGGAATTGAGCTGGTCAGAAAGGAGATGAGTGAGGTGAAGGAAAAGGTCGTCGGAAGAGAAAGACGGCCGAAAGCCACACTGGATAACGGGAAGGAGGCGGTGCTGGCGGAGATGCTGGTGGATGCGGCGGGTGAGGATAGATTCCAGGACCTTGCTGAAGACCGACGTAAGGCTGATGGAACGGTAGGAGGAGACAGCGGATGGCGGTTTGCCAGGTTTAAGGAACATGAGGATACGGGAGGTTTTCCTTGGGTCGGGGTAGTAACCGGTGGGCAGGACTACATTGTAGAGCCTGGCCAGGGTGGAGAGGAAAGAGACAGGAGCTTCACGAAGGTGACGGTAGGTGACATGATCGTGACCAGGAGCGGTGTTGCGTTTTGTGCAGAGTGTAGCAATGAGATCCTGTGTAGTGATAGGGGCATTGAGTTCCGTGTATGCAATGTTGTCCAAGTACTGGAAACCAGGAGCTAGGGGAGGGACAGAGGTGTCAGTTCGATCGCGGATATCCGGGAAGAGGGAGTAATCGAACTGGGGATCATCAGCAGGGATGGAAAATACATCGGAGAGGTAGGAGGCAAAGTGATTGGCCTTACTAAGGGTATCAGGGAAGGGGTGATCATCGTGGAGAAGAGGATAGTACGGGGAGGGTTTAGTTCCGGTAAGGCGATGGAAGGCTGACCAGAACTTGGACGAGTTGATAGGTAGGGTAGCATTTAAATGGGTGCATGTCTGTCGCCAGTCCCGGCGTTTCTTAGCTGCGAGCAAATTACGAATGTGTCGCTGGAGTTACCGGTGGCATCGTAGTGTGTCCGGGTCACGTGTGTGGAGGAAGGCACGGTAGAGACGGCGGGATTCATGGAGGAGGAGGATGGCCTGTGGGGGTAAGGTAGGACGGTGGGGGTGGATGGCGACAGTAGGGACGTGGGCCTCCACGGCCTCAGACAAGGTTTGCTGGAGAAAGGAGGTGGCACGGGTGACATCGTCGGGGTGGTGGTAGGTGAAAGGGTGGCTATCGACCTGGGTGGAGAGGGTATCCCGGTAGGCATTCGAGTTGGCACGGGAATAGTCAGGGACGTACTTAGGGGGAGGGTCATTACGAGGGTTGGGGCGGGGGCGACGACCGTCTGAAACGGTGAGGAGGACAGGGAGATGGTCGCTACCAATAGGCTCCAGGACATCCACCATTATGCGGCCAAGGAAGTAGGGGGAGGAGAGGATAACATTGGGAGTGGAGTTGGATTCGGGACGGGTGTGCTGGGGGATGGGGATGAGGTCGCCTTGAAGGGAGAAGAGGAACCGATGCCACCGCCGTAACTGGGCAGCGGAACGACTATGGATGTTGAGGTCGGCGGCGATCACGTAGGAGGAGAACGTACGGTCGATGTGGGAGAGGAAGTCGAAGGGAAGAGGGGCGTTGGGGTGGACATAGATGGTGCACAGGTAACGGTAAGGCTGGGGAAGAAGAGACTAAGGATCAGGTGTTCGGTGGGGTCGGGAAGGAGAGGTTCGAGCCGAACGGGGATCTGGCGGTGGTGACCAATGGCAACTCCGCCATGCGTAATTGGGAGGGGATTATCGGAGCGGTGGAGGAGATAGGGCGATGTGTGGATGGTGTGGTGGGGTTGGAGGAAGGTTTCATTAAGGAGGAAGGCATCCAAACGGTGGGTGGCAAGGGTGTGCAAGAAGAGGTTCTTGTTGGCGGGAAGGGAGCGGATATTGTTGAAAAGGATACGTTGCTGTCGCGCCATGACAGGGATTTAGACGAGGGTGTCAAGACGGGAGAAGGTGAAATGGGCCTGGTTGTTGGAGTAGGTGGCGTACATTTTGAGTTAGATAATGGAACGGGCGGCGAGGGATATCTGTTGGAGGCTGTGGGGGCGCTGAAAGGGATGAACATTCTGAAGGACGATGGTGAGGAACCTGATGATGTCCTCAGCGATGGGGGCGGGGACGAAGGGAATTGCTAGGAGGGGTGGGGGCGTCCAGAGGACGGACAGGGACGGTGAGTTCAGGAGTGGTCGGAGGGGGTCGGGTGCCGCGGCAGGGCACGTTTTGTACCTCACTAAACAGAACACACACCCGGGGTCACATCGAACGAGGAAGTAGCCATATCTAATGTATCTTGTCTGTCTAGCAAGTCCACTGCTTCCTGCAAAGACGGGTTTTTAAGTCTTAAGATTTGCTTGCGGATGTGATGATCTCCCACAATCTGCGCAATAGCATCTCTAATCATGAAATCCGCATATGAGCAATCACATGAGCAATTAGTCACAGTCAGATGCTAGTTCCTGAAGGTCTGCCAGCCAAGATTTATTGGACTGTAATAGGACCACGCCGGAGATGAAAGAATTTGAAGCGTGCAGTTGAAAGTAATAGAATATATATTTTGGATGTTACATGTACCTAAGTAGAGAAATTTGTGTTTAGCGAAAAATGGCCGTGAAAGTGTCTGCTTGTATATGGCATTCTTTTAGAGCTATCCAGCACCATAAGCAGCTTCTTTTTCATTTCCTAAATCAGTTTTCCTCCTTTTCAGATTCCTATGATGCACTATTCTTGATTTTATCACTTCCAAAAATGATTTATCTGCTTTGACTGCACACACTCTATCCCATACAAAGCTTTGATGCAGTTCACTTCGGGCTTAGTTCCCATTTTCTCTAAAATATATTTCCTGCTTTGCGCACCATCATTAAAACCAATACCAAGTGCATTTCCTCCCACAAAAAAAGTTTTTTGGTAATCTTTCCCATACATATTGGTTAAAACTTTCATCTGGATTTTTGGAAACGTCATGAACATATTTCTTCAATAATTTCTCTTTTGCAAGGTCCTGAAAATAGATTTAATGGCTTCCATCAGTAGCAAAACTCTGCAGAGGGAAATACACTTACGTATGACAGGAGAATGCTGTGCAAAGGGGTGTGACACTGCATCTTGCTACACTTAAGACCAAATAACGTGCCTTATAATATCTCAAATATATATGTTTTATACATGAAACCATTCAGGAAGATGTGCACTACAAAATAGGCATATTTTTGAAAAATCGATTTTTAAATTTTTAATGTCCTACCCCCCTATTCTTATTCTCAGATTAAAATTAATCCAAATTATCATTTTCAATAAAGAAAACTTTTTTAGCTCAATGTCTCTCTCTTCCAGTGAATGTGACAGGGGAATCTTCAACTGACGGTCCTCTGCTGCAACCTCTTTTACTACTGACTGGTGCTTCCTACATGCGTCCATTTATGCCTCGTACAAAGTGTCGCAAATTTTTGTTGTTTTCACTGCTCTTTCGTAGGGCGGCAGCCGAGGCAGCTCAATGACGCCAAAAAGTCAGATAACGAATCCTGCTACTAGTGTTGTTGTCGTTGTTGTTGCCGTGTTGAGAAACGAGAGACTTAATTTCTACATCTACGTGACTGTCTTTTGTTTCAAGGAATGTACCAATTTTGTGTATGGAGTCATGCCTTTCGTTAATGTTATTATAACTTCGAACATCCCAGGGTCATGCCTCTGCAACGTAGTGTACCGTATGACAGGTTGCTAAATTATGCTTCTTATCCACTTCATTTTTGTAAAGGAACACACAGGTGCAACGCTTAACACAACAAAAGAACTAGCGTAGAGGCATTTAGTGGTAGCAGGCCACAAAAATGTTTCTTTGATGTGTACCGCCACAGTCGTGGAACACTTGTTTTGCCATCATCTCGCAAACAACGGTAGTCCAGTAGGTAGACACGGACAGTGTTGCAGAAAGTGTTTCGAACTCAGTATAAATGCACATTTACACACACAGTACAATGAAAAAGTGTGTGTTGGGGGGGGGGGGGGGGGGGAGAAGGTTGGGCTACGGGGTCCCTAACTCTTTTCTGCCTTTAGAAGAATATCAGTTTCTTCTTTTTTTCCCACACAGTTTCCACTTAGCTTCCACTCGTTTCGTGATGAATGCTTTCACTGGCTGTCTACAACTATGGAATGGAGCGAATGCCGTTTGGAATGAAACGAATGTCTATGCAGCGGTATAACACTTGTCTGCACGCACAACGTTTTGAAAATAGTTTCTCGCTTTTGTAAATGATACTTTCGTTAGACAGATTTTCTACGAGGAGAAAAGTTACTTAATTTCCCTTCTCCCCTTAGCTTAGTTCGCAGGGTACCAGTTTTTGCAATGAATTACAAGGTTGTGGCTAGGTTGTGGCGTAATAGCACGGCTTAAATTCTTGCGAGCGGTGAGAAAAAGCGATCAAATATTTGGGACAACCAAGATTAATAATTTAATTGATCCTGTGGTTTATTCTACATCTACATCTGTACTCCGCAAACTACCGTGAGGTGTGTGGCAGAGGGTACGTCTCATTGAACCAGTTACGAGGGTTTCTTGATCCATAATTGATCAACGAAGAAACAAGTTATTAGGGTTTCTTCCTACTCCATTAACGTATGGAGCACGGGAAGAAAGATTGTTGGCATGCCTCTGTGCATGCAGTAATTATTCTCATCTTATCCTCACGATACCTATGTGAGCTATATATAGTAGATCCCTAGAGTAATCATTTAAAGCCAGTTTTTGAAATTCTGTTAACAGACTTTCTCGGGATAGTTTCGATCTGTTTACAAGAGTCTGCCATTTAAGTTCCTTCAGTATCTTTGTGACACTCTCCCACGGATTGAACAAGCTTGTGACCATTCGCGCTGCCCTTCTCTGTATACATTCAATATCATCTGTTAGTTCTATCTGGTACAGTTCCCACTCACTTGAGCAATATTCTAGAACCGGTCGCGTAAGTGATTTGTAAGCAATCTCTTTGGTGGCGTAATTGCACTTCCCCAATATTATACAAATAAGCCGAAATCTACTACCTGCTTTCCCCACGACTGAGCCCATGTGGTCATTCCATTTCATATCCCCACAAAGTGTTACACCTAGGTATTTGTATGAGTTGTTCGATTCCAACAGTGACTCATTCATGCTATAGTCATAGGATACTACGTTTTTTCTGTTTGTGAAGTGCAAAATTTAACATTTCTGAACATTTACAGCAAGTTGCTAAATTCGGTATCACGTTGAAATCTTATGAAGACCTGACTGAATATTTATGCAGCTTCCCTCAGATAGTACTTCATTATAGGTAACTGATCATCAGCAAAAAGACTAATTTTACTATTAGCATTGTCTGCAAGGGCATCAATATCCAACATGAACAGGATGAGTCCCAATACCCTTTTCTGCGACACACCCGAAGTTACTTCTACATTTGACGATGACTCTACATCCAAGATAGCATACTGTGTCCTCCCTACCAGAAAGTCCTCAGTCCAGTCACAAATATCACTTGATACCCCATATGATCGAACTTTTGACAAGGAGCGTAGGTGCGGTACTGAACCAAATGCTTTTTGGGAGCCAAGAAATACTGCATCTGCCTGGTTGCCTTGATCCAAAGCTTTCAGTATGCCACGTGAGAAAAGTGCGAGTTGGGTTATACATGATCAATGTTATCGAAAACCATGCTGGTTGGCATTGAGGACGTCATTCTGTTCGAGATACCTCATCATGCTTGAGCTCAGAATACGTTCTAAGATTCTACAACACATCGATGTCAAAGATATACGGTAGTTTTGTGGATCGCTTCTACTACCCTTCTTGTAGACGGGTGTGACCCGTGCCTTTTTCCAAGAACTGGGCACAGTGTTTTGTTAGAGTGATCTATGACAGATTATAATTAGAAGATGGACGAATTAAGCCGCAAATTCAGCAAAGTGTCTGGCGGGCTTTCCATTGACGCCTGGAGCTTTGTTGTTTTAACTATTTCAGCTGTTTGTCAACACCACTGAGAATTACGAGGATTAAATTGGGGCAATTAGTCTGGGTTTTGCTCTGTAAAGGAACATTTGAAATCGGAGTTAAGCATTTCACCTTTTGCTTTGTTACCCTCAATATCAGTTCCTGTCTCATTCGCTAGGGAATGGACACTAGATTTGGTGCCACTAACAGACTTTACATATGACCAGAATTTCTTTGGATTTTGTGAAACGTCGTGTGACAATATTCTGCTATGGTATTCGTTGAAGGCATCACACATTCGCAGCAAACGAAGCTGTACAAACATGTCCCATCCTAACCACGACCTCGTAATTCGTAATATATTTATAAAAGATAGTTTAATATCCATGACAACCACGATTATTAATTTAAGCTGTGCTGTTAGGTTCCAAGCCCGCTTCCATAGCCTAACTGTAGCCGGCACAGTAGTTCAGCTTGTTCGCTCGAAGTACTTGGCCACTCTGTTTATCAAAAGCTGAGTGAGGTTATCACCGAGAGAAATTGGAAACGTGTCATGCGACAATCTCAAAGAACCACTGAAGACATAACGACGAAGAGACGGATCGAAAGTAAGAATATGAAAAAAAAGGAAAAAAAAGAAAGAAAAACGGGTCATCGCGTCTGACACTCTTGCGGAAGATCTGGGTTCAGTTCCCAGTACCGTGCTTCCGTGGAATGTGTACTCGCTGGGAGGACTAGAACGAGTTGTACCCACCTCCTGATACCAACTGAGGAACTACTTGAGTGAGTAGTAGCGGCTCCCATGTCTAAAAAAAAAAAAAAAATAGTCCACAACAGCCGTGAGAGCCGTGTAATGACCCCATGTTCCTCCATACCGCATCTGGGGTCAACGAACCTCTCTCGTGGGCCTGTACGACATCTGAATGACGTGACATGGCCAGTGGCGGATACAGAAAAACCTCAAGAAGGGGGCGCTAAAGATATCTTCAGCTATCTTTACTTTTACCATAATAAAAAATAGTCAAGTCATATGCAAAGTTTAATTCTCGAATAAACATTTTATTCGCACTAAAAAATCCAACGCTAGTAGACTTAGCCCCCCCATGAACCATGGACCTTGCCGTTGGTGGGGAGGCTTGCGTGCTTCAGCGATACAGATGGCCGTACCGTAGCTGCAACCACAACAGAGGGGTATCTGTTGAGAGGCCAGACAAACATGTCGTTCCTGAAGAGGGCAGCAGCCTTTTCAGTAGTTGCAGGGGCAACAGTCTGGATGATTGACTGATCTGGCCTTGTAACATTAACCAAAACGGCCTTGCTGTGCTGGTACTGCGAACGGCTGAAAGCAAGGGGAAACTACAGCCGTAATTTTTCCCGAGGACATGCAGCTCTACTGTATGATTAAATGATGAAGGCGTCCTCTTGGGTAAAATATTCCGGAGGTAAAATAGTCCCCCATTTGGATCTCCGGGCGGGGACTACTCAGGAGGACGTCGTTATCAGGAGAAAGAAAACTGGCGTTCTACGGATCGGAGTGTGGAATGTCAGATCCCTTAATCGGGCAGGTAGGTTAGAAAATTTAAAAAGGGAAATGGATAGGTTAAAATTAGATATAGTGGGAGTTAATGAAATTCGGAGGCAGGAGGAACAAGACTTTTGGCCAGGTGATTACAGGGTTATAAATACAAAATCAAATAGGGGTAATGCAGGAGTAGGTTTAATAATGAATAAAAAAATAGGAGTGCGGGTTAGCTACTACAGACAGCATAGTGAACGCATTATTGTGGCCAAGATAGACACAAAGCCCATGCCTACTACAGTAGTACAAGTTTATATGCCAACTACCTCTGCAGATGATGAAGAAATAGATGAAATGTATGACGAGATAAAAGAAATTATTCAGGTAGTGAAGGAAGACGAAAATTTTATAGTCATGGGTGACTTGAATTCGTCAGTAGGAAAGGGGAGAGAAGGAAACATAGTAGGTGAATATGGATTGGGGGGAAGGAATGAAAGAGGAAGCCGCCTTGTAGAATTTTGCACAGAGCATAATTTAATCATAGCCAACACTTGGTTCAAGAATCATAAAAGAAGGCTGTATACCTGGAAGAATCCTGGAGATACTAAAAGGTATCAGATAGATTATATAATGGTAAGACAGAGATTTAGGAACCAGGTTTTAAATTGTAAGACATTTCCTGGGGCAGATGTGGATTCTGACCACAATCTATTGGTTATGAACTGCAGATTGAAACTGAAGAAACTGCAAAAAGGTGGGAATTTAAGGAGATGGGACCTGGATAAACTGAAAGAACCAGAGGTTGTAGAGAGTTTCAAGGAGAGCATAAGGGAACAATTGACAGGAATGGTGGAAAGAAATACAGTAGAAGAAGAATGGGTAGCTCTGAGGGATGAAGTAGTGAAGGCAGCAGAGGATGAAGTAGGTAAAAAGACGAGGGCTAGTAGAAATCCTTGGATAACAGAAGAAATATTGAATTTAATTGATGAAAGGAGAAAATATAAAAATGCAGTAAGTGAAGCAGGCAAAAAGGAATACAAACGTCTCAAAATTGAGATCGACAGGAAGTGCAAAATGGCTAAGCAGGGATGGCTAGAGGACAAATGTAAGGATGTAGAGGCTTATCTCACTAGGGGTAAGATAGATACTGCCTACAGGAAAATTAAAGAGACCTTTGGAGATAAGAGAACCACTTGTATGAATATCAAGAGCTCAGATGGCAACCCAGTTCTAAGCAAGGAAGGGAAGGCAGAAAGGTGGAAGGAGTATATAGAGGGTTTATACAAGGGCGATGCACTTGAGGACAATGTTATGGAAATGGAAGAGGATGTAGATGAAGACGAAATGGGAGATAAGATACTGCGTGAAGAGTTTGACAGAGCACTGAAAGATCTGAGTCGAAACAAGGCCCCGGGAGTAGACAACATTCCATTTGAACTACTGATGGCCTCGGGAGAGCCAGTCATGACAAAACTCTACCATCTGGTGAGCACGATGTATGAGACAGGCGAAATACCCTCAGACTTCAAGAAGAATATAATAATTCCAATCCCAAAGAAAGCAGGTGTTGACAGATGTGAAAATTACTGAACTATCAGTTTAATAAGTCACAGCTGCAAAATACTAACGCGAATTCTTTACAGACGAATGGAAAAACTGGTAGAAGCCGACCTCGGGGAAGATCAGTTTGGATTCCGTAGAAATGTTGGAACACGTGAGGCAATACTGACCTTACGACTTATCTTAGGAGAAAGATTAAGAAAAGGCAAACCTACGTTTCTAGCATTTGTAGACTTAGAGAAAGCTTTTGACAATGTTAACTGGAATACTCTCTTTCAAATTCTGAAGGTGGCAGGGGTAAAATACAGGGAGCGAAAGGCTATTTACAGTTTGTACAGAAACCAGATGGCAGTTATAAGAGTCGAGGGGCATGAAAGGGAAGCAGTGGTTGGGAAAGGAGTAAGACAGGGCTGTAGCCTCTCCCCGATGTTATTCAATCTGTATATTGAGCAAGCAGTAAAGGAAATAAAAGAAAAATTCGGAGTAGGTATTAAAATTCATGGAGAAGAAGTAAAAACTTTGAGGTTCGCCGATGACATTGTAATTCTGTCAGAGACAGTAAAGGACTTGGAAGAGCAGTTGAACGGAATGGATAGTGTCTTGAAAGGAGGATATAAGATGAACATTAACAAAAGCAAAACAAGGATAATGGAATGTAGTCAAATTAAGTCGGGTGATGCTGTGGGAATTAGATTAGGAAATGAGACACTTAAAGTAGTAAAGGAGTTTTGCTATTTAGGGAGTAAAATAACCGATGATGGTCGAAGTAGAGAGGATATAAAATGTAGACTGGCAATGGCAAGGAAAGCGTTTCTCAAGAAGAGGAATTTGTTAACATCGAGTATAGATTTAAGTGTCAGGAAGTCGTTTCTGAAAGTATTTGTATGGAGTGTAGCCATGTATGGAAGTGAAACATGGACGATAACTAGTTTGGACAAGAAGAGAATAGAAGCTTTCGAAATGTGGTGCTACAGAAGAATGCTGAAGATAAGGTGGGTAGATCACGTAACTAATGAGGTGGTATTGAATAGGATTGGGGAGAAGAGAAGTTTGTGGCACAACTTGACTAGAAGAAGGGATCGGTTTGTAGGACATGTTTTGAGGCATCAAGGGATCACAAATTTAGCATTGGAGGGCAGTGTGGAGGGTAAAAATCGTAGAGGGAGACCAAGAGATGAATACACTAAGCAGATTCAGAAGGATGTAGGTTGCAGTAGATACTGGGAGATGAAGAAGCTTGCACAGGATAGAGTAGCATGGAGAGCTGCATCAAACCAGTCTCAGGACTGAAGACCACAACAACAACAGTAGACTTAGCACTAAAACACACGATCACACCCCGCATATTTCTAATATCACTAAGCACAACACTGACTGAAGTCCGTGGTAATAGCCAGTAATCGCAGTTGTTCACTTTTATCACTTCCTCGTTATAGCAACGATCGTAGCTTTCAAAAAGCGACTCTGCTTCCCTTATGTATGTGGCTCGGTTATTTCGAGAACATTTGCTGTCAGAATGTCCGCTTCCAGACTTTTATGTAGTGTGAACAAATACCTACTGTGAAAGCGACTAGCCAATATGTACCTTACGACGCAACGCATAATATAAGGGTGACTTTCCAATGATGACTCGTATTACGAGTTAGGTATGGGAAACTATTGTTACATATTAGTAAAAATATTGTTACGAGTCTTTATGAATTACTATTATTAATACTTTACTATCAACTGATGACTCTCTCTCTTGACTAATTTTCACACTTGCACTCGCTACAACTAGGGCTTTTTACTTATTAATTCTTCAGTCTTAATATTTCTGCTTCTGAATGTAAACTAGCTTCCTATTCGGCGAATAGTACAAGAAAACAGTAGCATTTTCGCGACTTTTCTCGAACAAATGCCATACAGAATAACGTATGGAGGTCACTATAATGGCCGCGACTTTCCTCGTAGGTATATGTTAGCTGTATACAAGGGCGTACCCAGGATCTTAACTAGGTGGCGGGGGGGGGGGGGGGGGGGAGCAGGTCATACTAGTCTCAAGAAACAAGGACTCGAGACAACGTACAGCACTTCTTATTAAATAAAACAGTACACCAGTGAAAAACTGATTTTAATAAACATTTTAAGTACAAGAATGCACTTGTACAATCTGAGAAAACATGCAGCATTTCTTATTAAATAAAACAGTAAACTAGTGAAAAACTGCGAATATCTTCTATGGTGGGGACGGGGGGGGGGGGGGGGGTGGCGGGCAGCTGCCCTTCCCCTGCCCCTCGCTGGGTACGCCCATGGCTGTCTATGTGTCAGACTGAAACGTATAAAACACGTTGTCGTGGACGCGCGTGCTACAAAGGAGAATACAACTACTCGATTCAGTCCAGTCGACTGGCGAAAGAAACGAACTGACAGCGTGCCTCGTACGTCAGGAAGGTAGGCCTGAACTCACTTGCTCAACTCATCAAACAAACTGCCCCCCTGCGGGTCCGGGGTAAGAATAGGCCCGAGGTATTCCTGCCTGTCGTACGAGGCGACTAAAAGGAGTTCAACCGTTTCGGCCTTCCATGTGATGGTCCCCCTTGGGGTTTGACCTCCATTTTTCTAAATTTCTACAGAAGTACGAGCCTTTTGGGGAAGGACACCTTACGTGGTGTACCACTGGTCCTAAGTGCACTCAGACCTTGGCACTCAGCATTGCACCGGCGTTGTAACCATACCCACTATTGCTCAAATTGGGCCTAAACGCCTTTTGGGTTGTCCCAGTTACGCCCATAGTGCGTCTCCATCTGCACCAGCGATCATGATGGACTTTCCATGGCACCAGAAATCCAGCACGGTAGCCAGCCCGTTGTGGTGGGGTCGTCATGTACCCTCTAGGTTGTAGCCCCCTGACAACACAGGGATCGTACTGCCGATACCTGAGCTGCACCCTCCCCACGTCGGCCAAGGAGTAGATGCCCGTCTCCTTGGGGCATCAGGACTCCCGGCAATGGTCATCCTGCCAGGTGGCCCTTGCTGCGGCTGGGTGGCGCCCGTGGGGAGAGCCCCTGGTCGGAGTGGGTGGTATCGGGGCGGACGTTTCGCAGATGAAACGTCACCACGTATCGGGTCGCTCTGCGGCCGAGTCTTTTAAAAGAAAAAGTACCGTTTCTGGTTCTGGTTCTCCTGCCCCTTCCCCCTTGGCCACTCCATGGGAGGAGGGACAGGCCCGCCGGCTTGGAGCGAAGTACTTCCCCCGCTATTTGGTCTGTTCTCGGACCGATGGGGGGACATTCGCCACCTCCAAGCCCATGTTCTTTGTTCAGCACATTGAGGACATCTTCGGGGAAATCGAGGCTCTCAGCAAGATGCGTTCAGGGTCCGTACTTATCAAGACCACGTCCGCCACACAGTCGGCGGCGCTCCAGGCGTGCGACCGCCTAGGGGACATCCCAGTCTCCATTGTCCCACATCTGGCACTCAATAGGACGCAGGGGGTTATTTTTCATCGTGACCTCCTGCTACAATCTGATGAGGAGCTCAGGGCCAACCTGGAGCGCCGAGGCGTGCATTTCGTCCGGCGAGTCCAGCGCGGCCCCAAAGACCGTCGCATCGACACTGGGGCCTTTATCCTCGCCTTCGAGGGGGACGTTCTCCCAGAGAAGGTAAAGGTAATGTGCTACCGGTGTGACGTGCGACCCTACGTTCCGCCTCCTATGCGCTGTTTTAGGTGTTTGCGCTTTGGGCACATGTCGTCACGGTGTGAGGCTGAGCCCCTCTGTGGCGATTGTGGCCGTCCTCTTCGTGAGGAACATACATGCACCCCACCACCTCGGTGCGTTAATTGTCCTGGCGTCCACTCGCCTAGATCCTCAGACTGCCCCGCATATCAGAAGGAGAAGAAGATACAAGAAATCAAAACTTTGGATCGGCTGTCTTATTCTGAGGCCAGGAAGAAGTACGACCGCCTCCATCCCGTGCCATTGACCACTTCATTTGCCTCAGTTGTGTCCACTCCTTCCGCGGTATCCTCACCCCTCTCCTGTCCCCCCTCTGCCTCCTCCGCCCATCAGGGGGCTCTGCCTCCACCTCCCAAATCCCTCCCTTCCAAATCCTCCTCCCCCGTGGCCCCCACCCCCTCTGCCCCAGGGGCCATCCTTCCTCCTCCTTCCCCCCACACGCCACCTGAGAAGCGATCCTCTTCTCAGGCGTCCATTGGGGAAACGTTCCGGACCCCGGCTTCCGAGGTCCGGCGTTCCAAAACGGACCCCGCGCGTGAGGACCTTCTTCGGGTCCAGCCCACCGTCCCTGTGCCTCCTCGGCCTTCCAAGAAGGCCTCCAAGAAGAAATCTTTATCCCCCTCTCCACCCCGGCGCGTTTCGACTGACGCTCCATCCGTGAGTCGCCGCTCCCGGCCATCCTCCGTTTCGCCGGGACGCTCTGCTGCCAGGCGCTCAGCTGGCCTTTCGTCGGCAAATGATGCTGCCCCTCCTACACAACCAGGGACAGCGGCCGCAGCTGGCGACCAGTCGATGGAACCGGATCCGCCTCCCGTCGGTTGTAGCGTTGTTCCCTCGCAACCTGGCCCTCCGCGGCCGTCGAGGTGACCAGCTCTTCCCCCGTCTCGTTCCCACAACTTTTTGACTAGCGATGGCGTTGTTTCATTGGAACATAAGAGGTATTCGATCTCATCGGGAGGAATTACAACTGCTCCTCCGCCTGCACTGTCCGCTCGTCCTTGGACTCCAGGAAACCAAGTTGCGCCCGACTGACCGTATTGCCTTTACCCACTATATCTCGGAGCGGTATGACCTTACCCCTGTGGACGGTGTCCCAGCTCATGGTGGGGTCATGTTGCTCATTCGGGACGACGTCTATTACCATCCCATCCCATTGACCACCCCACTCCAAGCAATAGCTGTCCGCATTACTCTTTCTGCTTTTACTTTTTCAGTTTGTACCATCTACACTCCACCGTCGTCTGCCGTTAGTCGGGCTGACATGATGCACCTGATCGTTCAGCTTGCCCCGCCGTTTTTATTGTTTGGCGACTTCAATGCCCATCATCCCCTTTGGGGCTCTCCTGCATCCTGTCCAAGAGGCTCACTCTTGGCAGATGTCTTCAATCATCTCAATCTTGTCTGCCTCAATACCGGCGCCCCGACTTTCCTCTCGGACTCCACTCATACCTTCTCCCACTTGGACCTCTCAATATGTTCTACCACTCTTGCCCGTCGGTTCGAGTGGTATGTCCTTTCTGACACCTATTCGAGCGACCACTTCCCCTGTGTCGTTCGTCTCCTGCACCACACCCCATCCCCACGTCCTTCGAGCTGGAACATACTGAAAGCTGACTGGGGACTTTACTCATCCCTGGCGACCTTTCCGGACCACGATTTTCCCAGTTGTGACAGTCAGGTCGAATACCTCTCGGCTGTTATCATCCATGCTGCCGAACGTTCCCTTCCTCGTACTACTTCTTCACGTCGCGTTTCCGTCCCCTGGTGGAACGAGGCTTGTAGGGACGCTATCCGTGCTCGACGACGTGCTTTACGCACCTTTCGCCGCCATCCTACGTTGGCGAATTGTATTGAATACAAACGACTCCGAGCGCAATGCCGTAGAGTCATCAAAGACAGCAAAAAAGCTTGTTGGGCCTCTTTCACCGGCTCCTTTAACAGTTTTACTCCTTCTTCCGTCGTTTGGGGTAGCCTGCGCCGGCTGTCGGGCATTAAGGCCCACTCCTCGGTACCTGGCCTGACCTCAGGTAATGCGGTCCTTGTTGATCCGGTGGCTGTCGCCAACGCCTTTGGCCGCTTTTTCGAGGAGGTTTCAAGCTCCGCCCATTACCATCCTGCCTTCCTTCCCAGGAAAGAGGCAGAAGAGGCTCGGCGACCTTCCTTCCACTCGCTGAATCTGGAAACCTATAATGCCCCCTTTACTATGCGGGAACTCGAACGTGCGCTTGCACTGTCCCGGTCCTCTGCTCCGGGGCCGGATGCCATTCACGTTCAGATGCTGGCACACCTTTCTCCGGCGGGCAAAAGCTTCCTTCTCCGTACCTACAATCGCGTCTGGACCGAAGGTCAAGTCCCCATGCGTTGGCGTGACGCCGTTGTTGTTCCTATGCCCAAACCCGGGAAGGATAGACACCTTCCTTCTAGTTACCGCCCCATTTCTCTTACAAGCTGTGTCTGTAAGGTGATGGAGCGCATGGTTAATGCTCGGTTAGTCTGGATTCTTGAATCTCGACGGCTCCTTACTAATGTCCAATGTGGCTTTCGTCGCCGCCGCTCCGCTGTTGACCACCTCGTGACCTTGTCGACATTCATCATGAACAACTTTTTGCGAAGGCGCCAAACGGTAGCCGTGTACTTCGACTTGGAGAAGGCTTATGACACCTGTTGGAGAGGAGGTATCCTCCGCACTATGCACAGGTGGGGCCTACGCGGTCGCCTGCCCCTTTTTATTGATTCCTTTTTAACGGATCGAAAGTTTAGGGTACGTGTGGGCTCCGTATTGTCCGACGTCTTCCTCCAGGAGAACGGAGTGCCTCAGGGCTCCGTCTTGAGCGTAGCCCTTTTTGCCATCGCGATCAATCCCATTATGGATTGCATTCCACCTAATGTCTCAGGCTCTCTCTTTGTCGATGACTTCGCGATCTACTGCAGTGCCCAGAGAACATGCCTCCTGGAGCGCTGCCTTCAGCGTTGTCTAGACAGCCTCTACTCATGGAGCGTGGCAAATGGCTTCCGGTTCTCTGAAGAAAAGACGGTTTGTATCAACTTTTGGCGATATAAAGCGTTCCTTCCGCCATCCTTACATCTCGGTCCCGTTGTTCTCCGATTCGTGGACACAACTAAGTTTCTAGGGCTCACGTTGGACAGGAAACTGTGTTGGTCTCCACACGTCTCTTATTTGGCGGCCCGTTGTACACGTTCCCTTAATGTCCTCAGAGTTCTTAGCGGTTCATCTTGGGGAGCGGATCGCACTGTCCTGCTTCGCTTGTATCGGTCCATAGTCCGATCGAAGCTGGATTATGGGAGCTTCGTCTACTCGTCCGCTCGGCCGTCCCTCTTACGCCGGCTCAACTCCATCCACCATCGGGGGTTACGTCTTGCGACCGGAGCCTTCTACACTAGTCCTGCCGAGAGTCTTTATGCTGAAGCTGCCGAGTTACCGTTGACCTACCGGCGCGACGTACTGCTGTGTCGGTATGCCTGCCGGCTGTCGTCTATGCCCGACCACCCCACTTACAAGTCCTTCTTCGCCGATTCTCTCGACCGTCAGTACGGGTTGTATGTGTCTGCCCTGCTGCCCCCCGGAGTCCGCTTCCGTCGCCTGCTTCGACAATTGGATTTTGCCCTCCCTACCACCTTCAGAGAGGGTGAGAGCCCGACACCACCTTGGCTCCAGGCTCCGGTTCATATTTATCTCGACCTCAGCTCACTCCCGAAGGATGGTACTCCAGCTGCAATGTATTGCTCACGGTTTGCCGAACTTCGTGCTCGACTTGCCGGTCACACCTTTATTTACACCGATGGCTCCAAAACTGACGATGGTGTCGGCTGTGCCTTTGTCGTCGGGGCCGCCACATTTAAATACAGGCTCCTCGACCAGTGTTCCAGCTTTACGGCCGAGCTTTTTGCTCTCCATCAGGCCGTTCAGTATGCCCGCCGCCACCACCATTCATCATATGTACTGTGCTCTGACTCACTCAGTGCTCTTCAGAGCCTTGGAGCTCCCTATCCGGTCCATCCCTTGATACAACGGATACAGCAGTCCCTCCATTCTTTGGCTGATAATGGTGGTTCTGTCAGCTTTCTGTGGGTTCCCGGACATGTGGGAGTGCCTGGGAATGAGGCTGCGGATGCTGCAGCCAGGGCTGCAGTCCTCCTGCCTCGGCCAGCCTCCCATTGTGTCCCGTCATCCGACGTTCGTGGGGATGTCTGTAAGAGGCTTGTGTCGTTGTGGTGGGATGCTTGGTCATCCCTCCAAGGAAACAAGCTCCGGGCAGTAAAACCGCTACCAACTGCTTGGACAACATCTTCCCGACCATCTCGGCGCGAGGAGGTCCTTCTGACCAGGTTGCGGATTGGGCATTGCCGGTTTAGCCACCGCTACCTGCTCTCCGGTGACCCAGCCCCGCAGTGCCCTTGTGGTCAGGCATTAACAGTGTGCCATGTTTTATTGTCGTGTCCCCGTTTTAGTCAATTTCGTGTTGTCCTGTCCCTGCCATCTACTTTACCGGATGTTTTAGCTGATGACGCTCGAGCAGCTGCTCGTATTCTGCGTTTTATAACTTTAACTGGCTTGTCCAAGGACATTTAATCTTTTTACTTATTTTGTCTGCATCTTTGTCGGGTCCTCCTGGTGTCCCCTCCATCCCCTTGAGTTTTACCAGATTCCATGTGCTCAAACAACAGTGACTGGGCGCTAATGACCTCAGCAGTTGAGCGCCCTTAAACCCAACCAAAAAAAAAAAAAAAAAATCAAACAAACTGCGTTTCTACACCTGTTAACTCGTAATTGGGTGTTTAGGTACAAACGAGAATGCATGTTTTACTGGAATACACTATTATGTGGTCTTCTTGTATATTTTTATTGTATATATATTGTATATTATTCAACGATTGGAAGCCTATCGCCCTACTAATAATTTGTTATGGCTGTAGTGGGGACAAAATTAAAATCTTGCAAAAATGATTATCGGTTGCATGAGGCACCACATCTCCTATGAAATGAGAACTGTTAAGCAGAAGAGACTAAATGCCATAATCAAGCCGTTATACCATATACATCGAGCATAAATCTTTAGTTAAAACTGAACAAAGCTCCAGGCCGGAGTTCCCGTCGGATTCTATACTGTATTTGCAGGCTAGTTAGACCCTCTGCTAACTACAATGTGTCGTAGATCCCTTGAACAAAAAACTGTGCCCAGTTCTTGGAAAAAGGCACAGGTCACACCCGGCTACAAGGAGGGTAGTAGAATTTTAGAACATGTTCTGAGATCAAACATAATGACGTTCCTCGAACACAATGACCTCAATGACAACCAGCATGGGTTTCGAAAACATCGATCATGTGAAACAACTCACACTTTTCTCACATGAAATACTGAAAGCTTTGGAACAAGACAACCAGGTAGATGGAGTATTTCTTGATTTCCGAAAAGTATTTAACTCAGCATTTGACTCGTATGGGGTATAAAATGAAATTTGGATTGAGGACTTTTTGGTAGGGAGGGCACAGCATGTTATCTTGGATACTGTGTCACCGTCAGGTGTAGAAGTAATTTCGGGTGCACCCCAGAGAAGTATGTCGGGGCCCATGTTGTATATTTATGACCTAACAGGCAATGTTAATATTATGCAGATGCTGCAGTTATCTGTAATGAAGTACTGCCAGAAAGAAGCTGCATACATATTCAGTCGGATCTTGATAAGATTTCAACGTGGTGCAGAGATTGACAACTTACTCTTAATGTTCATAAATGTTAAATTTTGCATTTCACAATATGAAAAAACGTAGTATTCTACGACTATAATATGAGTGAGTCACTATTGGAATCGATCAACTCATACAAATACCTAGGTGTAACACAATGTAGATATCTGAAATGGAATGATCACATAGGCCCAGTCGTAGGTAAAACAGGTGGTTGACGGCGGGTTATTGGTAGACTAACGGGGGAGTCCAATCAGTCTACACAGGAGATTGCTTACAAATCACTTATGCGACTGGTTCTAGAATATTACTCAAATGTGTAGGACTCGTACCAGATATGATCAACAGCGAATATTGAACGTATACAAAGGAGGGCAGCACGAATGGTCACAGGTTTGTTTAATTCACAGGTTTGTTTAATCCGAGGGAGAGTGTCACAGAGATACTGAAGGAACTGAACTGGCAGTCTCTTGTAGACAGGCGTAAACTATCCCGAGAAAGTCCATCGAGAACTGGCTTCAAATGATTACTCCGGGGATATAGGTTCTACAACCCCCTATGTATCGCACACATAGGAATCATGTGGATGACATTAGAATAATTACTACACACACACACACACACACACACACACACACACACACACACACACACACACACACACAAACTCTAATAGCTCGTACAATGGGATGTACCGTCTGCCAGGCACCTCACGGTAGATTGTAGAGTACAGATGTAGATGTAGAATAAACCGAGCGTCAATTAAATTATTAATCTTTGTTGTGACAAATATCTGATTGCTTTCTCCTCTCCTCTCGCAGCAATTTAAGCTGTGCTATTACGCATACTGCAAAGTTGCGTATTTCGTTGTGGTACAAGTAACCAGTAAGACTCCATAAAAGCGGCTCCCAGTTCTCGTTAGTACGCGAGTGCCCAGCTACGAGTTAACAGGTGTAGAACCGCATTTTGCCTGCTGACGTGTGCGTCGCAGCCTGTCGTAGGTTTCGGCAGAGGACAGCAGGTCGGTTGGGTGACATCGTGGTGTTTACAAAACCTAACGTCGAAGTTTCGCTAAGTCCCAACCAACCACAAACTTTGTCGCATGTCCTGTGTTGACGAGTTCACGTGCCCTGATAACAGGTTCTGTAGCGGGCAGTGTCGCCCGGGCATTCGTGCGCGCGTTGTTATGAACTGTAAACTTGCGCCAACCCATATTTAGCAAATTATTTCGGAAGCGCTGTGTGGTTGATATGTGAGAATGGTTTCAAAAAACATCGTAGCAGATCTTTTGAATCGTTTTCTCGGAGACTATGTCGAAAATTCGGACCAATCTCAGTTGCAAATCGGAATATTTGGAGGTGAGCATATTGGGTGCGTCGTAGTTCTGTTGCGTACCGATATTGTAAATAATTTCCATAAGGTACGGCATATATTTTCTTTTATGTGTTGTAATGCCTTACATGTTATTCAATATTCTGTTAGGTGACGTCGTCCTCCAAGATTTAATTTTAAAACAAAGTGCACTCAATAAGTTAAATTTGTCGGTGAAAACTGTGTATGGGCATTTAGGTAAGTTACCTCTTTCAAGTTTTTAAGTAATATTAGTTCTGGCTGTGGTTTATGTTTTATAGAAGCAGCCTTCAGAGGTTCCTACTAATAGCTTTTGTCGAGTTAACTTCAGTCGTTCCACATTCCTTTAGGTGGAATTTGTAGACACAAGATATTTTTGAATTCTTGAATGAATGACCAGTAAAGTTAGTAGTTGTGCAGGAACGCGCCCCCCCCCCCCCCCCCCCCCCGTCGCAACTCTACTATATATTGCATGCACCAAGTCCAGTAACAGGACTCAAAAAATCCAAAATTTGAGAAAGTTGACTTACACAATAAAAAACTTATATTGAAATTATTTAAGCTTTCTTTAAGTTTAAAGTAAGCTTTGTTGGCAGTAAATTCCATTATATTTTTTGTGTATGTTTGGCACTCCACATATATTTTTTCAGTGACAAACTAAAATATGGCGCTTTTCGACCTGGTTAACTTTCTTGTGGGTGTGCTGTATATATACGGTACAGAGGGGAAAGTGCAAAAAACCAGACCCACAATTTTTTTATTTAAATAAATTAATTTTAAAGGCATAGGATACTTACTTTTTAATACTATGCACCGTTTATGTTTTACTCTTAAAAAAATTATTAAAATTTATTAAAAAAATATATTTTCAAATACGTGTGAGTTCTGAAAATAACTGACAAAATTGGAGCCTCCAAAAAATAATCATAGTAGTACCAAATAAAATGTTAAATTGCTATCAAATAAGAGAGTACACAATCTAGTTTCAGATTAAGTGTAATATAGCACCAACCAGAAGATTATAGAATTTCTATCTCCTATGCTGAAAACAAGAGCCCTGTAGTAGACATTCCTACAGGCTTTCTTTCTGAATGTGGGTAGACAGAAGCGTCCGATCCCGCGCGTCGGCTTTGACCCGTGACGTAAGGGTGTTGTGTGTGACGCCATGACGGCGCGGAGTTTGGTTTGTGCGTGTAGCGCGTTTCTAGATGTTTTGTTGTGGTTTGTTGTGCCCTCTGGTGGTATGTTCATGTTAACGATTTTGTGGTTTTGTGTGAAGGTTAATTTAGTGTTGTTCGCTGTACTTTGTGTGGTAATTTTAGTAAAATTAATCGGTTGTTTTTGTTCAGGAATGGATATGACGGATAAAATTAACAGTGCGCGTCTGAGGGATATGATGGGGAACACTCCTTTGGAACTGATCAAGTTTTTGCAGCTTTTCGGTTTGATTGCCGAGATTGTGAAATGCTCTATTCGTGGCGAAGAAATGAATTTGGCTAAAGTTCCGGCGTCTCGGATCAGGGACAGTTATATGTGGCGCTGTCGGTAAGACGACATTTCGTCCCATACGGCGCGGTTCCTGGTTCCAGAAGTCTAGGTTGGGCCTGCGCGAGATTGTACTGGTGACTTATTATTTTTGTTATAGAACCCCCACACAGTTTTTGCGCGCATGAGACTGGTGTGAGGAGTGTGCTTGATTGGTTTTCTTATTGCCGTGAAGTGTGTTCAGAGTTCATTAGGTATAGGGGTGAGTACAGGTGTGTGTGAGTGCCTGTGTGCGATTGTGGTGGCCAATCTAGTTTGTAGCGCCGGAACTTTTTTGAGGTAAGTTTTGTTTTGGTTTTTAGTGTATGTGTTGTGTGTTGGGGTCGAGGGAAGTCTTTTATTGAAATGTGTGGCTGTGAATGGTGGTATTGGGAGATGTTTTTGAGCTATATAGGTCAAGGGAAGTGTCCGATTCCAGATAATATTGTGTTTATTGGTATTTGGGGGGGGGGGTTTGTGATGTCGGTTTTTTTTTGTTTTTTTTTTTTGTTTTTTTTTTTTGCGACGTTGTTCGTGGTTTTGTATGGGGGTGGGCTTCTAAATTTGTTTATATTTAGTTTGTCCCCACCCAAAAACCCCATTTCCGCGCTTGTCCAGTTAGTGTCATTAGGCTTTTTGTGGAACGTGTGTCTGTTTTTCGATGCATTTTCGTCTTCATAATGTGTACGTAACGACTTTATATACGCCATATTGGAATCGTGGTATATGGTAGTTCCCGCCATATTTGTGACGTCATGGGTCAAAGAAGACGGGCGGGATCGTACGCTTCCGTATTTCCGAAACTTCCATAGCAAGGAAATACTAAATCAGCTCATCAAATTTTTACCCAAAATTGTAAGTATACATGTTTTTGCTGATTCCTCGGTTGTACTGTTTTTCATATTGAACAACTGTGTACTGAACATTTTCCAACTCATCTTCTTGTGTACTGTAGCTTGTCATTTTAGAAAGACCACGTTCTTTGATCTTCCTTCCCCACTATTATCTTGGAATTCCGAGAGAATAACTGTGTGTGTACTAGTAAAGGGAGACTTTAAACGAAAAATTAACAGGTCTGCTTTAGGCAACTGAAAGGAGTCCAGTTTACTCAACTACAACCTATGTTTTGTTAACCAAATAAATTAACCAAACATCTAAAGGGATTGATCATAAACATTAACTTGACTCTCACTATGTAAGAACACAAAAATAAGTTCAAGGGTTTATCTGCCAATATCTTGGGAAAATAATGAAAAATGTAATGCAGTGCAAAATCTTTTCACATAGTAATTACATACATTAATTGCCAGCAGGAGTTAATTCATATAAATGAGGCATTGAAAGTGCCTGGCATTCGAACTCGTGGTCTGCAGCGTACTAGGCAGATGCGCTGACCACTATGTCGGCCTCTACAACTAATGAGCTGGGACAGTGCATCAGTGTGTGGTATAAGTTGAGAATTTGTGCCTAACAAGAAGTGATCTATGGTAGTCTATGTGGGTGTGATGGCAACTGCCTAGTAAGCTGGAGGCCTGGGTTTGAATCTGTCTGGCACAAGTTTTCAACTTACTCCATTGATATAAGTCAACGTCCATTGACAGCTAACGTCCTTAATTCCTTTGTGTCTTGATTCATAGTGGCTGCAGGATCAAAATGTCTTTTGGACATCTGCAAAATCTTTGTTGCCAAAACATGTAATGGTGAAAGGGGGCAACTTGTGTGCTCCATTAAATGGTGGTAGAAGCATAAGTTACTATCAACACTTAATTCCTACAGAGTGCATGAGAATACATGAATACATATCTAGGAGACCAAGGGTTCCACTTAAACAGATGGGGGGGAGGCATTTTTGATGACTTTACTCTCTTTCGGATGAAAATCCCCATCGGAGAGGTGTCCATTACCTGTTACAAATTTTCTGAATTTACCTTGTAGTTTTTGTTTCTGTAATGAAAAGTGAGTTTACCATGGCAGAGAGCATTAATATACAGTGTGAACATAAACATTAGCCTACACGACAGGTTGGCTTTTACCAGAATCTTAGAAATTCATGTTCATTGACCTCATCAACTAGCAACAAAATTATCACCATTCAACCTAACCTAGACCTTGCGTTACATTGTGTATCAGTCTGTCACCCCAAGCAAGATTTCAGGGGCAGTCCAGTATCACACTCTGACCAAAAGTCTTCGTCAAAATGTTAAATCAGTTCTCTGTGTCTTCCTAAATTCCTCTATATGATAGTAGTGTTCCTAATATGACACTTTTTCATACATCTACATTTATTTATTAATTTATTGGAATTGTCATCCATTCCAGTCATGTAACGGCATAAAACAGAAAAACAGACTGTAAGATGTTGTTTGTTTGTGGTGGTTGTTGTCCCAACTGATACTACTCAGCTCTCTCCTTTGCAAGTCTTCATCTCTGCATTAATACTACTGCTGTATCCATTTGAGTCTGCTTAGTGTTGCTAAGAATTGGTCTCCTTGTACAACTGTTTAACCTCTACCCTTCCTTTCCTTTCAGTTGTTGTTGTTGTTGTTGTTGTTGTTGTTGTTGTTGTTGTTGTTGTTTTCAGTCCTGAGACTGGTTTGATGCAGCTCTCCATGCTACTCTATCCTGTGCAAGCTTCATCTCCCAGTACCTACTGCAACCTACATCCTTCTGAATCTGCTTAGTGTATTCATCTCTTGGTCTCCCCCTACGATTTTTACCCTCCACGCTGCCCTCCAATACTAAATTGGTGATCCCTTGATGCCTCAGAACATGTCCTACCAACCGATCCCTTCTTCTGGTCAAGTTGTGCCACAAACTTCTCTTCTCCCCAATCCTATTCAATACTTCCTCATTAGTTACGTGATCTACCCATCTAATCTTAAGCAATCTTCTGTAGCACCACATTTCGAAAGCTTCTATTCTCTTCTTGTCCAAACTATTTACCATCCATGTTTCACTTCCATGCATGGCTACACTCCATACAAATACTTTCAGAAATGACTTCCTGCCACTTAAATCTATACTCAATGTTAACAAATTTCTCTTCTTCAGAAACGCTTTCCTTGCCATTGCCAGTCTACATTTTATATCCTCTCTACTTCGACCATCATCAGTTATTTTGCTCCCCAAATATCAAAACTCCTTTACTACTTTAAGTGTCTCATTTCCTAATCTAATACCCTCAACATCACCAGACTTAATTAGACTACATTCCATTGTCCTCGTTTTGCTTTTGTTGATGTTGATCTTATATCCTCCTTTCCAGACACTATCCATTCCGTTCAACTGCTCTTCCAAGTCCTTTGCTGTCTCTGACAGAATTACAATGTCATCGGCGAACCTCAACGTTTTTATTTCTTCTCCATGGATTTTAATACCTACTCCGAATTTTTCTTCTGTTTCCTTTACTGCTTACTCAATATACAGATTGAATAGCATCGGGGAGAGGCTACAACCCTGTCTTACTCCCTTCCCAACCACTGCTTCTCTTTCATGCCCCTCGACTCTTATTACTGCCATCTGGTTTCCATACAAATTGTAAATAGCCCTTCGCTCCCTGTATTTTACCCCTGCCGCCTTTAGAATTTGAAAGAGAGTATTCCAGTTAACATTGTCAAAAGCTTTCTCTAAGTCTACAAATGCTAGGAACGTAGGTTTGCCTTTTCTTAATCTTTCTTCTAAGATAAGTCGTAAGGTCAGTATTGCCTCACGTGTTCCAGTATTTCTACAGAATCCAAACTGATCTTCCCCGAGGTCGGCTTCTACTAGTTTTTCCGTTCGTCTGTAAAGAATTCGTGTTAGTATTTTGCAGCTGTGGCTTATTAAACTGATTGTTCGGTAATTTTCACATCTGTCAACACCTGCTTTCTTTGGGATTGGAATTATTATATTCTTCTTGAAGTCTGAGGGTATTTCGCCTGTTTCATACATCTTGCTCACCAGATGGTAGAGTTTTGTCAGGACTGGCTCTCCCAAGGCCGTCAGTAGTTCGAATGGAATGTTGTCTACTCCGGGGGCCTTGTTTCGACTCAGATCTTTCAGTGCTCTGTCAAACTCTTCATGCAGTATCTTATCTCCCATTTCGTCTTCATCTACATCCTCTTCCATTTCCATAATACTGTCCTCAAGTGCATCGCCCTTGTATAGACCCTCTATATACTCCTTCCACCTTTCTGCTTTCCCTTCTTTGCTTAGAACTGGGTTTCCATCTGAGCTCTTGATGTTCATACAAGTGGTTCTCTTATCTCCAAAGGTCTCTTTAATTTTCCTGTAGGCAGTATCTATCTTACCCCTAGTGAGATAAGCCTCCACATCCTTACATTTCTCCTCTAGCCATGCCTGCTTAGCCATTTTGCACTTCCTGTCGATCTCATTTTTGAGACGTTTGTATTCCTTTTTGCCTGCTTCACTTACTGCATTTTTATATTTTCTCCTTTCATCAATTAAATTCAATATTTCTTCTGTTACCCAAGGATTTCTACTAGCCCTCGTCTTTTTACCTACTTGATCCTCTGCTGCCTTCACTACTTCATCCCTCAAAGCTACCCATTCTTCTTCTACTGTATTTCTTTCCCCCATTCCTGTCAATTGTTCCCTTATGCTCTCCCTGAAACTCTCTACAACCTCTGGTTGTTTCAGTTTATCCAGGTCCCATCTCCTTAAATTCCCACCTTTTTGCAGTTTCTTCAGTTTTAATCTACAGGTCATAACCAATAGATTGTAGTCAGAGTCCACATCTGCCCCTGGAAATGTCTTACAATTTAAAACCTGGTTCCTAAATCTCTGTCTTACCATTATATAATCTATCTGATACCTGTTAGTGTCTCCAGGGTTCTTCCATGTATACAACCTTCTATCATGATTCTTAAACCAAGTGTTAGCTATGATTAAGTTGTGCTCTGTGCAAAATTCTACCAGGCGGCTTCCTCTTTCATTTCTTAGCCCCAATCCATATTCACCTACTACGTTTCCTTCTCTCCCTTTTCCTACACTCGAATTCCAGTCACCCATGACTATTAAATTTTCGTCTCCCTTCGCTATCTGAATAATTTCTTTTATTTCATCATATATTTCTTCAATTTCTTCATCATCTGCAGAGCTAGGTGGCATATAAACTTGTACTACTGTAGCAGGTGTGGGCTTCGTATCTATCTTGGCCACAATAATGCGTTCACTATGCTGTTTGTAGTAGCTTACCCGCATTCCTATTTTCCTATTCATTATTAAACCTGCTCCTGCATTACCCTATTTGACTTTGTGTTTATAACCCTGTAGTCACCTGACCAGAAGTCTTGTTCCTCCTGCCACCGAACTTCACTAATTCCCACTATATCTAACTTTAACCTATCCATTTCCCTTTTTAAATTTTCTAACCTACCTGCCCGATTAAGGGATCTGACATTCCACGCTCCGATCCGTAGAACGCCAGTTTTCTTTCTCCTGATAAAGACATCTTCTTGAGTAGTCCCCACCCGGAGATCCGAATGGGGGACTATTTTACCTCCGGAATATTTTACCCAAGAGGACGCCATCATCATTTAATCATACAGTAAAGCTGCATGCCCTCGGGAAAAATTACGGCCGTAGTTTCCCCTTGCTTTCAGCCGTTCGCAGTACCAGCACAGCAAGGCCGTTTTGGTTATTGTTACAAGGCCAGATCAGTCAATCATCCAGACTGTTGCCCTTGCAACTACTGAAAAGGCTGCTGCCCCTCTTCAGGAACCACACGTTTGTCTGGCCTCTCAACAGATACCCCTCCGTTGTGGTTGTACCTACGGTACAGCTATCTGTATCGCTGAGGCACACAAGCCTCCCCACCAATGGCAAGGTTCATGGTTCATGGGGGGGGGGGGGGTAGCAAACTTAATGTACCTTGACACCTCAGGGCATGTCCTTGGCAATCTGACATGTCTCCTAATCAAGTTGTGCCACAAAGCTTTTGTCCCCAATTCAACCCAGTACTTCTTCATTAGTTACTCAGCCTACTTATGAAGCCTTCATAATTCTTTTCTAAACCACATTTAAAAAGCCTATTCTCCTATTGTCTGCCCTGCCAGTCATTCATGTTTCACTTCCGTATGAGGCTATACTCCAGACAAATATTGAATGTTGACAATGAGTGTATATCTTTTAATGTCATTGTTGTGTATTCAGAAATAATGTGGAACAGCCATACAGAACACGCATATGACAAGTTGTCATGTATTAATTATCTGTTGAGTAAACTGCGCATCTTTTTGAAAAGCCTGCCAAGTTCCTGTTATGCTTTTTTCCCACTGTCATCAAGGTGAGATATGTCTGGAGTATCCATAACTAAAATATCTTTCATCTCTTACTTTAAATAATTATGTACACTGATAGCCCCATATCTCTTAATTTACATATATGCATACATACATACATACATACATACATACATACATACATACATACATACATACATACATACATACATACATACATACATACATATATATCCAGTGGTCACAAGCCCTGCAACCCATGTGCTGATCCCACAAACTGCATCCGTTCCTTTGTTCTGAGCTCAGTTCCTCCAGGTGTCTTCAGTCCCTAGGACTAATGGGTTATTCACCAGGTTGTCCATCCAGCACAGCCCTGGTTGTCTCACAGTGTTTCTGTTGTTTGTTTCCCCTCAAGTACCCTATGTTGCCTGTCCACTGGATTCTTCTGCTCATCACCTACTGTAGGATTGTTGGTTGTTGCTTGAAGATTAGTCATTCATCATTCTTCTCTATTCTCCTTTATCTAACATCAGTCTCCATGTGAAGCGGAAGCCTCACCGGTACACGACAGTCAGTTTTGCACCTGACGAAGATAACGGAGGTAGTCATCGAAAGCTCGGGATTTTATCCAAATCTGACGCGGCAAGTAAACATAGAACTTTTTGCATCAGTCTCCATGTCTTCCTGATTACTCTTATTTCAAATATTAGTAGTTTCTCCTTTGTCCATTTAGTCGTGCTCCAGGTTTTTGAACCGTACACAACTGCTGGGCATATCACTTTTACATATTCTCATCTTAGTATTTGTTGATAACTGATTTTGAGCTGAATGCAGTCCCACTGCTAATCTTTTCTTGATGTTCATTTCTGTGCTGTTGTTGTTGGCAAACAAAGATCCCAAATCAGGACTCACCTGACAAGGCCACAGTTTTCCTCTTGCCTAGGTTTTAACTGATAGGCTCACAAGTCCAGCACAGACTTTGTAGGCACTGTGTTGCTGTTAGCAAAGGCACTCACATCAGTTGTCTGCTACCATAGCTAATAAATACAAAATTCTGCTGTAATATCATAATGGGTATGTTCATCATACAACCAAGATTGATTTCTGGGGTTATTCCATGCAGTAATGCTTGTCTGTTTGCACTGAGAACTCTATACAAATGCCACTGGTCTGTCATTAAGTGAAGGCCATCAGCCACTGCATTTTCTTTGGTGAGTCGTAATGCCTGAATTTGATATTCTCAGCAAACTCTTGACACTGTGGGTCTCAGAATATTCAATTCCCATACTATTTCCGAAATGGAGTGCCCATGCATCAAGCTCCAATTACTATTCCTCATTCAAAGTCTGTTACTTCCCATCGTGTAGCCATAATCACATTATAAAGCTTTTCACATGAGTACAAATGATGGCTCTGCTAATGTACTACCTTGTGCACATGATACTACCACCATCTGTATATTTGTTTACAGCTACCCCATGACTTTTATCACCTCAGCATATACAGCTGCATTTTTAATGTAAAGAAAAATTCTAACAGTTACAGCGTTAACGAGTCCATTCATAATAATAATACTCATTAAACATTACAGATGCCTGCAACTTGACTTAAAAAAACACAACTGGCAGGCACAAACACAGGAGAATAAAGCTTTTTAATATGTTACCTGTGCAGGCACATGCTAATTCTCCTAAATGTTTTAAAAATATGTATCCAAAAATGGTCAGAAGAAAAGGCTTTTACATTCTTAAGGAATTTTGAAGTAGCTGAATAATATATTCAAGACCAGGATAATACTGGGTGACAAGTGGTGTGCTCTAAGGTTTATTTTTGGAGGAAGCAGTAGTACCAGGATTGGATGTGATGGTCCAGAAAATCTATTTTTGGACTAGACTGTTGGGGTAATCAAGTTCAGTTATGGCTGAGATGAGAATGTTATATTTTTGTGAAGAGTCTGCATCCAAACAAATACATTTGCCTCAAATTCCAAGCCTGTGTGGGAGCAAACATTTGACACTGAAAGGATGGCAACCGTCAAAATGTAAGTACTGTAGTTTGTTAGTAGGTTTAATGTGGACACAAGTGTGTAACTCGTCTTCAGTGAGGATTAGATCAACATCAAGAAAAATGACATGGGACTCAGGGTAGGACTATGTGAAATTTAATTGGGAGAAGGTATTTAGAGTGTCCAGAAATTTTAACAGGTCAGCCTCACCATGAGTCCATATGGCAATGACGTGATGAATGTATCAAAACCAAACCAGGGGCTTATGGATCCCAGGAACTCCCCCCCCCCCCAAGACCCATGATTTCCCATAATCATACTCTGAAATGAGATCCATTCTGTCTGGGAATTTTCCCACCACACATAGAATAGCTTTTTGTTGCCCTCTCAATCTCCGCAACCTTCCTGTCAGAGGCTATGCTCCTTCTGCACCCTTCTCCCTACCCTATGGCTCCTATCCATGTGACTGTCACCACTGCAAGACTTGACCTATACACCCCCCTACCAACACCTATTCCAGCCTTGTAACTGGCAAAACATGTACCATCAAAGGGAGAGCCACCTATGAAATGACACGTCATATACCAGCTGTTATGTAAACACTGTTTTGCCTTTTACATCAGCATAAGTACCAACCAGTTCTTAATCGGCGTGAATGGATAGCAGAGCATGCTCTAAAAGACAGTCATTATATCGGTGACTGTTTCACCACAGGTGTCATCTGGATTCTTATCCCAGACTCCAGTTTATCGGAACTCCACAGGTGAGAACTGCTGCAACAACATGTACCTGGTTCCCGCCAACTACCTGGTCTTAATTTATGTTAATTGCTTCTATTTCAGCATTTCTTCACAGTATTTACTCCTTTGTTCACTCCATTTTAGTTATGTACAACTCTCATTTTCTGGCATGTCTATTTTTCCCATCCCCGGCTCACCTCTGTTACATACAATGACAGTTTTTACTCTTAATAACTCATACACAATCTTTCAGTAGTAATCTCCCATCCTATAAGTCTCCCCTGACCTGGTGTTCTGGGGGACTTTCCTGGACAAGTGCCCCTTTTCCTAAACCTCTCCAGTCTTTTTCCTTCACCCCTCTTCCTTCCCCTTCGATTCATCTGCCAGGAGGAGGAGCCACTGACTCCGAAAGTTAAACCTTTCCAAGAGCAAGTGGATTTTTTTGTTGTTTATCCATTAACATTACATTGTCAGTAATTGATTGTTTTGTTGTTATATTTGATTGTGTGATGCACTAGTGTATATAATGTGTTGCCTTTGCTATCTTTCCAGAATTTGTCCACAAATAGAGGTTTTAAATTCCCTTACACAGTGTTTACTTGCTGCAGTTGTGCCTGTTGAATGATAGTGTGCACTCCAGTTGAAATATTGGTGGCTATTGAGATCAACCTTCTGCAGGCCTGCAAATTATTTGAACAACTTACTACTTTCTTCTTGAAGTCAGAGGCTATTCTGGGTATCTCCTTATCTTGCATATCAGGTGAATGGTTTTTTTATGTTTTTGAAGCCAATACTTTGCATGTCTCATGTATCTTGGATGACAGGTGTACTCATTTTGTTATGGCCTGTTCCCCAAGCAGCTCAATATTTTTTCAGGATGTCACCTACTCTATGTGCCTTGTTTCAACTTAGGCTTTTCAGTCCTCTGTCAAATTATTCCTACAGTATAGCAGGTCTTGTCACCTCATCTTCCCTGTCCTTTACAATGTTTTGTTGTTTATCTCCTTTTTACAGCCTTTTTGTATGTTCCTTACAACTATCACTCTTGCCCTGTTTGCTTGCTTCTGATAGTTCTCTTAATATATGTACAGGTTCTTCTGGTTTCTGGAAAGATCTGTTACATTTTCTTAATAACAGCATTTATAGTTCCCTTAGACACGTGGTCTTCTTTGTTTGGATTTTTGTTCTGGTCATTCCTACTCTTCATACTGCAGTTGCTGACATTCCCATTATTCAGATATCTGTATTCCCTTTTGCCTTGTTGATCTCCTGCATTTATGTATTTTGTTCTTCATATATGAATTTCAGTATCTCAAAACGAATATTCACACTAGAAAACTTTAAAGTTATGTGAGGGGAACTTTATCCTCACAACAGAAAATAGACAGCCAAAGTAAAAAACACAACATTCACCACAATCGTAAAAACTGTGCAGTGGAGGAGAAACTGAAAATCTACATCGGTCATTCTGGGTGTATTTGTAGATATTGTCCCTATCTTGCCTCCTCAGATACTGTTCATATTTGGTTTTGAGATGCTCACACCTGTTATAATTCCACAATTTCTTAGCTACTGATATGCAATACACTTTTTCCATATGGTCACCATAAGCCATGATAGGTCTAAATTTTGTGAGAAGGATGCAAAAGTTTTCACCATTTTTGAGGTGTGTGCAGGCACGTTTGTGCATGTGTTCGTGTTCGTGTTTGTGTTTTTAGGTATGCTGCATTCCTGGCACACTTGTTCAGCAAAGTGAACAATAAGAGGTATACAAGTTTCAAGGTTTTTGATGTAGTATTCGCCACACCAGAGACCCTCTAAGTTATCAAGAAATTTCATTGTAATGAAAAATGAGATAAATTCAGGTAGATGCCATTTCCTGTAGTATGACTGTAAGCATCATCAGAGACCTATAATACAGATAAACTGAGTTATGAGTGTATATATTCTTCTGTTTACACCTGCTAGCAGCTTCAGCAATCTAGTAGCATGAAGATGTCTCATTGGGTGTGTCAGTGTCACATTATCTTTTGTTTCTCCTAACGCATTGGACAGTTGGAATTGTACATGACCACAATGGGCTAGTAATGTGTTCACCATTCATTGCTAATGTTAAATCTTCTATTAATTAGTACCAGACAAATGTTCACTGTGCATATACATAGCAGCTGCTTGAAGGTTGTGGCTGGCAGCAGTCGGAAACATGCTGTCATACTCATGAAGACTACCAACTTGTGCCAATATGTATCCCCCTCTATGGGTCTGGGGATTAGAATAGGCCCAAGGTATTCCTGCCTGTTGTAAGAGGCAACTAAAATGAGCCTTACACGTTTCGACCTTTATGTGATGGTCCCCTGTACGGATTGACCCCCGTTTTTCAAAATTTTCCTGAACAGTGAGCCAATTGGGGATGGGTGCCTTACATGGTGCATTGTGTCTATTGTGCCTTGGTATCCTTAGCCCATTTTCTCGTCGTCGCACTGCAGTCCAGCTCATTCTCCATCTCTTGGGCTAGGATGCCTTCCTGGGTGCATTTTCCACCATGCAGTATGCAGTGTCACTTTCTGCGCCAACGATGACCGTGGACTTCTTTGCACCTCATATCCAGCACAGTAGCCAGACCATTGTGGTGGGGCTGCCATGTACCCTTTTGGTTATAACCCCCCTGACAACATAGTGATTGCTCTGCTGATGTCTGTGCTGTTGACTCCTGATGTATGCCAAGGAGTAGATGTCAGTCATCCTGAGACATTGGGACTCCCGGCAATGGCCATCCTGCCAGGTGGTGTTTGCTGCGGTTGGGTGGCACCTGTGGGGAGGGCACCTGGTCAGAGTGGGTGGCATCAGAGCAGATGACGAGTGATCAAGAGTACCATGTCAACATTTGCTGGTTATCAAACACCAGCAATCTCTAAGCCCTCCAAGTCCCAGTACAATGCAAGAAATTGTGACCCTAAATCAATCCCCTCCCTGGCCACATCATGGGAGGAACGCCAAGCTAAGGATGGCAGCAAACTTTATTCACCCCAGTACCTCATATGTATGACAAGTAATGGGGACTACTTTGTTTTGATGAAGCCACAGTTTTTTGCAGCGTATTTGGGGAGGTAGAGGGCTTGTCTAAAATGTGATCAGGATCAGTCTCGACACAAACAGCATCCTCTGCTCAGTCATGGGTATTACTCACTTATAACAAGTTGGAGGATGTTTCTGTTACCATCATGCCACATAAGAGCTTAAATATGGTTCAAGGTATTATGTTCCACAGGGACCTTCTTTTGCAGTCTGACGACGAGCTGCACATCAATTTAGAGTGGCGAAGTGTTCATTTCATGCGGCGCATCCATCGGGGTCCGAGGGATAATGAGGTTGCCACCGGTGCCTTCATCTTGGCCTTCGAGGATGACACCTTACCCGAAAAGGTCAAGGTGATGGTCTACCGCTGTGATGTCAACCCATATATCCTTCCCCCGATGCGGTGCTTCAGGTGCTGGAAGTTCAGCTATATGTCTTCTCACTGTACTTACAGCATCACATGTCGAAATTGTGATTGTCCATCACATCCCAATAATCAATGTGCCCCGCCTCCCATCTGTGTCAACTGCGGAGAGCATCATTCAGCCTTTTACAGAGCGAGAGGAAAATCACGGAATACAAGACCTTGGACCAACTGACCTACACTGAGGCTAAGAGAAAATATGAGCACCGACATCCTGTGGCTATTACCTCCTCATACACCACCGCTACGAGAACAGTTGTAACGCCATCAACTGCAGTCGGTTCTCCGAGCCAGAAGGCAACCCCTACCCTCTTGGTGGTGGGGGGCTACTTCTCCCCTTGTTGTTCTTGCACCACATACCTCAAAACCACTCCCCTGAACCATCGGGGCACCAGTCCACAATTTTCAGCTGCAGAAGCGTAAGACTTCTTCAACTCCTCTCGCTACTAAGGCGTCCCTTGGGTCACTCCCTTCCCAGGTTTCTCCTAATGGGAAAGATGATGCCCACCAGTGGCTTTAGTGCCCACAAGCAGCTCATTGTAGAACTTCTTGCTCAGTCCCAGAGACCGAATCAGTGAAGCCCTCCCAGTCAGAGAAACCCAAGAAGAAGCGAGAAAAGTCCAAAAAAGACCCCTAAGGCTAATGAAATTGCTGTGGCACCCACACCACTGCTATCTACAAGCTCTGCGTCAGGATGGGGTGGAGATTCTGTCGTTTTCTGAGGTCCTAGATCTCACCGGACCCTCAGACACAATGGATATAGACTTCTCAGGGAATAAGTTGGTGGCAGCAGGTGAACCTGAGGCGTAAACTGCCTCATTGAATGTTCCATGCCTTCCCAGTCTCACAATGACACCATCCTTCAGTGAATTGCGACGGTTTTTTCCACTGCCTGCCCCCCCCCCCCCCCTCGCCACCCCATGGGGGCTCATGGTCCTTCATGAGTACGTGCGTGGCGAGCACGGGGCCCCAAGCTATTCCAGCCTTTCTTCCTTTCTAGTGCTGCATTTCATTTCCTTTCCCTTCCCCTCCTTTCCTGTCCTTGCCCCTTCCCCTTTGCCCTCTCCTGTCCCTCTTTTCGTGGCGTTTTTTTAAGTTGGTTCTGCTATCCTCCTGGTTATATTGGCTTTGCAATTTGGTTTTGTTGCCTAATTACCTCATCCTTTTGGCATTATCTGGTTCCCCTCTGGGGTTTGACTTCCATTACTAAATTTGTATTCCGTAGTGTGAGCCATTTGCGGAAGAGCACCTTAACTAGTGGCTCTGACGTTTTCCCTCCTACTCCCTCCATCTTTTCCTTCAAGTCGTTGTCTGATGCATAGCCAGCACAGTAGTCAGCCCATGTGGTGGGGTCGCTATGTGCCCTTTTGGTTGATCCCTTGAAGACACAGATATCACACTTCTGATACCTGAGCTGTGCCCACCTCATGTAAGCCTAGGCGTTTTTTTTTTTTTTTTTTTTTTTTTTTTTGCTGGTCATCCTGGAGCATCAGAACTCCCGGCAATGGCCGCTGTGCCAGATGGCCCTTACTGTAGCAGGGTGGCGACCGTGGGGACAGCCCATGATTGGATAGGGTGGTATCAGGGTGGACACTATGCAAATGAAGCGCATACAAGTCCAGAACTCTGCCTGTTCTTCTACGGTCGTCTCTTTGCGTGTAAATTATTATTTTAGTGCTGCTTCTTCTGCACCTTAGACCTTCCCTTCCATGGCTACCCCCTGGGAGGAGGGTCTGGCTCGTCGGCTAGGGGTGAAACCTTTGCCCTGCTATCTGGTTTGCACCAGGACTGATGGGGATACTTTCACCAATACCAAACCTATATTTTTTGTGGAACACATTGACGACAAGTTTGTTGAAGTGGACTCTGAACTAGATGCAGTTGGGTTCGCTGTTGATCAAAACTACTTCAGCTGCCCAGTCTGCAGCCCTTTGTGCCTGTAACCATCTTGACACAATTCCTGTGTCCATTACCCCCCACCAGTCTTCGAATATGGTTCAAGGTGAAATTTTTCACAGGGACCTAATCCTTCCAATTGATGGGGAACTTAGGGACAATCTCGGATGGCGGGGTGTTCACTTTGTTCAGCATTTTCAGAAGGCTCTGAAGGGCAATTGAATTGATACTGAAGCTTTTATCCTGGCCTTTGAAGAGGATACGCTCCCTGAGAAGGTCAAGATTATGGTTTATCGATGTGACATGAAGCCGTACATCCCACCACCTATAACATGTTTTAAGTGCTTGCGTTTTGGCCACATGTCTTCCCACTGTTCCCAGGCCCCTCTCTGTGGTTACTGGACGCCCACTCCATGAGAGAGTTCCTGTGAGTTCATGTGTTCCCCCTCCTGTCTGTGTTAATTGTCATGGCAATCATTCTCCACGTTCACTGGATTGCCAAGTTTAGAAGAAGGAAAAGAAGATACACAAGTATAAGTCCCTTGATCGTCTAACCTACACTGAGGCTCATAAGAAGGATGCAAGTCTTCATCCTGTGTCCATGACATATAGCTATGCTTTAGTTACATCATCAGCCGCACGGGATTAGCTAAGCGGTCTAAGACACTGCAGTCATGGACTGTGGGGCTGGTACCAGCGGCGGTTCGAGTCCTCCCTCAGGCATGGGGGGGTGTGTGTGTGTGTGTGTGTGTGTGTGTCCTTAGAGTAATTTAGGTTATGTAGTGTGTAAGCTTAGGGGCTGATGACCTTAGCAGTTAAGTCCCATCAGATTTCAAACACATTTTGAGTTGCATTGTCACCCCTACCTCCCCCTTCCTTACCAAAATCCCAAACCCCTCTCCTCCTCCTCTCTCCTCCCCTGAGGCTCCAACACCCTTCCCTGTGTGTGCCGCTCCCACTCCCCAGCCAGAGCAGTGTCCCATTTCTTTGACGTCTGCCGGTCAAGGGCGCCTGTCACGGGATCCCACTTCCCGGCACCTTCCAGGGCAAAGGTCTGCTGCCACATGACGACCACGAGAACCACGGTCTGTGGACACCCAGGTTGCCCGATCTTTCTGTTCCAGATCTTGCTGCAGCTGACTCCTTTTTGCCACACAGCCCTCCTCGATCTCAAACAGAAAAGAAGAAGAAACATAAGTACCGGGACAAGGAGCCTCTGGCGTCGCCAGAGGTCCCATCCTCACCTTTGCAACCTGACTCTGACCTGTTGTTCATGGATGTCGCCCCCCTCCATGTCAGTGATGGGTGGTGACCCGATGGCATGACTGGCTTTAGCGTGTTCACCCACCCCACATGTGAATCATCATTCTGTGGTTATCCAATGGAATTGTAATGGATATTACCGTCACCTTCTGGAGTTGAAATCACTTATTTCGTTATACTCTGCAGCTTGTGTGGTTCTATAGGAATCTCATTTTACTGATGACCACTCACTGACCCTCCGTGGGTTCCATGCTATCTGTCGAAATCGGGTTGCCCTCCTGCTGGCCTCTAGTGGTGTTTGTACGTTGCTCTGTACAGACATTGCTAGCACATGGATTCCTCTTCAAACTACATAGGAAGCGGTTGCTGTTAGGGTCCACCTGAACTCTCAGATCACGGTTTGCAATCTTTATCTCCCTCCTGACAGGACTCTTACACCTGCTGCCTTAACTGCCCTTCTTCGGCAACTTCCTCCTCCCTTCCTCCTCCTTGGGGATTTTAATGCTCACTATCCCTTGTGTGGCAGTGCATTTCCATCTAGTCGAGGCCTTCTCGTAGACCAGTTTCTTACAGACCACGACTTGTGCTTTCTTAATGATGGCTCCCCTACTCATTGAAGTGCTGCTCATGGTACCTTGTCTGCCAGTGATCTTTCTCTTTCTTCTCCCTCCCTCCTCCCTTCATTCCACTGGTCGCCACAAGACGACCTTTGCGATAGTGACCACTTCCCGTTCATTCTCTTGCTCCTATCCGGCTCCCCGATGGACAGGTTACCTCGTTGGTCTCTCGAATGCGCCGATTGACCTCTATACACTGAATGGGTCGTTCTTTCACCCTCTTTGTCAGGTTGTATTCATGACGTCCTCTGAGATGTCTGATGCGAATGTTTGCGCCGCTAGCCTTGCTATCCCATACTCATCCAGACCATTTCACCGCCGGCAAGTCCCGTGGTGGAGACCGGCCATTGCAGTTGTAATCTGTGATCGTCATCGAGTTTTGCAGCACCTTAAGAGGCACCCATCCCCTGTCAATCTTATTACCTTTAAACACCTTTGCACGAAAGCTGATTACTTAATAAAACGGAAGAAATGGGTGTGTTGGGAATGCTTTGTTTCTTCCCTCCATTCTATTGTCCCTATGTCACATGTATGGACTACACATCGCTCTCTCCAAGGTTGCCTTCCGCAGTCTAAACTCCCGGGCCTTACTCTCCCGCATGGCCTTTGCACAGACCCGTTGATTCTCACGGAACATCTTGTGACCCATTTTGCAATAGCATCAGCATCAACCTCCTATCCGATTGTTTTCTTTCACCAGAAACAGCAGGCCGAAGCTTCCGCCTTACGTCTTACCCCTTGTCAGTCAGAATCTTACAACGAACCTTTTACTGAATGGGGACTTCTTTCCACACTTTCTTCTTCTGAAGATACAGCCCCTGGCCCAGACTCCATTCATTACCAATTGCTTCAACATCTGTGCTCCACAATGACATCTACTCGGGGTGTTTAACTGTATTTGGCTCCAGGGTGACTTTCCTTCTCAATGGAGGGATAGCATCGTGGTTCCTGTCCTTAAGCCTGGTAAGAACACCCTGTTCGTCGAAATCTATCGACCAATTAGTCTGACAAACGTTGTTTTTGCTATTTACTTGAATGGGTGGTAGCCCGTCAGCTCAATTGGGCCCTCGAATCTCAGGATCTATTGTCCCCTTACCAGTGTGGCTTTCGAGAGGGATGGTTTCCGATCGATCATTTACTTCGCTTGGAATCTCAGTTCGGCAGGCTTTTTCCCATCGCCACCATTTAGGTGCAGTATTTTAAGGGCCTTCGCAAGGCTTGGTGCCTTCACATCTTACGTACACTTAATGAGTGTGGTCTTCAGGACCCACTCCCGATTTTTATCTGCCATTGGTCGTTCAGGATTTGGGTTGGTATTGTTTTTAGTTCTCCACAGACTCAGGAGAATGGCAACCCACAGGGTTCCGTATGAGTGTACTTCTTTTCCTCATTGCTATGGATGGACTTGTAGCGTCCGTCGGTCCTTTGGTCACCCCTGCTCAGTATGTGGATGATTTCTGCATTTGGGTTAGTTCTTCTTGGATGGCCTCTGCAGAGTGGCAGCTCCAGGGAGCTATATGGTGCGCCTCTGCGACGACCCTCTCACATGGGTTTAAATGCTCTCCTTTAAAATCGCGGGTGGTCCACTTCTGTTGCAATACTATGGTCCACCCCAATCCCGAGCTCTACTTCGATGCACAATGATTACCTGCGGTCCCACAGTTTCGTTTCCTGGGTATTCGTTTCGACAACAAGCTCACTTGGCTGCCTCATATCAGACTTCTGAAGGTAGGATGTTTCAGTAAACTCAATGTCCTTCACTTCCTTGCCCACATCTCTTGGGGTGCAGACGACTCCACCCTTCTCAGCCTTTATAGGGCTTTAGTGCTGTCTCACTTGGACTATGGCTGTCAAGTTTATGGTTCAGCAGCCCCTTCCGCACTGTGCCTCCTGGATCCGGTCCACCATCGTGGTACCCGTTTTGCCACTGGTGCCTTCCCTACTAGCTCTGTTGATAGTCTCCTGATTGAAGCTGGGATCGCCCCCCCCCCCTCCCTTTCTTTTCGGCGGTCCCAGCTTCTGGTTTCTTATGCAATCGCTGTCCATTCCTCTCCCACTTATCCTTCCTATTCTCTCCTGTTCCCCGACCAAGGATGTTGCCCATGTGATTCCCGCCCTCGGGTGGGTTTACCAGTTGGGCTCCGCCTTGCGTCTCTTCGCCGTGATTTTCAGCTTCCTTCTTTGTCCTGTCTCTCACATTCCTTCCTCCAAAAACCTTTGGTTAGTTCCTCGGCCCCAGATTTGGATGGATCTCCGCTGAGGTCAGAAAGATTGCGTTCCTCCGATGGTGTTCCGTTATTTTCTCCGCCGAATTTTATGGGAGTTTCAGAATGCTGTTGTTTTTTACACCGATGGTGCTGATAGTGTGGGATATGCCTTCACGTCCTCTGCTGGCGCGGAGAATCATCTCCTGCGAAATACATGTGGGGTGTTTACTGTGGAATTGATGACAATTTCCCAGGCCCTTACCTTTATTACATGGTCCCAACTCAACCACGTTTTTTATGTATGGACTCAATGAGTGGCCTTCAGGCTATTGGCCAGTGTTTTTCATGCCATCCCTTGGTCTCGGCCATCCATGACCGTGTCGCTGATCTTCCCAATGCTGCTTGTTACATTGATTTCCTTTGGGTCTCTGGCCATGTGGGTATCCCAGGTAATGAGCTTGCTGATCGTTTGGCTGGGGGAGCAGTCACTTACCCACTCTTCTCTGTAACCCCTCCTGTAGCAGATTTACGTCTGGAAAATATTTTAATCGTGGTTTCAATGTTTCGGCTAGAGCGATATCGCTCAAATTTGCTTTTGAACATATGTGAGTGTTGTTATACAATTTAATTTGTAAAAATTGTTTGTCCTAATGCCTACCAGCTTAATGTGCCTTCCTGTGATATTGTTAGGTAAGGTATCTTCTGAAGAAGGCGCCCCTAGCTGGTGTTGAAAACTAGTTACAGAATTTTAAATTCTATTTGCAACCGGTTGGCTGGAAATTTGTGACATTGTAATTTGTAGCTCTTCGTTCGGAGCTATAAAACAAATGTGATCATTTTTGTATGGGTCAGCACTTTACAAAATATGCTCAATATCTTAATCATTGAAGCTTTGCGACAGCAGTGTTTGTAGATGCCTGATACTCTGTAGCTGAGTTGTAGGAACTCTTAATGATATTTTATTTAACAAATGATCGATGGAAGTATGAACACTGACAGACAGTAATACTCTTCTACAGACTGTCTGAAAATCCGATCTGTTAGTCTGTTCAGAGTATAGCCGTATGCTACTACGTAAACAGAGTGCAACCTGTAATTATTTCCGAAAGCTCTTCATCGGTTAGTAGTACTTTCTCTTTTTTATGTGTGATTTCGTTTCCAGTGAGTATCGGTGAATTAGTATGCGATTAGTGCCGTTCCCTCTGCTGCCCCGTCGTACGAAGTCAGGTGTTAAAAAGTTTGTCTTTGTATGTCTATGTCATCACAGCTTCGACCATGGATGTATCGATTTAAATATTCATTTGAGGTTTAATTCAATCAGAATTGTCGTGACATAAGTTTGATGGAAGTTTGTTCAGCTGTTTACCTTTAAACTGCTATATAAAGAAGAGAATCCGCTGCCTAATCAATATGTAGTACATATTTCGATATCATACTAAAATATAGATATAAAAATTTATATAAAATCTCTGCTAGAACATATGTTTCATGGTTGACAATCACCATTTTTGTAATGTCTTTTGGACTTGCTAAACCAGGTGCAATTAAGACAAAAAAAAGTGATTGTACGTGAACCATAGAAGATAAGCATATGCTGGCGAGGACTTCTGTGTAGATCTTTGTGAGAGCTGCAGTTTGCTGCTTTACAATTTGAAGTAGCTCTGACCTCCTGTAGAATGAATTGTACATTGTGTGTTCAAAGAGTAAGGTGACTTTATATTTTTATGAATAAATATTTATTAATTCATCAATATTCATGTTGTCCCCTTCAAAGTAGTCCACCTCAGATACAACACACTTCTGCCAACACTTCTTCCAATCCTCGAAGCAGTTCTATAAACACTTTTTGGTACAGCCTTGAGTACTTCCAGTGACGCAGTTTTTATGTCCTCGATCGTTGAAAATCTTTGTCCTTTCATAGGAATCTTTAGCTTTGGGAACAGGAAAAAGTCCAGGAGGTCAAACGAATATGATGGCTGAGGGATGATTGTCGTGTTGTTTTTGGTCAATTACTCTCTCAGAAGCAACGATTAATGAGCAGGTCCATTTGTCGTGATGCAAAAGCCATGAATTGTTTTCCCACAATCCCAGACGTTTTTAGTTTATTGCTTCTCGCAAATGGCGCATAACGTCAAGGTGATACTCCTTATTGACCGTATGACCTTGAGACAAATATTCATGATATACTGCGCCACATATTAATTAATGTGAAACAAACTTTGACATTTGATCGAACTTAGGGTGCTTTGTCGGTCTTGGGTCTCCGGGATGCTCCCATTGGGATTATTGGGCATTGATTTCGACGTCATAACCGTAAACCCACATTTCGTCACCAGTTGTCACTTTTGAGCAAAGCGGTATCATCATTGACGTCATTCAAGAGATCCTGAGCGATGCTCATGCGACGGTTCTTCTGATCAAAATAGAGAAGTTTTGAAACACACTTCACTGACACGTCTCACGCCCATAACATCCGAAAACATTGCATGGCACGATCTCACCGATATGCCAACATCCTCAGCAACTTCTCTTAAGGTAATTCTACGATTTTCCAAAACAATTATCTTCACAACTTCGACATTATCACCTGTTGTTGATGTGCTGAGACGTCCAGAGCGAGGTTCGTCATTGGCATCTTCTCGGCCATCTTGGAAGAGCTTGTACCACTTGTAAACATCTTTTTTCCAAGTGTTTTAGAGCAATTCATTCCATTTTTCACACAAAATATGTTGCAAATTCTGTGCTCCATTTTTTATAATAATCGAAAATCGCCGAGCACACTGAAACATGTCTAACCTTTCTATCTGTCAAAAACGAGAACTATGCTGTATACTTGAAACCACAGTCACCAGTTCTATCCAACGTCACAAGTATTTCTTAGCGAGTGTGTTGTAACTTGCCACTGGACTCATTAGTTTTATCCCTACTTGCGCTTATTTTAGAACCATTTTTAGAAACATCTATGTCTTCTAATATTACACAAACTCTTGGAGGCAAAAATATAATTCAAATATTTTTTAAATCCCGTAGGAAAGGAATGCAGAACACACACTATGCTTATGACACATCTGAAGTTCTCCATTTTTTCTGCTTGGAGCGCTAGTGTCGTTCCACCTGTTAAACGGTAACAACTTTTGCAGCAGTGAGTGTCCCGACTAGTGATGGGCTAAACAGCGATTTTCCGATATCAGTGATTTCTGTGAATGAATGCTACTTTTCAGTATCTGTTATTCTTAACTGTGATTTGTTGCAGTTAGTCGCAGTTAAGGAACACAGGTCGTCTATCCCTCCGCCACTGGTATTTCTGCGACTTCAGCTACTTCCGCTACTTCGGCGACTTCCATTGGTAATTATGTTTCACGTTTTTTCTTCCGTTGCCTTTAATTTTGTATTTAAGAAACAACTGTGAAAATATTAATAGTGTAATTAATATGTAAGTAGCCACACAGTACCGTAATAGTTCGTGTTTAGAAAATGAATTGTAACATATTGTTATGTTAACAGGTACCTGAACTACATTTCATTCACTCAGTAAAGTGATAACTCAAAATATCATTGTCAATAGATCTGAAGAAATTGCCACTGCATCTTTAGACCATTTTCGTCAGATGAGAGGTTAGTTTCTAAGCGTTTCAATGGACTTAATTCAGTGAGATCGTTCTTGCAAATGTTATATTCATTACAGCAAATATTAGCAATCTACTCTGTCAATTATATTGCTAGTAACCAGTGACAGCAAAAATTGTTTAATAACCCTTGTGTTTTTGCAGACTCAGTTCTGATTCTGATTACTGGTTGTTGCGCGTATAAATCCCCATCAAGGCTGTTGCGAGAGACTCGAAGTTTCAAGACAGCTCTTAGAGGATTTGCAGGTTAAAAGTGAAATAAGTGTGTGAGTGATTAAACTGTGTTTTATTGAAGTTGTTGTGCGATTTTAAAGGAATAATTAATGTTAAATATGGTGAGTGAATAATAAAAATCTCATTTTCCACATGTTAAGCCGTCCAATACCCGTAATTTTCCGCCACTTGTTGGAGAGTGACATGCCCCCCCTCCCCCCCTTTCTCCACAATCTTGGTGTGACACTGACCTGTAACATATCCCGAAGTCTACAATATGCATTTTGAGGCTGTTGATGTGAAAGTGGGAAGTACAGATCTTCCCGTTAAATAAGGAATAGGTTAAGTGCATTACTTGAAAGTAACATAGAAAAAGCTCACTTATGTAGGTGGTAGTAGTGTCGGCAAGAAGTTCTTGTGTGTGAAGTTGCCATGTAGAACACCATGTGTAAAACTTTACTCCCGAGTCTTGAACTGTGTCGGAACAAAAGTGAGGCATTCATATGACTCAATAATACTGTTTTCATTTCACTACACTTACACAGATGTCTGAGTTCTGCTGTGTTAACATTGCAAAGTCCTATAGGCATGTGGAATATTAATCAAAACTGTCATATTGGAAGCAGAATCAAACACATCTGTTACGTTACTTGATATTTTCAGGAGAAAAAGGCAATGTTGCTTCTTATTAATATAATACATTCAGAGTCACAGCAGTGTTTGACCAACCATAACTGATGTTGAATGTGCATGTCGTCATATAATATGAAGGGCTTATTTCAATAGTGGTACAAGACCATTACCTCCACTTTTCTGTGTATAATACTTCTGAAATCAATGAGCCAAACATACATAAATAAAGGTTCATCTCTAGCAAGAAGCCATATGCTTGAATATTTCTGGTATCTCAACTGCAGATTTTTCAAGGATCATTTAACTTTACGACTCTGTATCTCAAAATGAACAAAAATGGACTTTGTAATGGTCCCCTAGTCGTAGATATTCCTAATTGCTATAATCGCACTATTTCACTCCCATTTACGGAGCTTGTTAGCACTTGATGTTAGGTTGGCACCATTAAAATGCATTGTGGTAATCGCTGCTGCTTGCTGTATCGCTGCTGTGTCTCGATGCTGATGCTGGCTCTAAATCTGGTTGTCTAGGGTTAAAAACATGAGGTCCCGTGTTTTTTATGTGTTTTTGATGATAAAGAACGAGCGAAACCAACGAATATGTAAACTTCAAATATTTATTACTTTGGTGGCCATCTTAATTCCACTGTCCACCAAAGACCATGACACTTCCTTTACATGTTCTTTGCATTGCTTATCCACTTCAAACAATAACACACAAACACACTTTACCAAAGTGACATTCCGACTGTGCCCCCGACCCTTCTTGCAGCTGGTATTTATAACATTGTCAAAGAACTACTAAAAAGAGATATAGTTTATAAGTCACATGTACATCTGTTATCGTAATTTGTGCAGAAAAGTTATTAATTTGCATCGAGTGACATAATTTAACATGTTATTAAAATGACAGACAGATTTGATGACTTGACAGAATAATCCTTTGTTACAAAAAGGCCGTTTTTTAGAAGTTTGTCAATTGACTTCTCTAATTTGCATAAATAAGTACATAACATGAGTTATTAAGAATTACATTGGTTTTCGTCTAAAATAGGATTGATTACATGAATACTGAGTGAAAACGCTCCTAGTGAACAAATAGGTTTCACTGGGTGATGTTTATTTAAGGAGATCCAAAATACCTAAGTTGGCCACTATTTTTCGTACTTCATATTAATTATTTATGATGAACTTAGTGTTTCTACATGATATTTGCTGTATCAGTGATCAAGTGGTACTAACTTTTGTGTGGGTCAGTTATTCAGTATAATTTAATGGGTTGACTGTTTATGGAGACATGTTATGCAATCATTGTTAACATAGACAATAACTTTTCTATAATCATAAATACTCGTTAAACTGGTTGAATTTGGAGGTTATCGCATACTTCGGTAAAATAAAGCCTTTAATATGTTCCGTTACAACTTGTCCCACTATTGAAATAAGCCCTTCTTATGCACACACAGCACATCGATCTTGTGAGGCACAAGCCTCTCATAACGAAGTACGGACGTCGGTCAACAGATGGCACTAGGAAAGGTATATTAACTGCGCTTTTTAGTTGCTACTTGCTACTTCTAGCCGCGATTTGTCACTGAAATCGCAGAAAGGAGTATGGAATTCGGCCAACAGATGACTCACGGCGTTGAATGTGAAATGCTACTTGCGACTGCTAGCTGTGACTGAAATGGCAGTTAGATTTTTTAAAGTTGTTATTGTGATATCTGTGACTTCTCAATCACTGTGATTTCTAACAGATACGCGATTTCCTGCCCACCACTAGTCCCACCTGATACGTTAGACTGTGCTTGAAACTGTGAACATACGTTCACAGTTGTATGAAACAAAAAAAGATCGATAATCGAATGTAACCTGCCTGCGCAATTTGAAAAGTCACCTTACTTTTTGAACAGCCCTCGTAAATGAATGCATTGCGAACAAACTTTTTGCTGCCTTGATTCACTGCTATCGAGTGTTATCACCTCTATCTACCCATTTAATTTTTTTAGTGGCCTATGGTCTTCCTCACGGTTTAAGCTTTCTCCAAACCAAACTCCATCACATTTCATACAGTGTGTTAGCTGTGAAACGGTGATGGGCAGAGTTACTCTCACATTTATAAAACTGGTACCTTGTGGGTTATTGACTGTGCTTTTCCAGAAGTAGTGAAGTGCTACATCATGATCGAAATATGCTGGTTCCTGGTGGGAACGCCAAACAGGAGTCAATGTACTAGTTGCCAGCAAGAGGACTTTGGCAGAATGCCAAGGCGCATACAACAAATGTACTGACTGTAAGAAGCCTGACAATGAAGGAAAATGTAAACTCGTCGCTGCAAATACAGTTGTTTATAGTAAATGGTGGCAGTCCTATGTTTTGCTAAGGGTGAAAAGAATCCAGCGAGAGCAAATATTTACAAAAAAATATCTGAATGTATGAACCTGAAGGCAGCTCTAGCAATTCGCAAATTATATCATTTAACTTCAGCAGCACACCAAGTAAAATCTACACGATAGCTCATTTCTCTGCTACGCAATCACGAAACGATAGACTGTCACGTTTTGTTGCATTTTTAGCGTAAATTCCGACAAATTAAACTTGAAATGATAGGATTTGTTAATTCGATGCGTTCTGCATTTTTAAAACGCACAATTAAATAATGCTCGTAATTATAAGTTGTGAGGTCGTAGCGCGTTCTGGTGGCAGCTTGCGTTAGTGTCCCAGTCTACACATCACGTGTTTTGGATGTTGTGTGTGCGTTTATATTAATACAACCTTCATTTGGAAAACGGAAACAATTGTTACAGTTGGAGCACTGGAACACAGTTCTTCCAAACGTATTTCTGTTTTACAGGAGAGAACATCATTAAAGAAGCTTGTAAGTACGGGTTTCTCTTTAACCATCAAGGCCTTGCTGAAGATTACATTTCAAGGTCATTCTCCCTGACTAGTAATATTGAATGTCTCAAACCTCGCAAGCCCAGAAAATATTGGACATCATGATGCCACAACGTTTTTCTCCCCACACACAATACGTGAAGCCACGGCCACTTTTGAACACTCAACGATTTGATCTGTATCCATGCTTAGCTTTTAACAAGAGGGGAGGGGAAAAGAAGCGGGAAGGAAACAGGTGTTAAGGATTACCTGCAGCCAGTGGCAGGCAAGGATAACTGAGTAATATACTACATGTTTGCATGAAACTACGTTTAGTCGTCCCCTTGTATATCCCAATCTTGTGCACACAGTACGTGTGAGCGCATTCTTGCCAATTGCTGCCTTTGTCAGACTTCAGCTCGTTATACGTTTTGTCATGCGATAGACATTTTGTTTCTCTCTCTGTTCCAACTATTACTACTTTCAGGAAGCCATCTTTTTTTTTTTTTAAATCTTTCAGCTTTTGTTGCCCTCGCTCACAGTCACAATGTAATATGTTTACGTGTGCACAGATGGTTCTGCTGCTTCACATATCTGCAGAGACGTAACTCGCTCTGACCATTTGGCATTACTAGTCATCACACAAGAGGCCTCGAGGTGCGTTTACACAGGCCATATTTTACGGCAATGTGTAGCTGCAACAGTGTTGCCATCAATGTTGCTACAGTAAGCGCCATATTGCGGAATGGCTGGGCAATATTGCAGATTGAACGGGTTGTTGCAGGTAGTGTCCAACGTATTGTTGAGTTGTTTCTGGTTTTGTCCACCCAAGGTGGAGACTGTTTAACATGTCCAGGCCATATCTTCCTCAGCCCTTATCTGTAAACGGTTCTCAGTACTGAGTACTGCGCAATAATACAGACCATCTGAGGGTGGTATTCACAGTTAGTGGTATTGACAGTTAGTGCGCAATATATTGAAGGAGACTGCAGAGCTTTCAGTAACTCGTACAGTGTACGGGTAATATTTGCGCAATAAAAGGCAGTTTCTGCCGAGACCGAGAATAGTAGAGTCGCTCCGAACGACTTTCCACAAATAACTGAAAATAGCAAAATCACGACAGGAAAAAAAGTGCCGGAGGATGTGTGTTAAAGCACCAAGCGGTACTTCAAAAAAATCAAATTCCTGACTGTTTATGAGTACGTAATCCCCACAAATATATTTGTCCCAATGATGAATTAGATGTTTTTTTTTCTCTTAAAAGAAATATCTGATGTTAGGCCCCTCCTCGAGGGGACCAAATAAATGAAAATCCGAGGATGCCAGATCTGGACTGTAGTGGGATGACATAGTGTAGGGTGACCAGACGCCCCATATTTTAGGGGATCGTCACGTATATTTATAGCGAGTCACATTTTGTCCCACCAAAATATATGTGACATTATGTCCCCTCTTTCAATAACCATCGTTTATATTGAGCTGGTGTGTTTCTAAGTAGTGTGTAACATCAGCAAATGTAGAAGAAAAATGGTCGTCCCCAAAGAATGAAGAAAATGCGCTCTTTGATTAAGTAAATTGGTTGAAGTACGATTTTAAACTTCTTCTCCTATTAGTTCAACATCTTTATGCATTCAGCGATCTTACGAATTTTCTACCCACTAGTACGCCGAATTATCGTGGCAGGACGTAACTGATTCCAGCAGTCCTCCCGTATATTATCCGTACACCAGGAAAAGCTTTAAGCATCACAGCATTCATTTCATTAAATAAGACCACTCCATTGCTGTTGTAATTACTCTGCTTTAGTTATTTATAGTGGGGGTGGGATAGGGAAGGGGAAGGAAAAAGGGTTATATAGGATTACCCACAATTACTTGCAGGCAGGGAGGAGGAAAATCACGTACATTTTGCATACCTAGTATTTTTTTTTTTTTTATTTATTATTTTAAATGGACTTGTAGTCCGAGGTGATAGGTTACAATACAGCATCACCGGTCTGTTGCGGTCTAGCTGTTGTTCTTGTCTTATTTATCTAACAAGCTTTTTCATACAATATGTGAGCGCAGTCTTACTAGCTAGTACCTTTATCATACTCTAGCTCGCTACACTTGATGCCATACAATAGACAGGTTTGTCTCTTTTTCTATTCCAACTACTAGTACTTTCACAAAGCCAGTTATTTTTCTTATCTAAAAGCTTTCCTCAGGTCTCTGAGTGACATTCGTGCAATCCACGCCCATGCCCGCAATGTAATACGTCTTGGCACACACAGATGGCTCTGCTGCTTTCGCATATCTGCAGTGGCGTAGCTCGCTCTGTGCTTTCTGCGTTGCTAGCCAACGCCCACCCCGTCGCGAGGTGTGTTTACACGGGCGAAATTTTACAACAACGTATAGCCGCAATGATGTTTCATAAGTTTTGCTGCAATAAACGGCAATATTTCGGGATGACTGGCAATATCGCTAATTGAACAAGTTGTTGCAAGTAGTCCAACGTATGTTATCGTGATTGTCCCCATAAAAATATATTCTGACAGTGTGCTTTACTTTTTTAACTCACTGTCATTAGCAGAAACAATTTACATTTACATTTACATTTGCCTTTCCTTTAAAAGAAAATCAGTAATGGTAACCAGGCAGTTTTTATTCCAAACACGCACCGTTGTACCAAAGTGGTCTGAATATCAATAATCCAGAATTCCTGCAACACAGTGATTCTTACAGGCATTTCCGTCATGCGAAACATCTTTAAGAAAACTTTCTACGTCACTACTACTACTACTACTACTGAGACTGTGGATTGTATAAATACTTCGTCCAATTTTCGAAACATACCAAACACGTCAAAAAATATGTGGTATTCTGTAGATCTTACTCTAATAATAGACTTATTAAGCGAAGTAGCTTATATCATAATACCTGTCAGCTGTTTCTGATCATCCATTCCAGAGCAGAACATTAGAAAATATCCCCTCTCCGGAAATGTGAAATATAATTACAATAGTCTTTGTGCTATTGGTAAATTCAGTCTGCTGAAAAGAATGGATATAAAAATATATAACTGTTTGTAAATAGCTGCAGTTGCATATGAACTTCTCGAGAGAAGTATATAAAACTCCGCTACCTAAAGATAAAATTCAGTTCCACATTAATGAAGGAACGCCAGCATCCATGATGTAGGTGCGAAAAACGGTGATAAACACGAGATTTACACCAATCTATCTACATAGCCTGAAGTGTTGGCAGAAGAGCCAACAATGTGTTGCTAGAGGAGGCCGAAATGCCCACGTTTAATTACACGCTGACTGGCGTGAGGTCTGGAACAGTTAAGGGAATTAATAGTAGCAAATAAAGTACGTAGTTGATATAATACTAAACTTTAATCCACAATTGGTGTACATTGCTCTTGACGGTACATGTTATAATCTCAGTATCAAATGCTATGGCGTCTTGCTAGGTCGTAGCAAATGACGTAGCTGATGGCTATGCTAACTATCGTCTCGGCAAATGAAAGCGTAGTTTTCAGTGATCCATCTCTGGCTAAGTCGGCTGTACAACTGGGGCGAGTGCTAGGAAGTCTCTCTAGACCTGCCGTATGGCGGCGCTCGGTCTGCCATCACTGACAGTGGCGACACGCGGGTCCGTCGTATACTAGCGGACCGCGGCCGATTTAAAAGCTACCACCTAGCAAGTGTGGTGTCTGGCGGTGACACCACATAGCCCTCTACACACAGAAACTAACAGAATTAGTCAGTGAAGGTAATAAGAACTAGAACATTCTCGTCATAAAAAAGTACTTGCAGTTCGGGAAGAATATAAAATTAGCTACGTTTTTAGCTATATGGTATATTTTCGATGACTTTATTGTAAAGTGAACTGTAGGTCCAAAAAAGTGCATAAGCAGCTTCGGTACTTGGGCACATTCTGAAGATTGTGTTTACTTCCAGAAGATTAAAAACTTAATTAATTAACAATTTTTAATTTTGCGTGGAATGAATTAAACAGTTTTTTGCCCTACAAGACGAATGTAAGCTTTCGCTGTATGCCTCCAGGAAGCGCTATATCGGCACCAAGATACGCTGCCCACATACTCAACTTACAATGTGCCAAGAGAGCATAATTTCGTTCACTAAATGTTGACCTGGTCAATTTGAGGACTGCTAGAGAGTCGTGCCAGGCAACAGTCATTGCAACATTACAGCATACCCAATGGTGCCAACACACCGTAATTTCATTCACAAAATTGCGCTCTGGTCAGTGTAATCGCTCCTAGGGCAGAGGCTACGCTCGTTGCAATATCTCAATACACTGAGCGAGTTGACACAATTTCTATTCTTTGAAATTATTTATAGAGTGGGAAGAGGAGCGTGAAGGAACGGAGGTATTCAGGAATCCCTGTTAAGTCGTAAGTAGGAATAATACAGGAAAAATTTACATGTTTGCATGAACATACATTAGGCAGTCTTGTTCACACAGTACGTGTGAACGCATTATTACTAACTGATATCTTTTTTCAGAATCTAGCTCGCTACACGCTCCTCCATACAATAGACATTTTGTTAATGTCTCTGTTCCAGCTACTGCTGCTTCCTACATTCAGAAACGCATTTTTTTAAAAATATATAATCTTTTGTTTATGGTGTATACGCCCTGGGACACCAGGCAAAAACCCGGGAATTTTTTCATTCAGGAGAAAACCGGGAAAACAATGGAATATTTATAGCTTTGACTGGTAACAACTGATACTCTTTAAAAGAATATTACTGTTTTCAGTTACTGGAGAATAATACTGCAGCAATGAAACAGAAACAAGAGGAAAAACGTAAATAAATAAAACTTATGTTGCAAAGGAAACGCGCCATTTACAACAACAAAATATACTGCACATAAAAGCGCCAGCCAATAGCAAAATGTGTCAAAGGCTTTATGACGAAGACCATGTAATACTTCATAACAAAAAACTACATCTGACGTGCGTGACGTCTCAACTGTACTGTAAAAATTCCATTGAAAGTTCCAACATCTTCAAATGATTTAGGAGCACAAATGTGAATAATTTCAGTATAACTGAGAAAGCAACATCCTTTGGATAAATAACATACATGCATGTAATCATTTTATCACCGCTGCATACCCTCCACTTAATTTTTTCGTCAGCGTTTACCCAAACATAGTGCAAAGACATGTCAGTATATTGTTAAACATATGACAAAAAATCAGTTTTATTTAATGCAAATATGAAGATACTTAAAAAAATGTTGCTTACGTTGATCCAACTTGATGGCCTTCCTCAAATTTGGGTACTTAATCAATCTGAACTTCTTTATTACCACGTGTATTTTCATCCACTACTTCTATAGCTGCACTACCATATCCTTTATATATATATATATATATATATTTATAAATGTATTTAACACTTTAAACTCTCGTGCAAACTTCAACATTCAAATGGCAATCAAATTTAGGAAGTATGGATTACACGGTACAAAATAACTACTGTCAAGTGATTGTCCTCAAACATTAATGCTAATACCACTAAGACACTCACTGTACAATGGATATTGGATATGTTTTGTCACCAATGTCTTAATTAATTCAATTATTTTAGCCTTGAATACTTGCACAATAATTTGTCATGTGATTTGATAAAAATAATTAGGAAATTTTTTGTGCATTTGCCATCTCTCATACATACAGGATTTTGATTAAGTGCACGATATGCTTGATGCAGCAAATATTTTACAAGATACACACATAGTTTACAGTGTGTTTGAATATCAGGAATTTCTGCACATAGGACTTCCTCAATATCACAAATGTTTACTATTTTATAGATTTCACTTAAAATTATTAAAATATGGGCAAGAAGCAACCCTCTCTCTTTTAAATTAAGTAGTGTAAATGATTGGCTAAACAGTTCACATAATATGCAAAAAACTGGTGATTTCTCAAACTGGGGAACAATCAAGAATGTGGTGCCCCAAGGTTCGGTCTTCGGTCCTCTGCTGTTCTTAATATATATTAATGACTTGCCATTCTATATTCATGAAGATGCAAAGCTGGTACTTTTTGCCGATGATAAAAGTATAGCTATCGCACCTGACAGACAAGAATTAACTGGTGAAATTGTAAACGATGTTTTTCATAAAATCATTAAGTGGTTCTCTGGGGGCTCTCATTAATCTTTGACAAAACACAGTCTATACAGTTCCACACAGTAAATGGAATGATCCCATTAATAAATATAGGCTTCAATCAGAAATCGGTAGCTAAGATAGAATATTCAAAATTTCTAGGTGTATACATTGATGAGGGGTTGAACTGGAGAAAACAGGAGCTGAGGAGCTGCTGAAACGTTCGTGTTCATCTACTTATGCTCTTAGGGTCATTGCAAATTTTGGCGATCTACATCTGAGTAAATTAGCTTACCACGGCTATTTTCATTCTCTGCTTTCATATGGCATCATATTCTGGGGTAACTCATCATTGAGTAAAAGAGTGTTCATTGCACAAAAGCGTGTAATCAGAATAATTGCTGGAGCTCATCCAAGATCATCCTGCAGACACTTATTTAAAGAGCTAGAAATCTTCACTGTAGCCTCACAATATATATATTCACTTATGAAATTTGTTGTTAACAATCTGAACGAATTCAAAAGTAATAGTATACATGGCTACAACACTAGGAGAAACGATGATCTTCACTACTCAAGGTTAAATCTGGTCTTCTGAAATCCTCTTCAGGTCTGCATAATTTCCTCTTCCCTTTATGTCGTCTATCATCTTGTACCTCCTCCTTCCTCTCAGTCTTCTCCCACAAACCAATCCTTCCAAAGCATCTGCTAGCAGGAACTCCCTTCTTAATGAATGTCCCAACCAGTTCTTTTTCCTTTCTCTTACAACGTTCAGCAGACATCTTCACTCACCAACCCTTTCCAATACTCTTTCATTACTCTTTCCATCCAGCTTATTCTCTCCATTCTCCTCCACATCCACATCTCAAATGCTTCTAACCTTTTTTCATCCTCTCGTCTCAGTGTCCATGTGTCTGCCCCATATAGTGCCACACTCCAGACAAAACATTTGCCAAGCCTTTTCCTTAGTCCTTTATCTAATTTGCCACATAAGAGTCTCCTCTTTCTGTTGAAGGCCTCCTTCACTATAGCAATTCGAGTTTTCACCTCCTGGTGACATCTCAAGTCTTCGGTTATTGTGCTTCTGAGATATTTAACTTCACTTACTTGGCTAACGGTAGATCGTCCTATTTTAATATTGGACAGTCTGCGTCTTGTACTGATGACCATACTCTTTGTTTTTGCTGTGTTTATTTGCATCCCATATTCCACACAAGCTTCATTCAGATCTTTGAGCATATTATTCACTGTCCGCTCACTTTCTGCCACTAATACCATGTCATCAGCAAATCTTATACATTCTATTCTCTTTCCACCAATACATATTCCTCTTTTCCCATCTAAGCTTTTCGCAATAATCTCTTCAAGGTATACGTTAAACAACAGTGGGGAAAGGCAACAACCTTGTCTAACACCTCGTCCAATGCTGCTTCCTTCTGACATTTCATTTCCAATCCTTATCCTTACTTTCTGGGGTAAATATAGATTCTTTATCAGTCGTCTCTCTTTCCAATCTACTCCTTTCCTCTTCAGGATATCCATCCAGGATATCCATCATCTTGTTCCACTGAACTCTGTCAAAAGCCTTTTCTAAATCTATAAAAACAGCAAAGATTTCTCTACCCTTTTCCATATGCCCTGTGAACATGTGTGCGCAAAACGCCTTCACGCTGGGAGTTGTGGTGGCTACTGAAGGCATTTAGGTACAAATCGGTGTGTGTAGGTTTCCTGTACACACTGTGTCCCAGCTTGCCGTCAGGATTCCGTTTCATCAGGACGTCAAGAAACGATAGGGCACCAACATCCAGGACGATCTAATTAATAAAGACAGCGGCCTTCAACTTAGTCAGGCTTGGAACCCTGCACTCAGCCTGGAGAGAACGATGCGGTCCCAGAGATCGAGGACCGCCCCCGACGGCGGCGGCAGGGAGACTGCAGACCCCAGTTCAGACCCAGGGGCCGCTTCCCCCACCACCTCCAGTAGCCAGGAGAGCAACGGTGGAGGGCGTAACAGCTAGTGTATATAGGGCGCCGAGAGGAACAGCACAGCATTCGTCAGGAACCACCTGAAGATGGCAGCGTGTACGTCTGCCGAAATATTGTGGAGAAATTACGACGCTACCCGGTCGGATACCCGAGAACTGTTCAAATTGGAAATACGCTGGGAAAACTAGAGATCGCATATCAAGCAGGAGATTCTTTGCAGGCTTCAGTTTGGGGATGTATGAAACCAAGGTAACTGGTGTGTTGCCTATGTCCGGATGTGTGGATAAGGACTTGGAGGAATATACCTCTTCTTTAGCTCTTATGGTATGTATTTTTTGTTACTCTTCAGTGTTCCCACCAAATTTAACTTTTCATCATTGTAAAGCTCCTAGACTACGTCTGTGGATGTAGAATAACGATCTGTTGTTATAATTCTTCCACTTCCTTCCAGCGGATTCACCAGGCGTCTAACAACTGCCTTTGCACTCCGTTCCTCGGCAGGGTATTCATCCTTCCCTGCATAGACCTCTATTTTTAGAACATACTGGGTGTGTGCATCTGATAACATCCTAATCAATATGCCATAGTTCCCAGGCTCGTCGTTCATAAAGACCATAAAGGGACATCTTCCTCCAAATCGGGAGAGCATTTCATCGATCGTTAGATCTGCACTTGGTACGCAGTATTTCACGAACATTTTATCAATTTTGTCGAAAACTTCACGAAGGGGGCAAAACGTATCCTGCTTCCGTCTTTCGGTTCTTGTTTCTTTATCATCAACTCTGATCAGGGACAAATCTCCACATCGAATACTACTCATTGTAGCTACGTAAATATTCTTTCCCAGTACTTTCCCCCATAAGTCGTCAAGAGGCAGTGTAGTGTCATTATTTGTGGCCACGAGTATCAAAATACCAATGAAGGTGTACATTTCTTCTATGGTTGTAAGTTTTAAGTTCTTATTATGAGATCCTTGGTTTGTATAATCCCCGATAATCTTCATTATTTCGGGAGTTATAAACTTTTTGAAATATTCTGACACACTAGAGGTCACGTCTTCATGAGTCAAGCCTTGACCAAAATGCACTATATTTTGTACTGAACTGCGTACTTGCCTTGGACGCACATTAATATATTCCCTACCGCTTTTCGCTTAACAATGATGCTGGAAGCACCTACATGCTGTTTATCAGGAGATGAACTCCATGAACATGACTCATTTTCAATTGCTGTGTCTCTATTGTATGTCACAACTATATCATCTTTTTCTGGATCAATTTCATCAACTTTACTTGCTTCATTTATTATAGCTGACACCTCTTCATCTTAAGAAACCTCTGATACTGACGAGACATTTTATTAGAACTGCGAGTAATGTACAAATGCTCGAACAACAATGGCAATTTATTTCAAAACAACAATGGCAACACAATACAGCGGTACCCACAATCAGAAACTGCATTTCTTTCTGCCATAGTGAGAAATATTTTAATGAGAAAATTTGTCTCAACCGATGTCTAAGGGGGGGGGGGGGGGCACTGCCCGCACTTAAATTAAATGTAATAGGCAAATTTAAATTATTCATAAAAATTATATATGACAGCACTTACTCTAGATATTTTTCTACAATTACCTAAATTCTTGCTTTTTCACTCCAACAAATAGAGATATTACACAAATAAAACGAATACTGTGGGCAATTTTTGCCGCCCCCCCCCCCCCCAGTGATACTATGGTTAAGAACATACAGCGAAAGGTCATACATCCACAACAATAAGGACAGGTATAACATGGGTTCTGCCCGCACTTAAATTAAATGTAATAGGCAAATTTAAATTATTCATAAAAATTATATATGACAGCACTTACTCTAGATATTTTTCTACAATTACCTAAATTCTTGCTTTTTCACTCCAACAAATAGAGATATTACACAAATAAAACGAATACTGTGGGCAATTTTTGCCGCCCCCCCCCCCCCCCCAGTGATACTATGGTTAAGAACATACAGCGAAAGGTCATACATCCACAACAATAAGGACAGGTATAACATGGGTTCTGATTGGGGGATGTTTATTATATATTTAAATGATATTTCTTTTTATGCAACAGGTGATCGTGGGATATTTCTGTTTACTTGTGACACTAGCTTCATAGTGAAGAATGTTGAGTGCAGCATAGGCAAAGTATCAAATGGTACAGAATGAGATTTTCACTCTGCAGCGAAGTGTGCACTGATATGAAACTTCCTGGCAGATTAAAACTGTGTGCCGGACCGAGACTCGGAGACATTTGCCTTTGGCAGGCAAGTGCCCTACCAACTGAGCTACCCAAGCACGACCCACGCCCCGTCCTCACAGCTTTCTTTCAGGAGTGCTAGTTCTGCAAGGTTCGCAGGAGAGCTTCTGTAACGTTTGGAAGGTAGGAGACGAGGTACTGGCAGAAGTAAAGCTGTGAGGACGGGGCGTGAGTCGTGCTTGGGTAGCTCAGTTCGTAGAACACTTGCCCGCGGAAGGTAAAGGTCACGAATTCGAGTCTTCGGTCCGGCACACAGTTTTAATCTGCCAGGAAGTTTCATATCAGCGCACACTCCGCTGCAGAGTGAAAATCTCATTCTGGAATTGCTAGATCGGTTACTGTTGCTACAATGGAAGATTGCCAAGATTTAAGTGAGTTCGAACGTGGTGTTATAGTCAGCACACGAGCGATGGGGCTCGGCATCTCCGAGGTCACGACGAAGTGGGTGTTTTCCAATACGACCGTTTCTCGAGTGTACTGTGAATAGAAGGAACACGGAAAACATCAAGTTTCCAACATCACTGCGGGCAGGAAAAGGTTCTGCAAGAACAGGACTAACGACGACTTAAGAGAAATATTCAACGTGACAAAAGTGCAACCCTTCTGAAAATTGCTGCAGATTCAATGCTGGGCCATCAACAAGGGTCAGCGTGCAAACCATTAAAAAAAAATCATTGGTATGGGCTTTCAGAGCCGGAGCCCCACTTGTGTACCCTTGATGACTGCACGACAAAGATTTACTCCCTGCCCGTCAACACAGACATTGGATTGTTGTTGACTGGAAACATGTTGCCTGTTTGGACGTCGTTTCAAACTGTATTGAGCGAATGGACCTGCACGGGTATGGGGATAACGTCATGAATGTTTTTCTCCAAAGCTGTTTCACAGAGGAAGACTGCACTGTAGTTCCTTCTCTAGATTGTCGCACAGATGACAAAAAGGTAGATATCGAAACAGACGACAGAGGGATAGAGAAACAATTAAAATCGCTCAAAAGAGGAAAGGCCGCTGGACCTGATGGGATACCAGTTCGATTTTACACAGAGTACGCGAAGGAACTTGCCCCCCTTCTTGCAGCGGTGTACCGTAGGTCTCTAGAAGAGCGTAGCGTTCCAAAGCATTGGAAAAGGGCACAGGTCAGCCCCGTTTTCAAGAAGGGACGTCGAACAGATGTGCAGAACTATAGACCTATATCTCTAACGTCTATCAGTTGTAGAATTTTGGAACTCGTATTATGTTCGAGTATAATGACTTTTCTGGAGACTATAAATTTACTCTGTAGGAATCAGCATGGGTTTAGAAAAAGACGATCGTGTGAAACCCAGCTCGCGCTATTAGTCCACTAGACTCGGAGGGCCATAGACACGGGTTCCCAGGTAGGTGCTGTGTTTCTTGACTTCCGCAAGGCGTTCGATACAGTTCCCCACAGTCGTTTAATGAACAAAGTAAGAGCATGTGAACTATCAGACCAATTGTGTGTTTGGATTGAAGAGTTCCTAGATAACAGAACGCAGCATGTCATTCTCAACGGAGAGAAGTCTTCCGAAGTAAGAATGATTTCAGGTGTGCCGCAGGGGAGTGTCGTAGGACCGTTGCTATTCACAATATACATAAATGACCTGGTGGATGACATCGGAAGTTCACTGAGGCTTTTTGCGGATGATGCTGTGGTATATCGAGAGGTTGTAACAATGGAAAATTGTACTGAAATGCAGGATGATCTGCAGAGAATTGACGCACGGTGCAGGGAATGGCAATTGAATCTCAATGTAGACAAGTGTAATGTGCTGCGAATACATAGAAAGAAAGATCCCTTATCATTTAGCTACAATATAGCAGGTCAGCAACTGGAAGCAGTTAATTCAATAAATTATCTTGGAGTACGCATTAGGAGTGATTTAAAATGGAATGATCATATAAAGTTGATCGTCGGTAAAGCAGATGCCAGACTGAGATTCATTGGAAGAATCCTACGGAAATGCAATCCGAAAACAAAGGAAGTAGGGTACAGTACGCATGTTCGCCCACTGCTTGAATACTGCTCAGCAGTGTGGGATCCGTACCAGATAGGGTTGATAGAAGAGATAGAGAAGATCCAACGGAGAGCAGCGCGCTTCGTTACAGGATCATTTAGTAATCGCGAAAGCGTTGCGGGGATGATAGATAAACTCCAGTGGAAGACTCTGCAGGAGAGACGCTCAGTAGCTCGGTACCGGCTTTTGTTGAAGTTTCGAGAACAGACCTTTACCGAGGGGTCAAGCAGTATAATGCTCCCTCCTACGTATATCTCGCGAAGAGACCATGAGGATAAAATCAGAAAGATTAGAGCTCACATAGAGGCATACCGACAATCCTTCTTTCCACGAACAATACGAGACTGGAATATAAGGGGAACCGATAGAGGTACTCAAGGTACCCTCCGCCACACACCGTCAGGTGGCTTGCGGAGTATGGATGTAGATGTAGATAGATGAATCCATGGACCCTGCATGTCATCAGGGGGCTGTTCAAGCTGGCGGTGGCTCTGTAATGGTATGGGGATGCGCAGTTGCAGTGATACGGGAGCCCTGATACGTCCAGATACGGCTCTGACAGGTGACACGTATGTAAGCATCCTGTCTGATCACCTGCTTCCATTCATGTCCATTGTGCATTCTGACGGACTTGTGCTATTCCAGCAGGACAATGCGGCACCCCACACCTGCAGAATTACTACACAGTGGCCCCAGGAACACTCTTCTGAGTTTAAACACAGGGATGTCTTGCAACATACTGTTCAGAAGAGATCTCCACCCCCTCGTACTCTTACAAGTTTATGTACAGTCCTGCAGGATTCATGATTTCAGTTCTCTCCAGCAGTACTTCAGATATTAGTCGAGCGGCCGGCCGAGGTGGACGAGAGGTTCTAGGCGCTTCAGTCTGGAACCGCACGAGAGCTACGGTCGCAGGTTCGAATCCTGCCTCGGGCATGGATGTGTGTTATGTCCTTAGGTTAGTTAGGTTTAAGTAGTACTAAGTTCTAGTGGACTGATGACCTCAGATGTTATGTCCCCCAAAGTTCAGAGCCATTTCAACCATTAGTCGAGTCTATGCCACGTCGTGTTGTGGCGCTTCTGCATGCTCGCAGGGGCCCTACATGATATTAGTTTCTTTAGCTCTTCAGTGTATAAGATGAGGTGCTGCAGGAAGTAAGGCTGTGACGGTGTTGTTCTAGGCGGAATTGCCCCGGACACCACAGCCCATTTACGCCCCTATTATTATCGGAGTAGATTTCCTTTAATTATACGGCGATAAATGTCGCATACACTCTTAAGAGCAAACAACAGCAATCGCGATATGATGCAGTTTTCAACAATACAGGGGTCTCTTCGACGTCCCATGTCGTTTCTTAGCAACAGTCTGAGTCGAGTGGAATGGCGAGCAACGTGAATGGCGCTGTCTGCATTCGGCAAAACCTAAAGAAATCGTCAAATGCAGTGGGTGCACGAGCAACGACAGCGATCTCTGGTAAGTCATTGATCAGCATCTGATTTCTGCCAATCCCTGGCAGTCAAAACACAAGCGTTAAATCGATTGCACCTTTCTGCGGGCGCGTAACATTAATTCTCACTTCACGTACGTTGAATGAATACGGAGATCTCCAACACAGCAGTTATATTCGAGGCATTTTAATTTTGCCAATCAGTCGTCCAGACTGTTCATCACAATTCGTGTAAAGCAGTTTGTGTTCATAAATCTTGTAATTAGAGTAAGATCGGAATCCTACAAATTACACATGGTCCTACGAAGATGTCAATTGCTTGCTTTATTCGCTCATGTAGGTAACGTTCGACAAGTTTAGTACACAGCATTGTTGTCGTGAAACAGACGTTTTCCATAGCCCTGTCGTAAGAAATAATATATTTTTATAGGACTTTCTAACGTATTTTAGATGAATTTCAGCGATTAAATTCTATTTTGAGTCAAATCTAGCGTCCGATTCCACCTGTGAGCTTTGACCAATGACATTTCGAGTGAAGGACGCCATGCGTTTACGATGCGAAGGCTGTAAGTGGCTTGTTATTAAATTTCATCTGTGGTTGTCTTAGTAACTGACGTAAGGTATGCTGTTTATTACAAATATATCGGGATTTCTCAGGTTGTGGTTAGGCAGGAACCTATGTGCACAGCTTACGTTTCTGCTCGTGAATCAAGTAGCAATCGTATTGATAACCTCGTAAATATATATGACTACTTTTTTCCGATTTTGGCACCATTTCCAGAGGCGGGGTTGGCCACAAACTTAAGAGCACAGTTGAAACTGCTGCGTGTGAGAGCATCTGCAATTACCGGTGTATATAATCCCGCTTCTCACAAATATTTGGCTGTTTTTCTGCGAATGTGCCACGATTGCCGACGGTGAGATTAGGCAGCAACCTAAGAGGATAGTTATATAGGTCAATTCTAGTTCTTCAGCCCACGGTTCGTTATTTTTCGTGATTTTTTCATAACGTGTTTGTTCTTATTTCTTTTAGGATTATTTATTTATTTACTTTTTGTCTCTGTGTCACCGTAGGTCAAGTCTAGTCATCGATTCCAAAGTTAGTTACGTTTCTCGGCCTTCCAGTAGTATAGCGAGTGACACGAAAAAGTTACACTTTTGACAAAATAATTAACAGCCAATAAAAATAATGAAAAATAACCGAACGTGAATCAACAATTAGAATGATGCCATACATGGCAATTCCCAAAGAATGCACAGTACACACTGCGGTAACAGCCAGCCGGTGTGGCCGAGCGGTTCTAGGCGCTTCAGTCTGGAACCGTGTGACCGCTACGGTCGCAGGTTCGAATCCTGCCTCGGGCATGGATGTGTGTGATGTGCGTAGGTTAGTTAGGTTTAAGCAGTTCTAAGTTCTAGGGGACTGATGAACTCAGATGTTAACTCCCATTGTGCCCAGAGCCATTTGAACCACTGCGGTAACAACAGTAGTACAGAAAGTAACACCAAAACAAAAATCGTGTTCCATTATTACATCATCGCTTCCTGTACTGCTGCAAAAAAGCGATAAATAACCTTGGATTCTACAACTAAAATTGACCTATACGGCCTACTTCTGGTTATCGATTTCAAGGTTTGCTATTCTTTCGTTACATGTGAAGTGAAGTCTCTTTTAGACATTCGGTGTTCCTTTCTCCTTATTTCCCGCTAATGTCCTGCTTACGTTTCTTATGAGTTACTATTTATTTCGTTTTGCAGTTGTGTTAGATTTTACTTTGTGCCCGATCGAAACCCCCACCTCCTAAGATTCAGTACTTGTTATTAAGAACTGCCGCTATTCCATAATATTACGAGTTCACTATGCGTGACACTGCATTGAGCTTTAAAGGTAGTCTGTTGATTTTTCAGTTACTAGCGTAAACTATGATAATGATGCATGCACTGAGAACCATAAAGGGCCAAAGCATATATGCAAAGGTTAGAGAAAAACAGATATTTGTGAAAATCAAATTTGTAGGGAAATCAGCAGTCTCATATGTTTGGCTTTCTTTTTATAACATACCATATCTCCTATAAAAATAGTTTAATATTTATTATTATTATTAGTAAAGTTAATCTACAAAATTTGTATATATATATATATATATATATATATATATATATATATATATATATATATATATATATATATATACACAGGGTGTTTCAAAAATGACCGGTATATTTGAAACGGCAATAAAAACTAAACGAGCAGCGATAGAAATACGCCGTTTGTTGCAATATGCTTGGGACAACAGTACATTTTCAGGCGGACAAACTTTCGAAATTACAGTAGTTACAATTTTCAACAACAGATGGCGCTGCAAGTGATGTGAAAGACATAGAAGACAACGCAGTCTGTGGGTGCGCCATTCTGTACGTCGTCTTTCTGCTGTAAGCGTGTGCTGTTCACAACATGCTAGTGTGCTGTAGACAACATGGTTTATTCCTTAGAACAGAGGATTTTTCTGGTGTTGGAATTCCACCGCCTAGAACACAGTGTTGTTGCAACAAGACGAAGTTTTCAACGGAGGTTTAATGTAACCAAAGGACCGAAAAGCGATACAATAAAGGATCTGTTTGAAAAATTTCAACGGACTGGGAACGTGACGGACGAACGTGCTGGAAAGGTAGGGCGACCGCGTACGGCAACCACAGAGGGCAACGCGCAGCTAGTGCAGCAGGTGATCCGACAGCGGCCTCGGGTTTCCATTCACCGTGTTGCAGCTGCGGTCCAAATGACGCCAACGTCCACGTATCGTCTCATGCGCCAGAGTTTACACCTCTATCCGTACAAAATTCAAACGCGGCAACCTCTCAGCGCCGCTACCATTGCTGCACGAGAGACATTCGCTAACGATATAGTGCACAGGATTGATGACGGCGATATGCATGTGGGCAGCATTTGGTTTACTGACGAAGCTTATTTTTACCTGGATGGCTTCGTCAATAAACAGAACTGGCGCATATGGGGAACCGAAAAGCCCCATGTTGCAGTCCCATCGTCCCTGCATCCTCAAAAAGTACTGGTCTGGACCGCCATTTCTTCCAAAGGAATCATTGGCCCATTTTTCAGATCCGAAACGATTACCCCTCACGCTATCTGGACATTCTTCGTGAATTTGTGGCGGTACAAACTGCCTTAGACGACACTGCGAACACCTCGTGGTTTATGCAAGATGGTGCCCGGCCACATCGCACGGCCGACGTCTTTAATTTCCTGAATGAATATTTCGATGATCGTGTGATTGCTTTGGGCTATCCGAAACATACAGGAGGCGGCGTGGATTGGCCTCCCAATTCGCCAGACATGAACCCCTGTGACTTCTTTCTGTGGGGACACTTGAAAGACCAGGTGTACCGCCAGAATCCAGAAACAATTGAACAGCTGAAGCAGTACATCTCATCTGCATGTGAAGCCATTCCGCCAGACACGTTGTCAAAGGTTTCGGGTAATTTCATTCAGAGACTACGCCATATTATTGCTACGCATGGCGGATATGTGGAAAATATCGTACTATAGAGTTTCCCAGACCGCAGCGCCATCTGTTGTTGAAAATTGTAACTACTGTAATTTCGAAAGTTTGTCTGCCTGAAAATGTACTGTTGTCCCAAGCATATTGCAACAAACGGTGTATTTCTATCGCTGCTCGTTTAGTTTTTATTGCCGTTTCAAATATACCGGTCATTTCTGAAACACCCTATATATATATATAACCTAGAGGCAATAGTGTCTTTTAACTGGAATGTAGTTTGTATTTAATGTAAAAATAGAATCAGAGCATAAGTAACAGACATTTAATGCACCACACAGAAAATTGTGACCTACCCAACACATCACATTCCTAATTATCATCATTTTCATTAAGCACATTTTTGGCTTGAAGGTCGGATAAAACTATTGTTTCACTTTTGCCTTGAAATCTAGTAGTCTATGTATTTCAAGTTTGATCTAGTATTTTCTTAAGTGTTTGTGTTTGAAGGTTAGTATTTGCCTTCTACCTCCGTGTTGGGGCACTAGATTTTGCAAGGAATCTACAGACGGTGGAGAAATAAGAAATAGTGGTCTCCCTCGATATGAGTTGAAGAAAATGGACTCCCACGATTACAGTCAAGAATACGCTAAACAACTGTTCACAGAAATCTGTTGAAAATGTCATCATTTCAAAATTTCTTAAAAGTACGTTGCTACGTCGAACGCCAGTTTTTGGTTTGGTAGTGTGGTCGATAACACTCTTAAAGGTTCTAAAATCCTCATCGTCCGTTTTACAAACTGGAATGCTGAAATCATGGAACATGATTTTATGGTGAGACATCTCCTCAAGAGCTTCCAGATTTTATGAAGAAATGGGCGTCAGAGTAGCCGGTGAACGTGACTACAGCAATGAAAATTTGTGCTTTGCCAGATTTTCGCAACCGTCATATAGAGGGTGTTTCAGAAAAGACTTTACAGCTTTAAAAATTCATATAAATTTATTGAAAGAAGATATAGAACTGGGTTTAGTGTTATTTTGTAGCCAAACATATGAAGGTTTTTTTTACCTTAAACTAAAGATGTTGTTTGTGGCTTCCGTTGGTTATCCTGCAGACATCCCATCGGAAGTCAATTTCTTCCCAAACTCGCTGTAGCACTGCATGTGTAACTTGCTCAGTGGTGGTGTAAATTCTTGCTCTAAGTTCAGGTAGAGAAGCTGGCACATGAGGTATAAAAACGATATCTTTGATGAACTGCCATTTAAAAAAATCGAGTGTTGTTAGGTCTGGGGAATGTAGGGGCCATGCAATTGGCGCATCACGGCCAGTCCATTGACCTGGAAAGCGGTCACTGAGAAAATCCTGGACGTCAGCCAGATAGTGCCTCAAGTTAACATTTCGTTCTTGGTCATCCTCATCGATCTATGGTATTAAAAATTGTAGCATATCCAGGTACACTATCCCGCTGATGGTTCTCTGACGGAAAAAAAGTGGTCGTACACTTCGTTCTTGCCCAATGCACAAACAACGTTCAGTTTAGAGCTATCACGAACATGTTGCAATGTTCGATGTGGATTTTTACTGCGCCAAATCCTACAATTATGTGTGTAAACGTTCCCACTTAAGTCCGCAGCTCGTGGTCGTGCGGTAGCGTTCTCGCTTCCCACGCCCTGGTTCCCGGGTTTGATTCCCGGTGGGGTCAGGGATTTTCTCTGCCTCGTGATGACTGTGTGTTGTGTGATGTCTTTAGGTTGGTTAGGTTTAAGTAGTTCTAAGTTCTAGGGGACTGATGACCACAGATGTTAAGTCCCATAGTGCTCAGAGGCATTTGAGCTGTTGCCACTTAAGTGAAAAGTCGACTCGTCAGAAAAGATGATTTTGTCCAAGGAATGTTCATCATGATGTAACCGATTTAACACATCCACACAGAAGTTCTTGCGAGCAATTTTATCAGCGTCTTTTATTGCATGTACGATCGTCAGTCCCTATGGTTTCAAATGCGAACAGTCTCTCAACACACGCCATACAGTCGTATGTGGGATTTGCAGTTCGTGAGATGCACGCCAGATCGATTTCGTAGAACTGTTGACAAAACATTCTCTCACTGGTTTAACGACTTCGTCAGATATGCTTGGACGACCTGATGATTTACCATATCTTACCGGGCACCCTGTTTCTACAGAACATTTATGCCACTCATAAATTGTAGCCTACTAGGAGGTTCTTTAGCGTACTTGGTACAGAAATTACTCTGAACTGTGACGCCGACTTCGATTCTTGAAACCAAAACACACAGCAAGCACACTCGGGTCCAGTGAAGGCAGTCATCTTCAACGCAACTGCCGCTAGCGCTCCTTATGGTGCGATTCGGCACTAGCGAATTACGCACAACAAAACTCGATGTAGTTCCATACAAACTGAGACTACAATCACCTCTGTAGGTACTATGAATTAATTTACATGAATTTCCAAAATTGTAAAGCCCTTTTTGAAACACCCTGTATATAGTTTACGGGTCTAGCTCATATATAGTTAGTTCACCATAAGATTAACAGATGTCAGTAGCATGCATACATGTTACAATCTCAAAATCAACAGCGGTTACGGTTCTCAGCGCTTTTTTTTATTTCACGCATGTATGTTTCCTTTTTTTGTTGTTACTTTCCTTTCCCTTATCTCAGTTCCTTTGCAATATAATTTGTGGCTATGTAATTAATTCCGTGAACTGCGGTGGTATTCTATTGCCTGTATATGTATTATCTTTTTCTCTGCGATAGATTAATTTGTTTGCAAGTAAGTCTCATTTACTTCTGATATCGCCTCTAACAAGGGAAACTCCTCATCACACCAACTCGTTTTTTGTGGTATGATGGTTCAGTGGATATCCCAACAAAAACAGGAAGGATGTGTACTGAGCTGTGAAAAACAAAGCAAAAATAAGAAATGAATGGTTGAAGCTTAACGAGTGTAATACTGAGCGCAGCTAATTTTCTTCACAACATTATGAATTGCCCATTCGGCCATTGAAGTGTTTGTTCTCTTTCTATAGTTTTAACAGTTGTCATACAACACATTGGTTATAGGATATGAGTCATGTGGTAACAATACGTTACCGTCACAAGTAACCGTGACGAGTAGTGAGAGCAGGCGAGATACCATACAGACGTCTAACAGAAATGAAAACAACAAATAAACGCGTGTGGACTATGTCACAACAAAGGAATTCAAGATTCGCAACTTCCAAAATGCAACACAACTTCAGAAAATGTTAGAAACATATTTTTCGGCGGAGTACAGAAAAACTGTGTGATTGTGAAACTGTTGCGTTCATTTGTTGCAACTTATGTGACAAAGTATTATGTTTTCGTATCCTTAAGAGTGATCACATTCATATGAAGACCTAAATCGGGCAAGGAGGCGTATCTCACTCACTTACCAGGCGTACAAATTACATATCGCACACGTGCTGTCACTAATGCCGTGTATGACAAACCAGACGTGTTTGTTTTACGGTGGAGGATTCGGTTGACTTGTCTCCTTGTCATCAAACGCTTGCGGTTCTCATTCGAAAGCCACTTCCTTGCGGCTGCTAATAGAGTAGTTGTGCAGAAACAACTGCCGTTATAGGTCCCGTCCTTACACATTAGTGTTGCAAACGGACGTTACACCACGATACGGACACAAATTTGAATACGGCGAACAGTGGAAAAAAAAGGAGAAAGTTTTTGGCACGTGGGAGGTTCGAACACGGCTCGCCTGCCTGATAACACCAAGACCACATTTTTTATGTAGGGTAAAGGAATAGAAGGAATGATTTCGGGGAATGTCAGGGCTTAAATGGCTATACAGGATAATTGAAATGGCCTGGGAGTCGGGACTAGTTCCACCAGACTGGACGAAAGCAGCAATCACACCAATCTTTAAACATGGAAACAGAAAAGATTGTAACAATTACAGAGGTATCTCTTTAATCAGCGTTGTGGGTAAAATCTTCTCAGGTATTGTTGAAAGGAAAGTGCGAGTATTAGTTGAGGACCAATTGGATGAAAATCAGTGTGGGTTTAGGCCTCTTAGAGGTTGTCAGGACCAGATCTTTAGCTTACGGCAAACAACGGAGAAGTGTTTCGCGTGGAACAGGGAATTGTATCTATGCTTTATGGATCTAGAAAAGGCATATGACCGGGTTCCTAGGAGGAAGTTATTGTCTGTTCTACGAGATTATGGATTAGGAGGCAAACTTTTGCAAGCAATTGAAGGTCTTTACATAGATAGTCAGGCAGCAGTAAGAGTTAACAGTAAATTGAGTTCGTGGTTCAGAGTAGTTTCAGGGGTAAGACAAGGCTGCAACCTGTCTCCACTGTTGTTCATTTTATTTATGGATCACATGTTGAAAACAATAGATTGGCTGGGTGAGATTAAGATATGTGAAAGCAAAATAAGCAGTCTCGCATATGCAGATGACTTAGTTGTGATGGCAGATTCGATTGAAAGTTTGCAAAGTAATATTTCAGACCTAGATCAGAAATGTAAGGGCTATATGAAGATTGGCATCTCCAAAACGAAAGTAATGTTAGTGGGAAAGAGATATAAACGGATGGAGTGCCAAATAGGAGGAACAAAGTTAGAACAGGTGGACGGTTTCAAGTACTTAGGATGCATTTTCTCACAGGATGGCAACATATTGAAAGAACTGGAAGCGAGGTGTAGCAAAGCTAATGCAGTGAGCCCTCAGCTACGATCTACTGTGTTCTGCAAGAAGGAAGTCAGAACCAAAACTAAGCTATCTGTGCACCGTTCAATCTTTCGAGAAACTTTGTTGTATGGGAGCGAAAGCTGGGTGGATTCAGGTTACCTTATCAGTAAGGTTGAGGATACGGATATGAAAGTAGCTAGTATGATTGCAGGTACTAGTAGATGGGAACAATGGCAGGAGGGTGTCCACAATGAGGAAATCAAAGAAAAACTGGGAATGAACTCTATAGATGTAGTAGTCAGGGCGAACAGGCTTAGATGGTGGGGTCATGTTACACACATGGGAGAAGCAAGGTTACCCAAGAGACTCATGGGTTCAGCAGTAGAGGGTAGGAGGAGTCGGGGCAGACCGAGGAGAAGGTACCTGGATTCGGTTAAGAATGATTTTGAAGTAATAGGTTTAACATCACAAGAGGCACCAATGTTAGCACTGAATAGGGGATCATGGAGGAACTGTATAAGGGGGGGCTATGCTCCAGACTGAACGCTGAAAGGCATAATCAGTCTTAAATGATGATGATGATGATGATGATGATGATGATGACAATGATGATGATGAGGACAATGATGATGATCTCGGGGGCTCGACGATGTTTCCGTCGTCAAACAGGATCATATGGAAGGGGTAAATGGTCACAGGAGAATATTCATTTATTTATTGACAAAAAGCAACCCATATTTCCCGTTACTTGTCTCCGAAAGAAAGAAAAATAAAGACAAAGCTACACTTCCGTAACAGTTCTGTTACACTTCTGCAACAGTTCTGTTACACTTCTGTAATACGCGGCGTCGATACTCTACGGACGCCGCCGCCTCCCCCATTTTCATGGCATGTTCTACCATCATCTGTTCGTCTCCTTCTCTGAATGTATCAAATTTATCTCTTGCGATGAACAATCCAGCTACGGGGCGGATCGTGGAAGATGCTCCGCAAAATGTTCGAAAAGTGTTGACTGTACTTAGGGTTCTTCACAGTAGCACAATGAGGATCGTTTGAACAGTTTCAAAAATCCATGAGTTCTATAGCACCACCTCCAAATAAATCACGAATCGCGTGACCTCCGATCCACATGACAGCGTAGTCTTTCGTCCTCGGGTAATAAATAGCGTCCGTGTAGAGGAGAATGCAGGAATCGACATAGGAGGGCGTCATCCATAAAAAGACAGACGTCATTAAATGTTTAGTGTCAATCGTCAGCATCGATTACATCATCTTAAAAATTCGTGTGATTTTATCGTAATCAGAAATAAGATGGACAAAATTAATTGAACTACCGATTTGAAAACAACTAACAAGGGGTGGCCACGACGTTTGGAACGCGGATTTACTGCGAACTTCGTACACTCCTAGTACTCCATGAGGACAACAAAATCTGTAAGCAGTAGAGCGTACTTCTCAAGCGTTACTGAGAAAATCGCAAGATAATTTCGGTAGTCAAATATGTAACCTGTGCGTGGCCGTTATTAACACGAAGCGGCGGTCGTTATTAACACGAAGCGGCGGCAGTTAAGTGGTTAGGGTCCAAGCCCCGTATTTTTTTTTGTTACTACACAGTCATATTATATATAATATATATGCCGGCACGATAACTCAGCGTTCTCGGTCAGAGGGTTAGCTACCCTCTGTAATAAAAAAAACTGAGTTAAAAGAAAAATAATAATGCCGGCACGGTAGCTCAGCGTGTTCGGTCAGAGAGCCGGTTGGCCTCTGTAATAAAAAACTGAGTGGAAGGATCAGCCACCGAACTTGAACAGGATCTCTTGCAACGACCAAACACAACGATTATCTGACTTCATGCGTTTGTATGGTGCAGAGACCTGGACATTGAGGAAGGAAGATGAAGGAAGATAGGAGGCACTAGAGATGTAGATATGGAGAAGACTGGAAAAAGTGAAATGAGAAGACCGAGTAACGAATGAAGAAGTATTAAGAAGGATTGGAGAAGAAAGAAACATGCTGAAAGTCATCAGAAAGAGAAAACAGAACTGGATTGGACATTGTTTGAGGAGGGACTGTTTGTTGAAGGAAGGAATAAAAGGAATAGTGGAGGGAAAAAGGGGAAGAGGAAGAAGAATATATCAAATGCTGGACAATATCGAAGGAGACAAATATTCAGAAATGAAAAGACTGGCTATGAACAGACAAAAGTGGAAGAGGCTTAACCCATGACAAGACCTACCGTAAGGCAGAATACCATACTACTAGTACTACGTATGCGTTTGGTCGTTTACAAGTCGGTAGTTATAAATATTATGTTACGTGTGATAATAAAACTTTGTAGACTGCCAAATAACATTGTAAATGTAATAAAAGTTCTTCTGATTACACGTATTTTTCCCGTATTATCAACTGTAATATAAATAGTAAAGAATATTTTTTTCTAATAATTTCCGGGTATGCAGCCGGATCCCGTCGACATTCTGCCAGAATGGCAGAATGTCGACGGGATCCGGCTGCATACCCGGAAATTATTAGAAGAAGAAATACGCCGGGAAAATTTCAGAAGTCACAGTAAAGAATATGACTGTGTTGGAAAGAAAAGAAAAAAGTCACCAACAGGACTCGATCCAGCGACCAACTACCTACGATCTACATCTACATCTACATCTACATCCATACTCCGCAAGCCACCTGACGGTGTGTGGCGGAGGGTACTTTCAGTACTTCTATCGGTTCTCCCTTCTATTCCAGTCTCGTATTGTTCGTAGAAAGAAGGATTGTCGGTATGCCTCTGTGTGGGCTCTAATCTCTCTGATTTTATCCTCATGGTCTCTTCGCGAGATATACGTAGGAGGGAGCAATATACTGCTTGACTCTTCGGTGAAGGTATGTTCTCGAAACTTTGACAAAAGCCCGTACCGAGCTACTGAGCGTCTCTCCTGCAGAGTCTTCCACTGGAGTTTATCTATCATCTCTGTAACGCTTTCGCGATTACTAAATGATCCTGTAACGAAGCGCGCTGCTCTCCGTTGGATCTTCTCTATGTCTTGTATCAACCCTATCTGGTACGGATCCCACACTGCTGAGCAGTATTCAAGCAGTGGGCGAACAAGCGTACTGTAACCTACTTCCTTTGTTTTCGGATTGCATTTCCTTAGGATTCTTCCAATGAATCTCAGTCTGGCATCTGTTTTACCGACAATCAACATTATATGATCATTCCATTTTAAATCACTCCTAATGCGTACTCCCAGATAATTTATGGTATTAACTGCTTCCAGTTGCTGACCTGCTATTTTGTAGCTAAATGATAAAGGATCTATCTTTCTGTGTGTATTCGCAGCACATTACACTTGTCTACATTGAGATTCAGTTGCCATTCCCTGCACCATGCGTCAATTCGCTGCAGATCCTCCTGCATTTCAGTACAATTTTCCATTGTTACAACCTCTCAATACACCACAGCATCATCTGCAAAAAGCCTCAGTGAACTTCCGATGTCATCCACCAGGTCATTTATGTATATTGTAAATAGCAACGGTCCTATGACACTCCCCTGCGGGACACCTGAAATTACTCTTACTTCGGAAGACTTCTCTCCATTGAGAATAACATGCTGCGTCCTGTTATCTAGGAACTCCTCGGGGCTTGGACGCTAACCACTTAGCAGCCGCCCCTTCGTGTTAATAACGACCGCCGCTTTGTGATAATAACACCCACGCACAGGTACATATTTGACTACCGAAATTATCTTGCGATTTTCTCAATAACGCTTGAGTACACGCCCGCATCCCGTGGTCGTGCGGTAGCGTTCTCGCTTCCCGCGCCCGGGTTCCCGGGTTCGATTCCCGGCGGGGTCAGGGATTTTCTCTGCCTCGTGATGGCTGGGTGTTGTGTGCTGTCCTTAGGTTAGTTAGGTTTAAGTAGTTCTAAGTTATAGGGGACTGATGACCATAGATGTTAAGTCCCAAAGTGCTCAGAGCCATTTGAGAAGTACGCGCTACTGCTTACACATGTTGTTGTCCCCATGGAGTACTAGGAGTGTACGAACTTCGCAGTAAATCTGCGTTCCAAACGGCGTGGCCTCCCCTTGTAAGTCGATAGTATGAGCTCTCTCCATCCAGTATATTTACACCTCCACCTTTATCCAGTTACTGTCGTTTCGCCCATTATGAACAAAAACATTAGATAATCGAACCTGTATTTGGACATACTGTCATTCCCACTAAGACAAGATTAGGTACACGTATGTTACCATGTTTTATTAGTTTGCTATGGATAATGTTAATTACATTTACAGTAAGTTTCTCACACTGATCGGTCTGCCACCCTACACTCAACGCAAAACATTTTCTGGGAGACGTACTTGTTACTGCATTGTACTTTTTTCTCTGCTGCGTGCGTCTCTAGGTATTCCGAGTAGACACAGCTGAGACAAAGTACCTGATGTTCTCTGCAAGCATAAACAAAGATACTAACGCAGTTGCACTACGGATGATACTCTATACCAAATGAGCAACAGTGAAACAGCCAATTACTCTGAAGCGCCAGAGAAACTGGTATAGGCATGCATATTCAAAAACAGAGAGATGTAAACAGGCAGAATACGGAGCTGCGGTCGGCAACGCCTATATAAGACAACAAGTGTCTGGCGCAGTTGTTAGATCGGTTACTGTTGCTACTATGGTAGGTCATCAAGATTGAAGTGAATCCGAACGTGGTGCCGTAGTTGGCGCACGAGTGATGGGACACAGAATCTCCGACTTAGTGATGAAGTGGACATTTTCCCGTACGACCATTTCACCACTGTTCTGAATATCAGGAATCCGGGAAAACATCAAATCTCCGACATCGCTGCGGCCGGAGAAAGATCCTGCAGGAACGGGACCAACGACGACTGCAGAGAATCGTTCATCGTGACAGAAGTGCAATCCTTCCGCAAATTTCTGCAGATTTCAATGCTGGGCCATCAACAAGTGTCAGCGTGCCAACCGTTCAACGAAAAATAATGGATATGGACTTTCGGAGCCGAAGGCCCACTCGTGTAGCCTTGATGACTGCACGACACAAAGCTTTACGCCTCCTCTGGGTCCGTCAACACCGACGTTGGACTGTTGATTGCTGGAAACATGTTGCCTGGTCGGATGAGTCTCGTTTCTAATTGTATCCAGCGGATGGTTGTGTACAGGTATGGAGACAATCTCATGCATCCATGGACTCTGTATGTCAGCAGGGGACTGTTCAAGTTGTTGGAGGCTCTGTAATGGTGTGGGGCGTGTGCAGTTGCAGTGATATGGGCCCCCTGATATGTCTAGATACGACTCTGACTGCTACATAAGCATCCTGTCTGATCGCCCGCATCCATTCATGTCCATTGTTCATTCTGAAGGACTCGGGCAGTTCCAGCAGGACAATGCACCACCCCACTGGTCCATAATAGCTACAGAGTGGCTCTAGGAACAATCTTCTGAGTTTAAACACTTCAACTGGCCCCAGATTCCCGACACACGAACATTACTGAGCACATCTATGATGCCTTGCAAGGTGGTGTTCGGAAGAGATCTGCGCCTTCTCGAACTCTTACGGACTTATGGACAGCCCTGCAGGATTCATGGCGTCAGTTCCCTTCATAACTACTTCAGACATTAGTCGAGTCCATGACACGTCGTGTTACGGCACTTCTGAGTGCTTGCGGGGCCCTACATGATATTAGGCAGGTGTAACAGTGTCTTTGGCTCTTCAGTGTATTTTGACGGTGATTGCTTATAGGTCGACTTCGATACTCGTCAGTCCATAACTGGTAGTGGATTAAACTATTACATACACGTAAGACGTTTCCTCTTTAAAGTACTTTAAATAGCGCACGAGCACTAGCAACCAAGAAGATTAATAGTAAACGTGGATGGGAAAGAGGTTAAAAAAAGAGATAAATGGCTCTGAGCACTATGGGACTTAACTTCTGAGGTCATCAGTCCCCTAGAACTTAGAACTATTTGAACCTAAATAACCTAAAGAAATCACACACATTCGTGCCCGAGGCAGGATTCGAACCTGCGACCGTAGCGGTCGCGCGATTCCAGACTGTAGCGCCTAGAACCGCTCGGCCACTACGGCCTGCTACAAATTGAATTACTGACAGCAAAGTGATGCGGAAATACCCTCTCTACCCACATCACGGCATACCATGAGTGTTGGCATGGGCCACAGTGAGACACAGAAACAAAATCCACAGACACACTAGAAACATTTATTTTTGTTGATAAACATTATGTGATACATTGAATTTGCACATAATGAAATCAGTGGGCGTTGTAAGTATCCATATCAATAGGAAATACAAGCATTACTATAGTGTCTTTTCGTGCCGCTGACTTTGGAAGTCTTTGGTAGTCTACAAATGTCTTCTGTGAAGCTAATTTCATTAGCTTCTGCATCCTTCTGGATCTGCAACAAGCGAAAAATGTCTGCCAGAGTTTCGTGACTTCTGCAGATAAGTCACAATTGCAGTAGTTTCATTTGTATTAACTGATCTGACAGATGCTACGAAATGATTGCCACTTTTACAATAACTTAGTTCTTTGTTTTGGAGCTCACCTTCGATGTTCAGTTCTTCTTAGTCGCGAAAACTAAAATTATCGTCACTGTTACCGGTCAGAAGAACAGCAGAGCCTTCTTGAGTTCCTCTCTGGCTGAAACTGCCTTCTGACACGTTTAGAAACGGGCGCGTTGGTTGTTTAATGTTGAGAGTTTGACCAGTTTGTTTTCTTCCCATTTCCACGATCTAGAAACCCCTGCTTCTCCGGGCTGTCAGTTAAAAATTCTTGTTCCTCCTCTTTTTCTTCCATAAAAGAGCTGCTGTAGTTGCTTTTTGAAAAGGCGGAAATTCCTTCAGTGATTCCAAGTATATAGAGCTATTTGAACAGTTACTAATCGCAGGCAGAGTTACAACTGGAGCAGTGCCTGTGTTATTGGTGTCTGTTATATCTGTCTTTTCGGTGTCATTATCAGTGTTTTGTGGTACATTTCCAACTACTGCAGCTTCTTTACTATTGCTCTATGAGGATAAGTAACCTTTCAAGAGACTGTCTACAGATCTTATATTGCAATGCTGCTGACAGAACTTTTCTGCTTTCTTGAATTACACAGCCTATTCACAGCTTTCATCATTTCTTCTGCAGGTTGTTGTTGTTGTTGTTGTTGTGGTGGTCTTCAGTCCTGAGACTGGTTTGATGCAGCTCTCCATGCTACTCTATCCTCTGCAAGCTTCTTCATCTCCCAGTACTTACTGCAACCTACATCCTTCTGAATCTGCTTAGTGTATTCATCTCCTGTTCTCCCCCTACGATTTTTACCCTCCACGCTGCCCTCCAATACTAAATTTGTGATCCATTGATGCCTCAGAACATGTCCTACCAACCGATCCCTTCTTCTAGTCAAGTTGTGCCACAAGCTCCTCTTCTCCCCAATCCTATTCAATACTTCCTCATTAGTTATGTGATCTACCCATCTAATCTTCAGCATTCTTCCATAGTACCACATTTCGAAAGCTTCTATTCTCTTCATGTCCAAACTATTTATCGTCCATGTTTCACTTCCATACATTGCTACACTCCATACAAATACTTTAAGAAATGACTTTCTGACACTTAAACCTATATTCGATGTTAACAAATTTCTCTTCTTCAGAAACGCTTTCCTTGCCATTGCCAGTCTACATTTTATATCCTCACTACTTCGACCATAATCAGTTATTTTGCTCCCCAAATAGCAAAACTCATTTACTACTTTAAGTGTCCCATTTCCTAATCTAATTCCCTCAGCATCACCCGACTTAATTCGACTACATTCCATTATCCTCGTTTTGCTTTTGTTGATGTTGATCTTATATCCTCCTCTCAAGACACTATCCATTCAACTGCTCTTCCAAGTCCTTTGCTGTCTCTGACAGAATTACAATGTCATCGGCGAACCTCAAAGTTTTTATTCGTTCTCCATGGATTTTAATACCTATTCCGAATTTTTCTTTTGTTTCCTTTACTGATTGCTCAATATACAGATTGAATAACATCGGGGAGAGGCTACAACCCTGTCTCACTCCCTCCCAACCACTGCTTCCCTTTCATGACCCTTGACTCTTATAACTGCCATCTGGTCTCTGTACAAATTGTAAATAGCCTTTCGCTCCCTGTATTTTACCCCTGCCACCCTCAGAATTTGAAAGAGAGTATTCCAATCAACATTGTCAAAAGCTTTCTCTAAGTCTACAAATGGTGGAAACGTAGATTTACCTCTCCTTAATCTAGCTTCTACGATAAGTTGTAGGGTCAGTATTGCCTCACGTGTTCCAATATTTCTACGGAATCCAAACTGATCTTCCCCGAGGTCGGCTTCTACCAGTTTTTCCATTCGTCTGTAAAGAATTCGCGTTAGTATTTTGCAGCTGTGGCTTATTAAACTGATAGCTCGGTAATTTTCACATCTGTCAACACTTGCTTTCTTTGGGATTGGAATTATTATGTTCTTCTTGAAGTCTGAGGGAATTTCGCCTGTCTCATACATATTGCTCACCAGATGGTAGAGTTTTGTCAGGACTGGCTCTCCCAAGGCTGTCAGTAGTTCTAAGGGAATGTTGTCTACTCCCGGGGCCTTGTTTCGACTCAGATCTTTCAGTGCTCTGTCAAACTCTTCATGCAGTATCATATCTCCCATTTCATCTTCATCTACATCCTCTTCCATTTCCATAATATTGTCCTCGAGTACATCGCCCTTGTATAGACCCTCTATGTACTCCTTCCACCTTTCTGCTTTCCCTTCTTTGCTTAGAACTGGGTTTCCATCTGAGCTCTTGATATTCATATAAGTGGTTCTCTTTTCTCCAAAGGTCTCTGCAGGTAGTAAGCCAAAAGTAGTTTTTCTCTCTCTGTAGCGAACCATTTTTATTTTCATCAAGTACACTGATCATCCAAAACATTATGACCACTGCCTATGGCGACGTTGGATGGCACCTAATGGCGTTGCGGTCACGTGACACGGTAACTAAAGTATGTAAAAAATGGGTCAAATGGCTCTGAGCACTATGGGACTTAACACCTATGGTCATCAGTCCCCTAGAACTTAGAAATACTTAAACCTAACTAACCTAAGGACATCACATACATCCATGCCCGAGGCAGGATTCGAACCTGCGACCGTAGCGGTCACGCAGTTCCAGACTGAAGTGCCTAGAACCGCACGGCCACACCGGCCGGCTGAAGTATGTAAGCGGAGCAGACACGAACGGGGGATCAACCTAGCGAAGATGGGCTGCAAATGCGGAACTCCACTGAGACAAGCGACGTGAGAAAGGGGACATTATGATTACACAGACCTGTGAACGAGTGTCTTCGAAACGGCGAAGCTGGTCAAATGTTCACGTGCTACTGTCGCGAGCATCTACGGAGAGATGTAGGAAGTGACGACTGCGATTCTACCCTGTCACTAAGTATCGCCAAAATACCCGAAAAGTACCGTGTTAACTAATGCAGTCAAAATCAAGTCGTATCTAAATAGACGTTTCTCCAAATTTTACTTCCCAACACAGTATCTGACCGAGCATTTATCCCAGTTCAGCATAGAATAACCGTATTAAATAAGATTCAAGGACATTGACAAAAAAAATTTGCTTCTAACATCAATAAACAAAAGAATACCAAAGTTGAGTGATGAACCCACAATTTTACACGACTCTCATTCAAAGTAATCACAACCCGTGTGATTTGACAGCTACCCACCTTTGAATTACCCACTATAGAACGTTAGCACCAATAGCAAGCGAGCTTCACTGGCATTGGTCGACGTTCAAGAAATTAATGGAGGGCGCCCTTGTCCAAGTAGCAAAGTATTACAATACTTATGGTAAATGTTACAGCACACGGATTTAGACACATACCCTCCAAAAGTTATAAAAAATACACATGCAGCGGCAGCGGATTTAAAATGTAAAAAAAAAAAAAAAAGGAAATAACTGAAAGGGAAATAGCTACTGCTAATGAAAGTCAACAGTGTCTACATAGAAGACACCACTTCGTGGAGAACAGTTTTATTCTAAGGAAGACAGATATTATGTGAATGTCAGCCAAAAGGAAAAGAAATTACAAATTAAAATTGTTTGCAATAATTTTGAGTCTATGACAGGAGAGCGCTGCTTTTAAATCTTATCTTGTGTGTTGTGACGATGGTCGCGATATCGACGGCAGAAGTGAAACGCTGAGATCTGCTCCCACGGTCGTGTGATCGCAGCCGATGATGTTTTCCTCGTAATCGGGCGGGCGGTGGTATTCATTAAGGTGCAAATCTGATTACAGTGGCGTTTTACAGGCAACAGGCTGGTCGATCTAATTGTTGTTACGGATGTCCGTATGTGCACAGTTTTAATGTTTCTGGCGCACACAATTTAAGCTTACTTATGCCACACACAGTTTATAAAACTTACCGACCGCGAATTCTGTAGAAAGTCAATTCGTATTAATGGAGTGCCGCGATCGCGAAAAAGCGTCCTGGGCGGGAATGTACTCACACACAATAGACAGTTCGCGTAAGTTCAGAACAACTGTTATTGATTATAGGCGTCCGGTGGTTCATCGAAACGCGAATAAATACGTAAGTTCACAGTACCTGAGTGTACGAAAACACAGTCAAAATACAAGCGCAGTTCAATTCACAGACACAGAGCTGCAACACCGTCCATTCTCGGTTGCATTGTCATAGTTACTTCGTCTCACGGCACAGTCTCAGTATTTACTTCGCCCAGTTTCTACACTCACTATTATCATATCACGTCCTGGTATAAAACAGTCATTAAAAACATACATCGCTTGCCACTAAACTCAATCTTCACCAGCTCGTAAAAGTCACGACTCCCACAGTAAAACATGTGTCCGCCCCTCTCGCTGCCCAACAACACACCCCCCGCTTTGTTGGATCGACTATCGATATTGCTCTCTCTCTCTCTCAATACTCTCGCCCACAGTTTATTCAACATCAAAGTAAATTACATATATCTTTACACGTCTGTTTTCTACCAAACTTATTACAGTAAACGATAAACAAAAAAATTAAAGCTTTCCACAATCAATAAACTCTAAACATATTTACCTACTTACAAAAAGAAATAATTTCCAGTTACATATTACATCTAGAAAACAACTTTTATGTCTATAATACAGGACAAAAGAAAAATGCGCTACAACATCAAAGATGTATGAACAGACGGGAAAAAAAACAAGACAAATTTATATATCTATCGCAAAATAACGACGTCTTCACAAGGAGGACAGTAAAACTACCAGTAAGCGCTAAATGGTTGGACGTCGACGACCCTTCGCAAAACGTGCGGTTCGGAGCCTTGTCTGCTCTGTAGCGCGGTATAGACGGTGATCTGTGGCATCTCTGCCCAAAGAGCGTAACTCTGGTGCCGCACAGTGGTTTCGGAGCAGACCGTCCATCGTACACTGGTGAACATGCTGCTCCGTAGCAGACCACACCTGCGTGTTCGCATGTTGACCCAACAACATCGTCAGTTACGATTGCAAAGGGCGCGGGACCATCGGGATTCGACAGTCGGTCAGTCAATCAAATTATTGCTACTCTAGGTCGGTGGTCGCCTCCACAAACGCCGTCATCGAGGTGAACGGCGGCTCGAAACGTGCAGCGAGGCAGGAGCGCAGGCTGGTGGCAGCAGCATTACGCTATGGGAGACATTCTCCTGCCCTCCCGTGGGACTTGTGGTGTGAGCGTGTGTGTGCTGTTCTGTCATTCTGCGCAACGGATTAGTCTGAGATGTACCCTTTACCCTGTGGCTCCTGCAAGATGCACTTTCCACCCCCACACTAATGCAGAAGTCAGACAGACGCTCCTAACGTTCTAAAGAGAAATGCCTGAAAAACTTTCAGCAACAAATACCTTCTGGAGTCGTCCGCTGGAAGGAAATGACACAAAAATTCACAACATTTCTTACGTAACTAGTGGGATACTTGGGTACTGGAGTAGTGGTAGATAGTGTAAGAAAAATATGAAACTAACGAAAATTATTATTGTTTTCTTTTTTTGCAAAAATTATGAGAAATGACAATGACACTTTTAGTTATGAACCGAACAAGTTATTTCAAAAAATGGTTCAAATGGCTCTGAGCACTATGGGACTTTACTTCTGAGGCCATCAGTCCCCTAGAACTTGGAACTACTTAAACCTAACTAACCTAAGGACATCACACACATCCATGCCCGAGGCAGGATTCGAACCTGCGACCGTAGCGGTGACGCGGTTCCAGACTGAAGCGCCTAGAACCGCACGGCCACCCCGCCCGGCAACAAGTTATTTCAGGGTTCTTTTTGGAATGTGAAGTTACCTCTTAATGAATTACCTCTTAATGAAATTTCTATACAAAGTTTAACATTGTCATTGACTTGGCAGAATGGCTGAGAGCCACACCTACTCAACTTGAATAATTATCTGTTAGAATGTTGCTAGGTACGGTCGAGGCTGTCGCGTGTAAAATGCTGTGAAGTGTACCGTTCTGGAGGAAATATGGGGCTCGCACAATACTGTAAGCTGTGATGACTGCTGTCTGCGCCGCTCGCTGCTGACAAACAAGATAACTCTCGTTCTGTCTGGATTGACCTTCGGCAAACAAACTCTCCCTACGCCTTGATGAAGTCGAGGACGCCTATTCGCCCCTAGTCTAACTATTGGCGTGGTACACCGGTCAGATAACCAGTCCACCTCGATGCCACTCAAAAACTCGCTCACAGGCGTTTGACTATAACTCTGTCCGTTCACACCGCACAATAAGTGTGGCAGCCAACACAGTGAACGATGCTTAATCGCAAGGACTCGATATAGAGTCGCACTCCGATTCGCTCTCGACAGAGGAGCTCTCCCAGTGAAGTACTGAGCAGAGACTTGTTCCTCGCTCCAAGGGCGACAACGGAACGGCCCCTCTCCACGCAAGATGTGAAGGGGTATATCTTTCAGTCTCTTCCATTACTCCTTCAGCTCAAGACATCAGGAATATCGTCTGCCAATCAGCATTGGTCTTCTAAAACGGGAGAATGACGTTTCGTTTAAGGCGACCAATCCGGAAATCTGTAGCATCGGCGTTTGGCGTTTGCTGTCTCCCTGTGAAAACCTCTGAAACTGCGTGCTATGTTTGTAAAGAATGCGTGTGCTGGGCGCTTGCACACAATGTAGCGGAATTTGCTTTTAAGCCGAACACGGGGTCGTTCTCACTTTCACTCGGGCAAATGCTGTCTGCTCTACAGGCGGTTGCTGGCTGATGTAGATAGGTTGACTCATCCTCTGAAGGGACTGGCCTCCTGGCATGTGGTTTGCCTCTCCCGAATTAAAAGCTTTTCTGACCATCGTGTCTTGAATGTGTGTGTGTACGCCAGCCTCGAGTATTTTAACCTCGGTGCGCACTCGCGATTAACTTGTTATTTGCATATAAATTCATACAACAATGACTTTATCTTATCAAGGATGGGTTCGAATGAAGCGTCTTGATGTGCGGAATGATTGTGAGGGCGGGAGACCACTACGTCTTACAGTGATGGTAATCGATGGCATGCTGACAGCTGCGAACCACCTGCATCCTTTCATGCTCAATGTCTTCCCCGATGGCGATGCCATCTTTCAGCAGTATAACTGTCCGCGTCTCGGCCCCAGAACCGCACTACAGTGGTTTGAGGAGCATTATAGTGAACTCACGTTTGATGTCTCAGTGACCAAATCCCCTCATGTAAATCCCATGGAACCCATCTGGGTTGTTCTCTGCCTCGTGATGACTGGGTGTTGTGTGATGTCCTTAGGTTAGTTAGGTTTAAGTAGTTCTAAGTTCTAGGGGACTGATGACCATAGATGTTAAGTCGCATAGTGCTCAGAGCCATTTGAACCATCTGGGTTGCTATCTGGTGCCATCACGGTGTACGCAAATCAGCGGCCTCTTATTTACGCGAATTGCATACACATCTAATGTCACATACCTCCACAAAGCTACCAACAAACTGTCGGATCCTTGACACACAGAATCAGTGATGTATTTCGTTCCAAACACGGACGAGCAAGTTATTAGGTAGGTGGTCATAATGTTTTAGCTCATCAGTTTATGCTCACTGTGACCCAGGCAAAATTGCTCACTCTGCACCGTACCCCTTCAACACAACTGAAAATATTTATTACCGAGTGAAATGGTGCAGCACGGCCACGGCCTACTTCCTTCCCCATTCTTCCCTATGACATAGATCCTTTGTCCCCTGCCCCACATCACCAACCAACATACACTCATGGAAATGGAAAAAAGAACACATTGACACCGGTGTGTAAGACCCACCATACTTGCTCCGGACACTGCGAGAGGGCTGTACAAGCAATGATCACACGCACGGCACAGCGGACACACCAGGAACCGCGGTGTTGGCCGTCGAATGGTGCTAGCTGCGCAGCATTTGTGCACCGCCGCCGTCAGTGTCAGCCAGTTTGTCGTGGCATACGGAGCTCCATCGCAGTCTTTAACACTGGTAGCATGCCGCGACAGCGTGGACGTGAACCGTATGTGAAGTTGACGGACTTTGAGCGAGGGCGTATAGTGGGCATGCGGGAGGCCGGGTGGTCGTACCGCCGAATTGCTCAACACGTGGGGCGTGAGGTCTCCACAGTACATCGATGTTGTCGCCAGTGGTCGGCGGAAGGTGCACGTGCCCGTCGACCTGGGACCGGACCGCAGCGACGCACGGATGCACGCCTAGACCGTAGGATCCTACGCAGTGCCGTATGGGACCGCACCGCCACTTCCCAGCAAATTAGGGACACTGTTGCTCCTGGGGTATCGGCGAGGACCATTCGCAACCGTCTCCATGAAGCTGGGCTACGGTCCCGCACACCGTTAGGCCGTCTTCCGCTCACGCCCCAACATCGTGCAGCCCGCCTCCAGTGGTGTCGCGACAGGCGTGAATGGAGGGACGAATGGAGACGTGTCGTCTTCAGCGATGAGAGTCGCTTCTGCCTCGTTGCCAATGATGGTCGTATGCGTGTTTGGCGCCGTGCAGGTGAGCGCCACAATCAGGACTGCATACGACCGAGGCACACAGGGCCAACACCCGGCATCATGGTGTGGGGAGCGATCTCCTACACTGGCCGTACACCACTGGTGATCGTCGAGGGGACACTGAATAGTGCACGGTACATCCAAACCGTCATCGAACCCATCGTTCTACCATTCCTAGACCGGCAAGGGTGCACGTCCGCATGTATCCCGTGCCACCCAACGTGCTCTAGAAGGTGTAAGTCAACTACCCTGGCCAGCAAGATCTCCGGATCTGTCCCCCATTGAGCATGTTTGGGACTGGATGAAGCGTCGTCTCACGCGGTCTGCACGTCCAGCACGAACGCTGGTCCAACTGAGGCGCCAGGTGGAAATGGCACGGCAAGCCGTTCCACAGGACTACATCCAGCATCTCTACGATCGTCTCCATGGGAGAATAGCAGCCTGCATTGCTGCGAAAGGTGGATATACACTGTACTAGTGCCGACATTGTGCATGCTCTGTTGCCTGTGTCTATGTGCCTGTGGTTCTGTCAGTGTGATCATGTGATGTATCTGACCCCAGGAATGTGTCAATAAAGTTTCCCCTTCCTGGGACAATGAATTCACGGTGTTCTTATTTCAATTTCCAGGAGTGTATTTATTCAGTCACATATAGATAATATAACTCTGTATTTAATATGGTATGAAGAGACAATGCCCATGATAACTGCTTGCCTTCTTGAAATTTGTTTTCTGGAAGATGAGGAAGTAAAAATGGCTCTGAGCACTATGGGACTTAACATCTGAGGTCATCAGTCCCCTAGAACTTAGAATTACTTAAACCTAACAAACCTAACGACATCACACACATCCATACCTGAGGCAGGATTCGAACCTGCGACCGTAGCGGTCGCGTGGTTCCAGACTGAAGCGCCTAGATGAGGAAGTACAAATAATTCAAATCAAATGTGTGTGAAATCTTATGGGACTTAACTACTAAGGTCAACAGTCCCTAAGCTTGCACACTACTTAATCTAAATTATCCTAAGGACCAACACGCACCCATGCCCGAGAGAGGACTCGAACCTCCGCCAGGACCAGCCGCACATACAAATAATTACTACAGACGTGTCAAAATTTGCAGAGGAAAGTAGTAAAACACTAGACTCACAATTTTAGCACTCTATCATCATTCAGCCATCTAGTTTCCAGTTTCTAGATGTTAAGAGAGTGTAGGCTACATGTGCAAATTTATGGCGGTATCCTGACAGTCACAGATTTTATATAATCAATTGCTCACTGCGTCCCAATGCTGTGTGGCCCAGTCTCCCCTACGCATAAACGTTTTTGGCGATTGGCAGCCGAGTTTTGGGCATTTAAAAGGCATTAAATGATCGTTGCTCGACCTAATCCTGCCGATAGTCCACAGAAATTTACAGGTATAAGGCTCACATGACCCTAAAAGAACCAAGTGCTTACCTTCTCGTAGGGTAAATGTTCGTCACAAATAGTGCAACTGTATTTGGGGTAAGATTATACACTTTGCTTTGAAACTGTAGAGGGAACAATGTAATAGTTATCGAAACGAACTGTTGCATGTCCAGTATTTGCTACCGACCACTGTGAAAACTCTCTGAGCCATATTATCTCATTCAGTGTGCTTTGTCATGATTAGTGGGTCTTACAGAATTGCGATCTCATTCTCACGGTTTGTCCCCATCTACATCACGTACACCACATCCACACCTCCAGGGTGACAGTTACTGAGCTATATGAAACAAAGTCTTCGTAACTTCTGAACGGTTTGCGTCAGGACGTTCAAACTATATGGTTGGCCGCAGGGCATGATGGGAATTAATATACGCCTTGTTGTTTGGTTTAGCGACGAAGCCCACTTCCATTTGGATGGGTTCGTCAGCAAGCAAAACTGGCACGCGATCGAGAAATCTCTTCACACTCAACGTATGTCTGTGTGGTGTGCAGTGACCAGTCACGGAATAATCGGTGACATATTCCTCGATGGCACGGTGACTGCCGACTGGCACCTGAAGGTTTTTGAAGATGGTTTCATTCCCATTAACCAAAAAGACCCTGGTTTCAACACGTTGTAGTTCATGCAAGACGGAGCTCGACCCCATCGAAGCAGGATAGAGTCTAATGTCCTGGAGAGGCACTTTGGGGACCGCATTCTGGCTCTGGAGTGTCCAGAGGCCACTAGTATGGTCCTCGATTGGCCGCCATGTTCTCCAGATCTGAACACGTGCGACTCCTTTTTGTGGGGCTATATTAAAGACAAGGTGTATAGCAATAACCCCAAAACCACTGTCGAGCTGAAACAGCCATTCAGGACGTCATCGACGGCATCGATGTTCCGACACTTCGGTGGGTCATGCCGAATTTCACTATCCGTCTGCGCCACATGATCGCCAATGATGGCAGGCATATCGCACATAACGTAGATCCGGAATGTTGAATAAAGTGTGTGCACGACGTAGTTTGTAATTAATTTACCTTTTTTTCATATTGTTCAATATTTGTTACCCTTTACATCTACATCTATACAGGGTGAGTCACCTAACATTACCGCTGGATATATTTAGTAAACCACATCAGATACTGACGAATCGATTCCACAGACCGAACGTAAGGAGAGAGGCTAGTGTAATTGGTTAATACAAACCATACAAAAAAGGCACGGAAGTATGTTTTAACACAAACCTACGTTTTTTTTAATGGAACCCCGTTAGTTTTGTTAGCACATTTGAACATATAAACAAATACGTAATCAGTGCCGTTTGTTGCATTGTAAAATGTTAATTACATCCGGAGATATTGTAAGCTAAAGTTGACGCTTCAGTACCATTCCTCCGCTGTTCGAGCGTGTGTATCGGAGAGCACCGAATTACGTAGGGATCCAAAGGGAACGGTGATGGACCTTAGGTACAGAAGAGACTGGAACAGCACACTACGTCCACATGTTAACACCTTTTTATTGGTCTTTTACACTGACGCAAATGTACATTACCATGAGGGGTGAGGTACACGTACACACGTGGTTTCCGTTTTCAATCACGGAGTGGAATAGAGTGTGTCCCGACATGTCAGGCCAATAGATGTTCAATGTGGTGGCCATCATTTGCTGCACACAATTGCAATCTCTGGCGTAATGAATGTCGTACACGCCGCAGTACATCTGGTGTAATGTCGCCGCAGGCTGCCACAATACGTTGTTTCGTATCCTCTGGGGTTGTAGGCACCTTTAACGTAACCCACAGAAAGAAGTCCAGAGGTGTAAGATCAGGAGAACGGGCTGGCCAATTTATGCGTCCTCCACGTCCTATGAAACGCCCGTCGAACATCCTGTCAAGGGTCGGCCTAGTGTTAATTGGGGAATGTGCAGGTGCACCATCATGCTGATACCACATACGTCGACGCGTTTCCAGTGGGACATTTTCGAGCAACGTTGGCAGATCATTCTGTAGAAACGCGATGTATGTTGCAGCTGTTTGGGCCCCTGCAATGAAGTGAGGACCAACGAAGTGGTCGCCAATGATTCCGCACCATACATTTACGGTCCACGGTCGCTATCGCTCTACCTGCCTGAGCCAGCGAGGATTGTCCACGGACCAGTAATGCATGTTCCGTAGATTCACTGCCCCGTGGTTTGTGAAACCCGCTTCATCGGTAAACAGGTACAACTGCACCGCATTCTCTGTTAATGCCCATTGACAGAATTGCACTTGATGATTAAAGTCATCACCATGTAATTGCTGATGTAGCGACACATGAAACGGGTGAAAGCGGTGACGATGCAGTATGCGCATGACACTACTTTGACTCAGTCCACCGGCTCCCGCAATGTCCCGTGTACTCATGTGTGGGTTCATGGCAACAGCAGCCAACACACGAACTGCACCCGCTTCTCCTGTGACGGGCCTGTTACGGACCCGTTTGCGTGCTACGACCATACCTGTTGCATACAGTTGGCGGTAGATGTTTTGCAATGTGCGGCACGTTGGATGCTCTCTGTCCGGGTACCGTTCTGCATACACCCTGCAGGCTTCAGCTGCATTTCGTCGACACTCGCCATAGATGAGTATCATCTCCGCCTTTTCAGAGTTCGAATACACCATGGTCACAGTTCCTACAACACTACACAAATGTTTTGCAATGTGCGGCACGTTGGATGCTGTCTGTCCCGGTACCGTTCTGCATACACCCTGCAGGCTTCAGCTGCATTTCGTCGACACTCGCCATAGATGAGTATCATCTCCGCCTTTTCAGGCGGAGCTCGAATACACCATGGTCACAGTTCCTACAACACTACACTATCACAGACGTCTGGTAACACGGTGTACTACAGTTGGTCTGCGTGCGGAGACGAATGCAGAATAACAATAGCAGCAAGCGCTACATGCGGACACTGCGACAGCTACACCAAACCACAACAGTGCACTACAGCCACACTCGTAAACACGGTCGTCATCGTAAACATGTCCCTGCAGATGCTGCTCGCCGACCGTGGCCCGTGTTTGTTACAATACCCAACTGAACGTCGGAGGTTTCAAGCGTCAACTTTAGGTTACAATATCTCCGGATGTAATTAACTTTTTACAATGCAACAAACGGCACTGATTACGTATTTGTTTATATGTTCAGATGTGCAAACAAAACTAACGTGGTTCCATTTAAAAAAACGTAGGTTTGTGTTAAAAAACATACTTCCGTGCATTCTTTTATGGTTTGTATTAAACAATTACACTAGCCCCTCTCCTCACGTTCGGTCTGTGGAATCAGTTCGTCAGTATTTGATGTGGTTTACGAAATATATCCACCGGTAACGTTAGGTGACTCACCCTGTATACTGCAAACCACCATGAGATGCATGGGAGAGGGTACATCCCACGTACCAGTTATTAGTGTTTCTCCCCATTCCATTCACGCATGGAGTGCGGGAAGAATGATCGTTTGAAGCCTCTGTGCGTACAGTAATTACTCTAATCTTGTCCTGGCGACCCCTATGTCAGCGAAACGTAGGGTACTGTAGTATATTCCTAGAGTCATCATTTAAAGCTATCTCTTGAAACTTTGTTAATAGACATTCTCGGGGTAGTTTATGTCTATCTTCGAGAGTCTTCCAGTTCAGTTCCTCCTGTATCTCTGTGACACTATCCCATGCATGAAACAAACCTGTGACCTTTCGTGTTGCCCTTCTCTGTACACGTTCTATATCTCCTCTTAGCCTTGTTTGGTACCAGTCCTACACACTTGAGCAATTTTCGCAGGCTGGTCGCACAAGTGATATGTAAGCAAACTGCATTTCCCCAGTATTCTACCAATAAACAGCTGTCTACCATCTGCATCACCCATGACTGAGCCTATGTGATCATACCAGTTCATGTCCGTACAAAGTGTTACACCCAGGTATTTGTATGAGTTGTCCGATATCAACAGTGACACATTGGTATTATAGTCATAGGATATTACGTTTCTGTTTTGTGAGGTGCACAATTTTACATTTCTGAACACTTAAAGCAAGTTGCCAGTCTCTGCACCACATTAAAATCTTATCAATCTGAATGTTCACGCAGCTTCTTTCAGATAGTAGTTCATTATACAAAACTGTATCATCTGCAAAAAGCCTCACTTTACTATTAATATTGTCTGGAAGGTCATTAATATACAACATGACCAGAAAAGGTCCCAACACACTTCCCTGGGATAAACCTGAAGTTGCTTCTACATCTGACGATGAGTCTCCATCCATTCTGAATAACACAAGCATTGCAGCATCGCATTTAGCACCTGGTATTGGACAAGTGACTTTCAAGTAAAACGTCTTCTCTTTACGAGTATATACATAACGGATTCACAACTGCAAAGACATTTCATGTATTTCATAACGGCTTAGTCACTGCAGTGCATGTCCGAAGGAACATTGAATCTAAATTCGGAATAACACAGGTGTTGCCCATATCGGACAGACTACTAGTTCCAAAACTGCTGAGTAATTGGGTATTGCATTAAAGGTAAGATGACCATTGGTTTGGCTGAATGCAACTGATACATATGTATTCTCGTTGCATAATTTCCGACTGGTGACAATTTCTCTAGAGCTCTCGCAGCCTCTGGGAAATGTTGAGAAAATAGTCTCATGGTTTTATATTTTTCAGGCCATCTCTTCTCCCACATTCGTGATAAATTGGAAGCCTATTTTCAGGGTGTAGTCGATTCTCTAAAAAGAGTTTATTGCGTCCTTTACAATGACAACGGCATTCGTGATTTCCGGCACTACATTTGCATTGTTACCCACAAGGTTGAGTTTGTGACTTGATCAAAGAAACTGTGAGGATCGACAATATTTCTTTCACAAAATGGCCTGTACGCTGCTCTCTCTGCCAGCCATTGTAGAACAGCCATCGAAGACAAATCCTACACAATCTCCTGCGATGCGCAGTAACCGTTCCCCAGTGAAGTAGACGCCCCGTTCTTTGAAATGACCCGGGCGTCACAGATCTTGTGTCATATCGCGACCAGAACGGAACTTGTTGCACCATTCCACAATAGTACTTTTCGACAGACCTGCTTCCTCATAGACATTCTTCATCCTCTGACTGATGTCTACCGTTATTTGTCCTTCGGCAGTGAAGAAAAGAATAACAGCACGTAGTTCCTATTTGGACGCATTTGGTGATAACGTCGTCATAGTTCACGTTTTGGCATTTACTACACGCACGTCGGAAAGACACGAGTGTCACACCAGTCTCTCGCCTGCATGTCGGTGCTTATATACCCGCATTGGAGTTGCGCTACGATGCATATACGCTGCAGTAAAGCCTTCAATCGGAAACTTTTTGATCGGACCTTGTATAAGGATGTTGGATATTTCTCGTTCTTGTTGATGCTGGCTAACTACAACACAGCACATACTCTGAACATTACAGACAAGAAATCAATGTGAGCCCTTAGTAGGCCGTTCACTGCGTTATCATTTAAACTTGAGGTGCCACTGGATAAACAAATGTCGATTGTGAATGATGTGGACTGCTGAGTGTTCTCTTTTGCCTTTGACACATTTCCTGATTCCTGATAACACCCCTTGTAGTGAGACTACTTTTAAAAACCGCATACCAAACAGGAATAAATCAAGAATGGTCCAGAGACACGCGAATCTTGTGTAAATATTGATGTTTATGTGAATAAACAAATGGTTTAGCAGAAGATTACAACTTTAATACGCAGATCTGTAACAAAGAAAGGAAAAGTAATATTCACGGTTCTTTTGGCTGCACGTTTAGCTATCGGTATCACAAACTGTCTGCTAAAAACTTCAGGCTGGAGCGCTGAGTCCCTCAAGTTCGAATGTCGGCTAATTTCCAAGAATGATTGCGTATGGAAGTTGCCGTGTGCAAACGATACATATCGAACGTGCGATCGTAGATCGATAATGCGACTATGGCGGCGGGCGTTATGAGTATGTTTACGGAGTTCGCTACAGCAACGACATAAGAAGAGCGATACAAAAATACTTGTAATTGCAAAGGAGATGACTTACCTTACTCGTCGTCGGTGTTGTCATCATGTGAAAGTCCGTAACGGTGGTCTGGATGGATAATTTGAAGAGTCGAACCGTGTATTCTTCCTGATACTCGTTCGTTTCCCGTACTGTCCGCAATGAAATTGTCACAGTATTTCAACACTGAAACTGTTCTTACGAAGTTTTACACACTTCTCACCACCACAGTCTACACAGTCCCTTCTTCCCTCGTCTGGTAGTACTCCATATTCACGACAAAAAGTCAAACAATTTTCTACGCTGGATAAACATGGAATTGGATTTTTCCATGTGAGAGAATCCGCCGAAGAAACGTCAAGAACACCAGACATCCCACTCACTAAAGACATAAATCGTCTGGGATTCCCTAGCAACTCACAAATAATTCGCGGAGGTGTGTAATTTAGAGCAACTAAGATAACGACGGAAAACAGATGAAAATGACGTTCACATATAATTGATCACAACGCCCGCCACCAGAGTCCCATGATCGATTTACGATCGCACGTTCGATGTGTATCGTTTGGACACCGCAACTTCGATAGGTAATCATTCTTGGAAACTACGAATGTCGAATCTTTGATCTTTATAATTACAGTCATATCAATGGCTGGAAGCATTTGGGGGATTATTTCTGTAAACATACAGGTTGACAGAGGACTAGTGCAATCGACGTTACTATTTACAAAACAATACACTACTTCAGTTTAAATATTTTATACTTAGCTCATGTCAAAATTCTGTACGACTGATACTCAACTTTCAGTCACGAGATTATTTTCGCGCCACGTACTATTTTCTCTATGTTTTCGCGCGACGAATAATTGCTCTTTGAACGGCGTAGGTATACGAGCAGCCGTGCCTTCGAGACACTTGTCTTGTTTTGTCTGTCGTCGACAGTTAACATACGAGGCAGATTCGGAGCTTCCAGTATTCTGTACAAGAGTTCTATAACAGAAGCTTTTATTTTCGGTTTCCAGCGTCCAACAGAAAGTTCTCTTGGCGATAAGGTAAGAGATGATCAACTTTTGTAGCGCAGAATGAGACTGATGCGTAATCAGTAGCGATTGTTCTCATAGATAGTTAGGAAAATGTGTGATGTCTGTATTCTTCGAGGATGTTACGGTTGTTGTGTTGATATTGGAAATGTCAACATATATGAAAAACATACGTGGTAGAATTGCATGCAGTTTCTCGTGCTCTGCAGCTTCAGAGACACTCATTTCCTTCACGATCATCCCATAGGCAAAATACCTACGGTACTGAAATGCTCCTTCTTTCGGTTGTCAGTGGCCTGGAATAATGACGAACTAGCTGCGTAGTTACGAAAATGTGTGATGTTTGTGCTCTTCGAGAAGGTTGTTGTGTTGTCATTGGTCTTTTTTTTGTGGTTTTAGGGCGCACAACTTCAATGGTCATTAGCGCCCTGACTACTCTAAGAATGCACCGCGAGGCACAAGTTGACAACAACAACTAAAAGGGAAAACACGATAAAAGACAGACTGACAGGCATAGGATTAAAAAACAACATCATCAAATGTCCTTAGCGAGGTTTGTCAAATTGATAAAACAAAGAACACGAGCAGCTGCTCGTGGGTCATCCGCTAAAATGGCATCGAAAGTATTAGGCAGGTTAAGATCGAGGCGCAGTGTGTTAAGATCTGGACAGGACATTAAAATGTGTCTAACCGTCAGCAAGTGCCCACATGGGCAGAACGGCGCCGGCGCAGCCGTCAGCAGATGGCGATGGCTGAACCGGCAGTGTCCAATTCTTAACCGGGCTAAAACGACCTCCTCCCGCCGAGAAGGGCATGAGGAGGACGTCCAAGCCACGGGAAGAGGTTTTAAGGCCCGAAGCTTGTTGTCGGTAAGTGCAGCCCAATCGGCATGCCACAGCCGTAAGATGCGCCGACAAATGACCCTGCTAAAATCGGACGAAGGGACACAACAAGAAGCTGTCCGAGGCTGGAGGACCGCAGCCTTGGCCGCGGCATCTGCAGCTTCGTTCCCAGGGATACCGACATGGCCAGGAACCCACATAAAGCTAACCGGAGAACCGACATCCACCAGCTGCTGAAGAGAGCGTTGGATCCGGTGTACAAAAGGGTGAACCGGGTACGGATCACTGAGGCTCTGGATGGCGCTCAGGGAATCTGAGCAGATGACATAAGCAGAATGTCTGTGGCGGCAGATGTAAAGAACAGCCTGGTAGAGGGCAAAGAGCTCAGCTGTGAAGACCAAACAATGGCCATGGAGCCAGTATTTGAAACTTTGTGCCCCGACAATAAAGGAACACCCGACTCCGTCATTGGTCTTAGAGCCATCTGTATAAATGAAAGTCATGTTGATGAACTTCGAACGAAGTTCCAAAAAACGGGAGTGGTAGACCGAACCGGGGGTGACCTCTTTTGGGAGCGAGCTGAGGTCAAGGTGAACGCGGACCTGAGCCTGGAGCCAAGGTGGCGTGCGGCTCTCGCCCACTCGAAAGGTTGCAGGGAGTGAAAAATTAAGGTGTTGAAGGAGGCGACGAAAGCGAACTCCAGGGGGTAGCAGGGCAAAGACATACAACCCGTATTGACGGTCAAGAGAGTCGTCAAAAAAGGAACGATAAGACGGATGGTCGGGCATTGACAGTAGCCGACAGGCATACCGACAAAGCAGTATATCCCGCCGGTAGGTGAGTGGCAATTCGCCAGCGTCAGCATGAAGACTCTCTACGGGACTGGTATAAAATGCTCCGATCGCAAGTCGTAAACCCCGATGTTGTATGGAGTTGAGGCGGCGTAAGATGGATGGCCGTGCAGAGGAGTATACGAAGCTCCCATAATCCAGCTTGGAGCGGACGATCGACCGATATAGACGAAGTAGGACGGTTCGATCCGCTCCCCACGACATACCACTGAGAACACGGAGGACGTTTAAAGAACGGGTACAACGGGCGGCCAAATATGACACATGTGGAGACCAGCTAAGTTTCCTGTCAAAGGTAAGGCCTAAAAATTTGGTTGTCTCCACGATTGGGAGAGCAACGGGACCGAGTCGTAAGGACGGTGGGAGAAACTCTTTGTAGCGCCAGAAGTTAATACAGACCGTCTTCTCGGCAGAAAAACGGAAGCCATTGGCGACACTCCAGGAGTAAAGACGGTGAAGAGAACGCTGAAGACAGCGCTCCAGGACACGTGTACACTGCGCGCTGCAATAGATGGTAAAATCGTCCACAAAAAGGGAGCCTGATACATCAGCTGGGAGGCAATCCATTATTGGATTGATCGCGATGACGAAGAGAGCGACGCTCAAAACTGAGCCCTGTGGTACCCCATTCTCCTGGCGAAAGGTGTCGGACAGGACAGAACACACACGTACCCTGAACTGTCGATCCATTAAAAAGGAACGAATAAAAAGAGGGAGGCGACCGCGAAGGCCCCATGTATGCATGGTGCGGAGAATGCCCGCCCTCCAACAGGTGTCGTAAGCCTTCTCCAAATCAAAGAACACAGCCGCGGTCGGGCGCTTCCGCAAGAAGTTATTCATAATGAAGGTCGACAATGTAACCAGATGGTCAACAGCAGAGCGGCGCCTACGAAATCCACATTGTACATTGGTAAGTAGGCGTCGAGACTCGAGCAGCCAAACCAATCGAGAGTTAACCATTCGCTCCATCACTTTACAGACACAGCTGGTAAGCGAGATAGGTCGATAACTGGAAGGCAAGTGCTTGTCCTTCCCCGGCTTAGGAATCGGGACAACAATAGACTCGCGCCAGCATGCGGGAACATGTCCCTCAATCCAGATGCGATTGTATGTACGAAGAAGAAAACCTTTACCCGCAGGAGAAAGGTTCTTCAGCATCTGAATATGAATAGAATCAGGCCCTGGAGCGGAGGACCGTGATCGGCCAAGTGCGGTTTCGAGTTCCCGCATGGTGAATGGGGCATTATAACTTTCACAATTCGAGGAGCGGAAGTCAGGTGGCCTAGCCTCCTCTGCCTGTTTGCGGGTGAGGAAGGCAGGGTGGTAATGAGCGGAGCTCGAAACCTCTGCGAAAAAGCGGCCGAAGGCATTGGAGACAGCCTCAGGGGCCACAAGGACTTCATTCGCGATCTTCAAGCCAGAAACTGGGGAGTGGACCTTAGTGCCAGATAGCCGGCGCAGGCTACCCCAGACAACAGAAGAAGGAGTAAAACTGTTGAAGGTGCTTGTGAAAGCAGCCCAGCTGGCTTTCTTGCTTTCTTTAATAATACGACGACACTGAGCACGTAATCGTTTATAATTAATACAATTCGCCACTGTAGGGTGGCGTTTAAAGGTGCGTAAAGCACGTCGACGAGCACGTAAAGCGTCTCTACATGCTGCGGTCCACCAGGGGACCGGTACGCGACGTGGAGAAGAAGTAGGGTGAGGGATGGAATATTCAGCAGCAGCGAGAATGACTTCCGTGAGGTGTGCGACCTGACGATCGCAGCTTGTGAAGGTTTGATCCTGAAAGGTCGCCCTGGAAGAGAAGAGCCCCCAGTCTGCCTTGGTCCAACTAGAGGAGCACGGAGAGGGGGTATGCTGCAGGAGATGGATAACACACGGGAAGTGGTCGCTCGAATATGTATCAGCAAGTGCATACCACTCAAACCGGCGTGCAAGTTGGGGAGTACATATAGAGAGGTCTAAATGGGAATAGGTGTGAGATGTGTCCGAAGGAAAAGTAGGGGCGCCAGTATTGAGGCAGACAAGATTGAGCTGGTTGAAAAGGTCTGCTAACAAGGAGCCCCTCGGGCAGGATGCTGGAGAGCCCCAAAGGGGATGGTGGGCATTGAAGTCTCCAGTTAACAAAAATGGTGCAGGTAGCTGAGCAATAAGTTGCATCATGTCTGCCCTGGTAACGGCAGATGACGATGCAGTGTAAACGGTACAAAAGGAAAACGTAAAAGTGGGGAGAGTAATGCGGATGGCAACTGCCTGCAGGCCGGTGTGCAACGTGATGGGATCGTAGTAAATATCATCCCGGACCAGCAACATAACCCCTCCATGAGCTGGGATACCTACCACAGGGGTTAGGTCAAAACGCACAGAGGTGTAGTGTGCCAAGGCAATTTGATCGCATGGGCGTAGCTTCGTTTCCTGGAGGGCTACGACGAGCGGACGATGCAAGCGGAGCAGCAACTTCAAGTCCTCTCGGTTGGAGCGAATGCTGCGAATATTCCAGTGAATAAGTGCCATCGTAAGAAAAGGAAGATGAGAGAAGGGGTCACCTCGAAGGCCGCTTAGGGCCTGGCTTCGAGCGAGCACTGCCGCCGCTATCAGTAGGCGGACAGTCATCGTCCATGGGGTCTATAGGGTCATCGGCCATCTCGGGAGGATGGCCGGGAGGGGGAGCTTCCTCCGCCGGTGAACGGCCAGATGTACGGCTACCAGCGGTGCGGCCAGGCGAAACGGATGACGGCCTGGGGCGGCAACTGCTGGGTGGCGCAGGAGAAGAAATGCGCCGTGGCGGAGAAGGAGAACTGTGCTTCCTACGCGCCTTTTTGGAAGGACGTTTGGTGGAAGTACCGGTCGAAGGCTGGGAGGTCGAGGGACGGAGGAAGTCTGCACGGGATGGTTCCTTCTTGAAGGCCCGTGCATCTGACTTCGGGGTCTTCGACTTAGCAGAAGCTGAGGAAGGGGCTGGTGTCTGTGGGGTGATGGGAGGAAGAGGAGACGTCGACCGCGCGATCTTAGCACTGGCCGAACGGACAACCGTGGTGCTAAAGGTCAGATCGCATGTCTGGGTTGCTACCTCCCGGGTAGTCCGAGGAGAGGCGAAGACAGTACTGTATTTCCCCGCTGGGAGCAGCGTGGGCTTCCTACTAGCCAATAGCTTGCGAGCAGCCGAGGTGGACACTTTCTCTTTGACCCGAATTTCTTGGATACAGCGTTCTTCCTTATAGACAGGACAGTCGCGGGAGGATGCGGCATGGTCACCCTGACAGTTCACACAACGAGGAGACGGAGGTGGACAGTCACCCTCATGGGCATCCCTGCCACAAGTGACACATTTATCCGCATTGGAACAAGACTGTCGAGTGTGATTGAAACGCTGACACTGGTAGCAGCGCGTAGGTGTCGGGACATAGGAGCGAACAGAAATAACCTCGTAGCCCGCCTTGATGCGCGATGGCAGCTTAACACTATCGAAGGTCAAGAAAAGTGTCCGGGTCGGTACAAGGTCATTGTTGACCTTTTTCATGACCCGATGGACAGCCGTCACGCCCTGCTCAGCGAGGAAAGATTGAAGCTCCTCGTCAGTCAATCCGTCGAGGGAGCTAGTATGGACTACACCACGAGACGAATTCAAAGTTCGGTGGGCCTCCACCCGGACAGGGGACGTGTACAGGAGTGTGGCCCGAAGCAGTTTTTGTGCCTGAAAGGCACTCTCAGTTTCTAGTAATAAGGTGCCGTTACGCAACCTGGTACAAGATTTGACAGATCCGGCTATGGCATCTACGCCCTTCTGAATAACGAAAGGGTTGACAGAGGAAAAATCCTTTCCGTCCTCAGATCGAGAAACGACGAGGAACTGTGGGGCAGGCGGTAGTACTTTTGTCACTGTTGGCTGGTCACGTTTCCGTTTTTGGGTCGAAGTCGAAAGCGATGGAGTAGAATCCATTGCGGAGGAATCCCCCATGATTGCCAGCGTCTCCGATGGCGCGCTCCTTCCTTGTGGGGACCCTCTCAGAGGGCACTCCCGCCTTAGGTGAATGTTTACACCTCAGGTCACACCTCCCGAGAAACAGACGGAGGGACCAATCGGCATGGTCAGAAGGTATCAGCTCAGGCAATCACCCCTCCCCGGGCCTGGCCTTTACCAGGGGGTACGCGCGTGCCTTACATGTCTACCCAGGGCGGGGACTTACGCGTTACCCCGTCACCGGCTACGCGTGCGAACGCGTGGGTCGGCCTTCAGGCACGCACAGGGAGGAAGGAAGAAGAGGAGAAAGAAGAGAGAGAGGGAGAAAGAGGACAGACTGTCTCAAACGCCGAGGCGGAGACCAGAGAAGGCAAGGAGAAGAAGGCAATGAGAAGGCAATGAGAAAAAGGCAATGAGAAGGCAAGGAGAAAAAGGCAATGAGAAGGCAAGGAGAAAAAGGCAATGAGAAGGCAAGGAGAAAAAGGCAATGAGAAGGCAAGGAGAAGTCAAGGGAAAGAGTAAGGAAGACAGTGAGGTGGAGAAGAGCAAAGAAAGGATCCAACAAAAGGAAGGAAGAAACGAGAAGTGAAAAACCAGAAAGACCACGATTATAAGTCGTGGAACCGTCCGTCTCCGGACGCAGGCGCTAACTACCCCCGTAAGGGGGATGGACTCCTTTTAGTCGCCTCTTACGACAGGCAGGAATACCTCGGGCCTATTCTAATCCCCGGACCCGCAGGGGGGGTCATTGGTCTTGTCAACATATATGAGAAATATACGTGGTCGAACTGCATGCAGTTTCTCGTGTTCTGGAGCTTCTGCGAGATTCATTTCCTTCACGATCACCCCATAAGCACAATACCTACGGTACTGAAATGCTGTTTCTTTCGGTTGTCAGTGGCCTGGAATAATGACGAACTAGCTGCGGATTTTTTTTTTTAATGTCGCTGCTCCATAGTTTTACGTACATAATGTACTGTCTGACAAGCTAATGGTCGTAACTTGCAAACATTCTGTTAATGGTGCTAACTGCCTTGTACGTTTAGTACCACTCAACTGGTGCAATAAATAGTTCCGCGAAGCGTTTACTCTAGAGTGCGTTTAGCCAGTCCTGGCATTATGTGCAGTAAACGCAAATTATTCGTTAGCAGGTTGCGTAAAAGTTTCATGTGTTCCTTTTTGACAGCGTATACGACCGCGCATGGGTGTACACACGGTCGCATATATGTGTGTGTGAGTATGTGTGTGTATTTCTCAATGTCGAAATATATTAATTTTGATCTCTCACCCCCGACCCCTTTTCAGGATGTAAGATTAGTTTCGACTCGAATTAAATAAAAAATTCGGGTTTCCCTGTTGCAAGTTTTAACTCACAAATATAACACAGGTTTCCGTCAGTTACGTAGTTTCGCGCCATAATATAATAAATAGTAGTTGCCTTATGTTTAGCGATCATTTCTGAGACTGTATATGTGAATGTGAGGTTGCAATTGTGTTACTGTAGATTACATGGTGAAAATTATTGGCCTACTAATTCTGCTTTACCTCCATCCAAACTGCCTGTTGTGTCAGCTCTGTTTAGTCACTTTGATTTAGTGACCGCTTTTTCTCAGCAGTTGTTCACTGATCCATACAACCATCTTGCACAGGTATTCAGATACTCCCGATTCTCATGAAAGCCCGATTTAATCTTTCAATACAAATACAACAGAGTTGATATCTCGGTAATAAATGCAGGTCGCGCCTCTAGCTCACAGTTACAACACAATACAAACCGTCCCTCTGCAATATTTGTTGATCACAGTTGTGATCCTTCGTGTGACCTGGTGAATGTAGAAGAACTACTTCATAATAATTCTAAACTGCAGGTTATCAGAAAACTTTGGTGCTCCCGTATTTACAGCAAACGCGGCAGGTCATCTGAAAAACCGGCAAGAAAATCGAGATCGCAGAAAAGAATGACGCGGTGTAAGAAGCAGCGGTCTTTCAGGTATGAATACGTTATCTTGGAAGAAGAGGAAAGAACATTCGCCATTATGTAACTTTCTACAATTGTAAAATCTGGTTTACTTTGTAAGGAAAAATTGTTTGCCACGGGGTTGCGGCAGCTGTCCCAGATGCTCAATGGGCTCCAACCACTTTTGAGGAGAACGGTGTGCGACGCCGCGATGCGAGAACTTCTCAGCCTTCGGTGAGTGAACTTCGTTTGGTAATCGAACATTTGTGTCGTGTAGGTCAATGTGAAATACCCACACTATTGCGTCTTTGTGCTCCAACAGTCACCGTGGGGCGAAACGTCTCTGCACCATATATGTGTATGCATTCCAAATCACAAAATTCTTGTCTTCATACGTTAACATCATATACTCATTTTCTGCTCAACTATGACAACCCAGAAGGCAGTACCAGAATCAACGCAGATTTTGAGCAGTCCGTCAGGATCATTTAATACGAGTAACGTGAGGATCACTAAACACGATCATCGTCCTGCCGAGAAAGGGAAAATTTGTGACGGGGACTAATTAACCTTAAACGGCAGCATATCATAACGGAAGTGAGACGTATTTATCAATTTATTCCACTAATACACTACTGGCCATTAAAATTGCTACACCACGAAAATGACGTGTTACAGACACGAAATTTAACCGACGGGTAGAAGATGCTGTGATATGCAAATCATTACCTTTTCAGAGCAATCACACATGGTTGACGCCGGTGGCGACACCTGCAACGTGCTGACACGAGGAAAGTTTCCAACCGATTTCTCATACACAAACAGCAGTTGACCGGCGTTGCCTGGTGAAACGTTGTTGTGATGCCTCGTGTAAGGAGGAAAAATGCGTACCATCACGTTTCCGACTTTGATAAAGGTCGGATTGTGGCCTATCGCGAATGCGGTTTATCGTATCGTGACATTGCTGCTCGCGTTGGTCGAGATACAATGACTGTTAGCAGAATATGAAATCGGTGGGTTCAGGAGCCATGCTGGATCAGCTGGCTGGATCCCAACGGCCTCGTATCACTAGCAGTCGAGATGACAGGCATCTTATCCGCATAGCTGTAACGGATCGTGCAGCCACGTCTCGATCCCTGAGTCAACAGATGGGGACGTTGGCAACACAACAACCATCTGCACGAACAGTTCGACGTCGTTTGCAGCAGCACGGACTACCAGCTCGGAGACCGTGGCTGCGGTTACCCTTGACGCTGCATCACAGACAGGAGCGCATGCGATGGTGTATTCAACGACGAACCTGGGTGCACGAATGGCAAAACGTCATTTTTTCGGATGAATCCAGGTTCTGTTTACAGCATCATGATGGTCGCATCCGTGTTTGGCGACATCGTGGTGAACGCACAATGGAAGCGTGTATTCGTCATCGCCATACTGGCGTATCTCCCGGCGTGATGGTATGGGGTGCCATTGGTTACACGTCTCGGTCACCTCTTGTTCGCATTGACGGAACTTTGAACAGTGGACGTTACATTTCAGATGTGTTACGACCCGTGGCTCTACCCTTCATTCGATCCCTGCGAAACCCTACATTTCAGCAGGATAATGCACGACCGCATGTTGCAGGTCCTGTACGGGCCTTTCTGGATACAGAAAATGTTCGACTGCTGCCCTGACCAGCACATTCTCCAGATCCCTCACCAATTGAAGACCTCTGGTCAATGGTGGCCGAGCAACTGGCTCGTCACAATACGCCAGTCACTACTCTTGATGAACTGTGGCATCGCGTTGAAGCTCCATGGGCAACTGTACCTGTACACGCCATCCAAGTTCTGTTTGACTCAATGCCCAGGCGTATCCAGGCCGTTATTACGGCCAGAGGTGGTTGTTCTGGGTACTGGTTTCTCAGGATCTACGCACCCAAATTGCGTGAAAATGTAATCACATGTCAGTTCTAGGATAATATATTTGTCCAATGAATACCCGTTTATCATCTGCATTTCTTCTTGGTGTAGCAATTTTAATGGCCAGTAGTGTATAAGTCAGTAATATATTGCAACAGAATTTTTGTGCTGATCAAACCTACATCAGCCAAAGTCATAAACTATCATTTTCTGTTCAGTACAGCTACTCCTCTTTACTCAAGTCTGCGTAATCAATCAATACATGACCGAAATTACAGAATTACTGTATCGCAAACTTAAAATCGCTAAACACACTGACGGAAAAAAAAATCGGAACCAAGAGGGAGTTGTGTGACATAAACGATTGTGGGTAGGCGTGTTTCTATATCTGAAAAATGACATCTACTCCAATTTCTTGCCAGTCGCCTACGAGTGGCGATAATAACGCCACAGTGAGAGAGCAAATGAACTTTTCTTTAAATACGAGCTGTAACGGTCGTGAGCGTTAGTAACGTTTGAGACAGGACGCGATGAGTTGATGTTAGTCAAGACTGCCTTTAAGGGGGGTAGGACGTCAAACGGGCCGACTTGGAGCAGGAGAGGCATCACAGGACATTTTAAATTCCACTGTCTATACTTTTACAAATAAATTCGTAAAACTTTGTCAGCATCACCAGGAAGGATTCAGGATTTACAGTCATTGCAGTGGAAGTTCGAAAACATAACAAAATAATTTTTTTACGTGTGAAATTTCATCATTTTTCACTTACTAATGGCTGCATTTGTTGTTATAGGTACACTTTTCTTCATAAGTTAGAGAGATTCTTCGATGAATTTTCCACAGCATACATACCATACTTACAAGTGTATAAAACTCTATAATTTATTTAATTTGTGAAAAAACGAATGATCTGTTGTATTTTATACTTCATGTTTCGAAAAAACACAAATTTTGTAGTTAATTAACTCAAGTTTTTACCACAGTTTTTAATAGATTTGAAAAATTCTAGAGTTTCATACACCTGTATGTTTTGTATGCTGTGCAAAATTCATCGAACCATCTCTCTTACTTATGAAGAAAAGTGTACCTATAGCAACAAATGCAAGCAGTAATAAGTGAAAAATGATGAAATTTCACATGTAAAAAACATTACTTCGTTATGTTTTCGAACTTCCACTGCTACGAGTGTGAATTCTGAATCCTTCCTGGTCATGCTGACAAAATTTTATGAATTTATTTGTAAAAGTGTAGACAGTGGAAATTAAAATGTCCTCTGGTGCCTGTCCTGCTACAAGTCGGCCCGTTTGACGTTCTACCCCCCTTAAGGCAACAAAGATGCCGTTATCAACACCTCACTGAATTTGAACGAGGTCGTGTAATTGGGCTTTGAGAAGCTGGATGTTCCTTCTACGATACTGCAGAAATACTTGGCAAGAGTGTAGGCACTGTACATGACTCCTAACAGCGTTGGTGACGAGAATGTAAGCCGGCAGGTGTGGCCGAGCGGTTCTAGGCGCTTCAGTCTGGAACCGCGCGACTTTAACGAGAATGTAAGGTCGCAAGAAGACCGTGCTCCAGTCGGCCACGTGGCACTACCGAGAACGAAGACCATCGTGTTCAGTGTATGGTTTCGGTGCGTCATCCTGCACCTGCAGCAGCAGTCTGAGCACCAGTTGGCACCTCAGTGACGCAACGAACTGTTACAAAGAGGTTACTTCGAGGACAGGTCCAAGCCAGACGCGCTGTATAGTTTATTCCACTGACCCCAAACCACCGCCATTTTCGACTTCAGTGGTGTCAACCGAGAGCTCATTGCAGGCCAGAGTGGAGGTATATTGTGTTTGTCAACGAAAGCCGGTTCTGCCTCGGTGCAAGTGACGGCCGTGTGTTGGACAGAAGGGAGCCAGTTGAGTCCTGCAACCGAGCCATTTACGTGCTACACGCACTGGACCTTCACCTGGAGTTATGATCTTGAGTGGGATTTCGTACGACAGCAGAAACACTTTCGTGGTTATCTCACGTACTCTGACAACAAATCTGCATGCCAGTCTGATGATTCGACCTGTTGTACTGCCATTCTTGAACAGCATTGCAGGAGATGTTTTCCAACAGGATAACGCTCGCCAACATACCATTGTTGTAAACCGAGGTGGTCGTCTACATGTTGCCTTGGCCTGCTCAATCACCAGATCAGTCTGTAATGACACCATCGGACAACAATTTCAGCGTTATCCACAAATAGCATTAACCATCGCTGTATTGACCTACAAAGTGCAACAGGCATGGATAGAACTCTACCTCACAAACTGAAATCCGGAACCTGCGGAAAATACTGCATGTAAATGTGCATTTTTGAATGCAATATTCTGGCGCATATACTGGTTGTTAATGTACTAGCATTTCACATTTGCAATGGCTCATCTCGCACTTACATTACCCCAGCTTCGGTATACCGCTCACGCTTTGTGGAACTTCGTTCGCAGTTCACTAATACGATCTTCATTTATACTGATGGCTCTGAGACCGATGACGGTGTCGGGTGTTCTTTTATTGTCGGGGCACACAGTTTCAAATACCGGCTCCGAGGCCATTGTTCGGTCTTCACAGCTGAGCTATTTGCCCTCTACCAGGCTGTTCTTTACATCTGCCGCCACCGACATTCTGCTTACGTCATCTGCTCCGATTCCCTGAGCGCCATCCAGAGCCTCGGTGATCCGTATCCGGTTCACCCTTTCGTGCACCGGATCCGACGATCTCTTCAGCAGCTGGCGGATGACGGTTCTCGGGTTACCTTTATGTGGGTTCCAGACTGTGTCGGTATCCCTGGGAACGAAGCTGCAGATGCCGCGGCCGACGCTGCGGTCCTCCAGCCTCGGACAGCTTCTCGTTGTGTGCCTTCATCTGATTTTAGCAGCGTCATTTGTCGGCGCATTTTATCGCTGTGGCGTGCCGATTGGTCTACACTCACTAAAAACGAGCTTCGGGCCTCGAAGCCTCTCCCCACGGCTCGGACGACCTCTTCACGCCCTTCTCGGCGGGAGGAGGTCGTATTGGCCCCGTTGCGGATCGCCCACTGCCGGTTCAGCCGCCGCCATCTGCTGACGGCTGCGCCGGCGCCGTTCTGCCCGTGTGCGCAATTGCTGACGGTCCGCCACATTTTAACGTCCTGGCCGAATTTTAATACACTGCGCATTGATCTCGGCCTGCCACGTACTCTGGATGACATTTTAGCGGATGAACCGGGAGCAGCTGCTCGCGTTCTTCGTTTTATCCACTTGACAAACCTGTCTAAGGACATTTGATTATGCTGTTTTCTTTTAATCCCTTGCCTGTTAATATGCCTTTTATAGTGTTGTCCTTTTTAGTTGCTGTTTTAACACTGTGCCTCGCAGTACATTCATAACTTACTCTGGGCGCTAATGACCAAGGTAGTTGTGCGCCGTAAAACCACAAAAAAAACTTACATTACCATGTGAGCTTGCAAATCACTTACATATGTTATGAAGACAAATGTATTCGCGAAATTTCATTACTCTAATTTAATTATTTTTTGGTGTTGCATTTTTTTCCGTAAGTGTGTTTTCAGTAGCCTGATGTACCTCAGCACTGCATTGCAACACTGTCCGACACAAATTTCGAATTACATATCATGTTTATAGGAACAATAGTTCAGTGACACAAACATGATTAAGCCAGTATAGAACAAATATAATATAAGGATCCTGGCACCTTCGCGTCACAAGTCTTTCAATGAATGTAATCACGCGTTTTATGCTGCTGAAAACGCTTTCCAAAACTCGAAAAAACCACCATAAAACGTCACTGTATAGATATCTGCACCTATTAAAAATACTGATAGCGAGGGGTTCTGCTTTGTCAGACACCTTTATCCAGCAAATAGATGTGTCTCAGGGTTCCATCCTGAGCGTCGTCCTCTTTGCTGACATCGTTAATCCTATAACGGCTGTCTCCTGCCAGGCATTTCCGGCTTCCTTTTTGTTGAAGATTTTGCCATCTATTGAATTTCTCCACTGACCTGTCTCATTGAGCGGTGTCTTCAGCGCTGTCTCGATCGTCTTTACTCATGGAGCATTGACAATGACTTTTGTTTTTCCACTGACAAAACAGTTTGTATGAATTTCTGGGGGCGCAATTGGTTTCTTCCGCTGTCCTTACATCTTGGACCTGTTGATCTTCCGTTCGTTCAAACTACGAAACAAATGGGACTCATTCTTGATAGGACACTTTCTTGCTCCTCGCACACGTATTACCTGGCAGCCCGCTGTATGCAGTCCCTCAATGTCCTTCGTGTCCTCAGTGGTATTTCCTGGGGAGCAGATTGAGCCACCCTCCCCCCTTTGGACTGGTCTCTTATCCACTCGAAACTAGACTATGGGTGTTTTGTTTATGCATCTGCAGGTCCGTCCTTCTTATGTCCTCTCAATACTGCCCACAATCGTGGAGTGCGTTTCGCCATGGTCACCTTTTACACATCTACATCTACATTTATACTTCGCAAGCCACCCAACCGTGTGTGGCGGTGGGCGCTTTACGTGCCACTGTCATTACCTCCATTTCCTGTTCCAGTCGCGTATGGTTCGCTGGAAGAACGACTGTCGGAAAGCCTCCGTGCGCGCTCTAATCTCTCTAATTTTACATTCGTGATCTCCTCGGGAGGTATAAGTAGGGGGAAGCAATATATTCGATACCTCATCCAGAAACGCACCCTCTCGAAACCTGGCGAGCAAGCTACACCGCGATGCAGAGCGCCTCTCTTGCAGAGTCTGCCACTCGAGTTTGCTAAACATCTTCGTAACACTATCACGCTTACCAAATAACCCTGTGACGAAACGCGCCGCTCTTCTTTGGATCTTCTCCACCTCCTCCGTGAACCCGATCTGGTACGGACGCCACACTAGTGAGCAATACTCGAGTATACGTCGAACGAGTGTTTTGTAAGCCACCTCCTTTGTTCGTGGACTACATTTTCTAAGGACTCTCCCAATGAATCTCAACCTGGTACCCGTGTTACCAACAATTAATTTTATATGATCATTCCACTTCAAATCGTTCCGCACGCATACTCCCAGACGTTTTACAGAAGTAACTGCTACCAGTGTTTGTTCCGCTATCATATAATCGTACAATAAAGGATCCTTCTTTCTATGTATTCGCAGTACATTACATTTGTCTATGTTAAGGGTCAGTTGCCACTCCCTGCACCGAGTGCCTGTCCGCTGCAGATCTTCCTGCATTTCGCTGCAATTTCCTAATGCTGCAACTTCTCTGTATACTACAGCATCATCCGCGAAAAGCCGCATGGAACTTCCGACACTATCTACTAGGTCATTTATATACATTGTGATAAGCAATGGTCCCATAACACTCCGCTGTGGCACGCCAGAGGTTACTTAAACGTCTGTAGACGTCTCTCCATTGAGAACAACATGCTGTGTTCTGTTTGCTAAAAACTCTTCAATCCAGCCACAGAGCTGGTCTGATATTCCGTAGGCTCTTACTTTGTTTATCAGGCTACAGTGCGGAACTGTATCGAACGCCTTCCGGAAGTCAAGGAAAATAGCATCTACCTGGGAGCCTGTATCTAATATTTCCTGGGACTGTTTCCGGAATCCATGTTGATTCCTACAGAGTAGATTCTGGGTTTCCAGAAACGACATGATACGCGAGCAAAAAACATGTTCTAAAAATCTACAACAGATCGACGTCAGACATATACGTCTATAGTTTTGCGCATCTGCTCGACGACCCTTCTTGAAGACCGGGACTACCTGTGCTCTTTTCCAATCATTTGGAACCTTCCGTTCCTCTAGAGACTTGCGGTACACGGCTGTTAGAAGGGGAGCAAGTTCTTTCGCGTACTCTGAGTAGAATCGAATTGGCATTCCGTCAGGTCCAGTAGACTTTCCTCTGTTTAGTGATTCCAGTTCCTTTTCTATTCCTTGGACACTTATTTCCATGTCAGCCAATTTTTTCGTTTGTACGAGGATTTAAGCCCTGCCCAGCCCAGTGGCGAGTCTGTATGCTGAAGCTGCCGAACTACCATTGTCCTACCACCATAACTTTCTCCTCAGCAGATACCTGTGGCATTTGTCTGGCATGCGTGGCCGCCCATCCTATGCCTCCTTCTTCGATGACTCCTTTGATCACCAGTATTGGGCACATCCCTCTTCTGGAGTTCGATTTCGGCTCTTGCTCCAGCAGCTTAATATAGAGTACACCTGTACTGTATCGAGTGGATGGACGTGTATGGGTATGGAGACGACCTCATGAATCCATAGACCCTGCATGTCAACAGGGGACTATTCAAGCTGGTGGAGGCTCTGTAATGGTGTGGGGCGTGTACAGTTGGAGTGCTATGGGGCCCCTGATACGTCTAGATACGACTCTGGCAGGTGACGCGTACGTAAGCATCCTGCCTGATCACCTGCATGCATTCATGTCCTCTGTGCATTCTGACGGACTTCGCCAATTCCAGCAGGACAATGCGACACTCCACACGTCCAGAATTGCTACAGAGTGTCTCCAGGAACACTCTTCTGAGATTAAACACGTCCGCTGGCCACCAAACTCTCCAGTCACGAACATTATTAAGCGTTTCTGGCTGTACAGAAGAGATCTCCATCCTCTCGTACTCTTACGGATTTACGGACAGCCCTGCAGGATTCATGGTGTCAGTTTCCTCCGTCACTACTTCAGACATTTGTCGAGTCCATGCCACGTCGTGTTGCGGCACTTCTGCATTCTCGCGGGGGCGTGCACGACATTAGGCATGTGTATCAGCTTCTTTCGATCTTCGGTGTGTATTAGACGAGGTACCGCCGGAAGTAAGGGTGTGAGGATGTTTTTCTCGGCGGAATTGCCCCGGACACTACAGCCTATTTACGCTCCTATTATGACCGGTGTACAGTTCCTTTAATTATACGGCGATAATTGTCCACATACCGTCTTGCAGTAAACAACAGCAATCGCGACGTGACGCAATTTTCAACAATACAGGGGTCTCTTCGACGTCCCGTGTCGTTTCTTAGCAACAGTTTGATTCGAGTCGAATGGCGAGCAACGTGAATGGTCCTGTCCACATTCAGCAGAACCTTAAGAAATCGTGAAATGAAGTACGGGCACGGGCTACGGTGGCGGTCTCTGGTAAGTCATTAACCAGCATGTGATTTCCGCCTATCCCTGGCAGCCATAACACAGGCGTTAAACCGATTGCGCCTTTCTGCTGACGCATAACATTAATTCTCACGTCACGTATGTTCAATGAATATGGAGATCTTCAACGCAGCAGTTATATTCGAGGTAATTTAATTTTGCAAATCACGGTTTGTCCAAAGCATCTTGTGTTGGAGAACCATTAACTTCACAAATTTTGTAATTAGAGTAAGATCGTAATACTACAAATTGTACACGGTCCTGGAAAGATGTCCATGCCAATTACTTGTTGTATTCGCTCGTGTAGATAACATTCGACAAGTTTAGTACATCGTTGTGCTAGCGTGAAACACACGTTTTCCATGGCCCTATCGTATGAAATAATATGTTTTATAATACTTTCTAACGTATTTTAGACGAATCTCAGGCATTAAGTTCTAATTTTAGTCAAATCTAGTGTCCGATTCCCGATCGAAGGACGCCATGAGTTTACGATGCGAAGGATAGAAGTGGCTGCTTCGACCATAAATATAATAGACTGGCCCTGACGTCATTTTCGTGGCTCCAACATCTCTGGGCTGAAGTCACGTGAATGTTGGCAAAACATGGTTGTTTCGTGTTGCGCTTATGGCTGTACTCAGCGTTTTGTCGGGGAAATGGCATTACATTTCGCGTGTAAGTGTTTCTATGATAGTGCAGATCCGTTTATTGAAATCTACTGAAGTGACTTTTATATGTTTTTTACACTTGAAATAGAGTACCACGCAAATTAAAGTGTTGAAAGTGATGCCTGTAAAGTCAGACTCATATTACATTTTGGAAAGTATCTGTGATAATTCGGTTACAGAAGTAAGTGTAACTGTTTCTCGTTCCTACTCATAGGATGAAAACCAAAGGCAGCTTTGGATTCAGGCCCTGAAACGGAAAAACTTTAAGCCATCTGCACATACGCGCCTTTGCTCGAAGCACTTCGAGGAGAAGTGTTTTGATAGGTTAGTTATTATTTACAATGTATATCTATAATTTGTATTTACAGTGTCTGTCATTTTTAAACCTAGGCTCCGAAATTATTTTCTGAAACTGCAAAGTCTCACCTTTCATCTAAAATATTTTTTTTAACTGATAGTTTAAACTTTTGTAAAAATAGTGGGAACTGAACCTTTGAAGTGCACCTAAAATTGATACTCTAAAATGGACCTGCTCCTAAAGTAAACAATTTTGACACCTATAGTTGACATGATTCCCATAGCCAATTTCTTTTATAAGTGACTAGAGCTCGAAACGTGGCGAATACAATGTTTAAAGTTTTGACACGAGCCCACTCTTACTGTTTAAAAGAATTTTAACGACGTTTATAGTAATTTCGTCCCGCTGCCCACCAGAGTGGCGTTCGATGTATTTGTTAGATTTTATAAATGGTACTTTGAACAAATCCAGGTCAAATGTAGTTCTGCCATAAATTTTCACAAATAAGAAAGTAGTTTTTGTTGGAAGCGTTTGGCAGTCAATTGAGAAATGTGGGGAAAATCCGATACAAACATAGGATGGCAGACTGCTGATTTGAAATCCCGCCACGTTTTGCCAACAGTCCAGTGGTTTATGTTGGAGCCACACTAGCCCCATAGCTTCTGCACAGCAAGGCCAGTCTACTAGTATCTATGGTCGAAGAGTGGCTGTCATTAAATTTTATCTGTGGTTATGTTCGTAACTGACGTAAACGATGCTGTTCATTACAAAAAATATATCGCGATTTCTCAGGTTGTTGTCAGGCAGGAAGCTAAGTGCAAAGCTTAAGTTGCTGCTCGTGAATCAAGTAGCAATCGTATTTATAATTTTATTTCTCGTAAATATATATGACTACCTTTTTCCGGATATGGCACCATTTCCGAGTGCAGGGTTGGCCAGATACTTACGAGCTCAGCTGAAATTTCTGTGTGTGAGACTCTCTGCAATTATCGGTACATATAATCTTGCTTCTCACATATATTGGCTGTTTTTTCCCGAATGTGCCACGATTGCCGAGTGTGAGATTAGGCAGCAACTTAAGAGGGCAGTTGTATAGGTCAATTCTAGTTCTTAATACCACGGTTCGTTTTTATTCGTGATTTTTCATTGTTTTTTGTTATTTTATTTGGGATTATTTACTTTTTGCCTCTATATATCGTAGGTCAAGTCTAGTTGTCGATTCGAACGTTAGTTATGTTTCTCGTTCTTCCAGAAGCATAGCGAGTAATACGAAAAAGTTAAATCTTTGACGAAATTATTAACAGCCAATAAAAATCATGAAATATAACGGTACACGGAATCAACAATTAGAGTGATACCATACAGAGCAATTCTCTAAGAATGCACAGCACACAGCTACAGCAACAACAGTAGCATAGAAAGTAACACCAAAACAGAAATCATATAACGAACCACTGCATAATCCTACAGTGCATTCTTTTAGAATTTTCATGTGTGGTACCGCTCAAATTGTCGACTTCACGTTCCTTTATTGCGTCATTTTCATTAGGCGTGGGCCCCTAATCCCTTTAGTATTTACCTGTATGGTATCGCTTCCTATACTACTGCAGAAATGCGATAAATAGCAAACCTTGGAATCGACAACTAGAATTGACCTATACAACTCAAATCTGGTTATCGATTCCAAGATTTGTTATTTTTTCGTTACTTGTGTAGAGACTTTTCTTTTAGAAATTTTGTGTTGCTTTCTCCCATTTCCCGCTATTGTCCTGCTTACGTTTCCTATGAGTTACCATTTCTTTAATTTTGCGATTGTTGTGTTAGATTTTGTGGCCGAGTGGTTCTAGGCGCATCAGTCTGGCACCGCGCGACCACTACGGTCGCAGGTTCGAATCCTGCCTCCGGCATGGATGTGTGTAATGTCCTTAGGTTAGTTAGGTTTAAGTATTTCTAAGCTCTAGGGGACTGATGACCTCAGCTCTTAAGTTCCATAGTGCTCAAAACCATTTGAACCATTTTGTTAGATTTTAGTTTGTGCCCTTCAACCCCCCCCCTCCCCCCCCAAGATTCAATACTTGTTATTAAGAACTGTCGCTATTCCATAATACCACGTGTTTACTATGCGTGATGCTGCAGTCAACTGTAAAGGTAGTCTGTGGTTCTTTCACTTACTAGCGTAAACTATGATAATAACGCAGGCACTGAAAACCGCAAGGGCCCAAAGCACGTATGCAAAGTGTAGGGGAAAACAGATATTTGTGAAAATCAAATTTGTAGGGAAAACACTAGTCTCATAGGTGTGATTTTTTTTACATCCCATATATCCTATTAATATAGTTTAATATTTTTCATTATTATTATTATTACACATTTCACAGGCCTTTATCTGACCACGCGAAGCATGTGTGACTATTAGTTCCTCCTGTTCTTCCAGTACTTTTCCATTCGTTCGCTATAGGCCCTCTTCCTTTCTTCGGTCCACTTTGGTCTTTCGGGTTTAGGTGCTGTCTTCTCTGACATTACTTCCCAATTGTGTATTGTGTGTCTACAGACGCTATTGTCTGTGATGTCCGCTGAATTAAACTGCGCTTCTTCCAGATCAATTTTGACTTGTGCCATCCAAGGTGTAGTGGTTTTGAGCCTCTGTTTGTATCTGAGTATTCTGTTGGTGCGTCTGGTCAGTGGGAGTCTGACGACGCGGCCAACTTCTCTGTGGTGTCTCCTGTATCCATTGTCTGTGAGTTTTGGCCCAATAATTTTCCTGATAATTTTTCTTTCCTCTGTGAGCATCTTCTCTAGGTCACCCTTGGTGTGTAGCGTCAGTGTCTCGTAGGTGTATAACACCTCAGGTTTGAGTACAGTATCGTAGTGACGAATTTGGAAGGAAGTGGACAGACATTTTGTTGTTGTAGATGCCCGCGTTTTGTGTAAGGCTCTCTTCATCTTCAGTAACCTAGTGTTCTGCGTGATTTTCTCCCTTCCTGTCGGTCCCTGCACATCCCCTACATGATTAAAGAGAGTTTCTCTGTCGATCTTGCTATATTTGTGTTTAAATTCAGTATGTTGAATTTCGTGCAGAAGAACTCTGTTTTTAGGAAGGAGATCTGTAGCCCTACTTTTTCTGCGTATTCTTTGAGTACTTCTATTATTATTATTAATCTAAGGTTAGAGGTAATGGCGTCTTTTAACTGTAGTGTAGTCTGTAACTAATGTAAAACTAGAATCAGAACATAAATAACAGACACTTAATGCACCATAGTTGTGACCTGTCCCAACACTTCAGATCCCTGTTATCATTTTCATTAAGCGCATTCGTTGGCTTGAGGTTCAGATAAAACTGTGTGTTCACTTTAGGCATGAAATCTAGTAGTTCTTTTTTTTTTTTTTTTTTGAGTCTATGTATTTCAAGTTTGATATAGTATTTTCTTGAGAGTTTGTGTTTCAACGTTGGTATTTGCCTTCTACATACGTATTGGTGCACTATATTTTGCAAGGCATCTACAGACTGTGGAGACATAGCAAACTGTCGTCTCCCCTTCGACTATAGATACTAGTAGACTGGCCTTGCTGTGCAGAAGCTATAGGGTTGGTGTGGCTCCAGCATAAACCACGTGACTGTTGGCAAAACGTGGGGGGATTTCAAATCAGCGGTCTGCCATCCTATGTTTGTATCGGATTTTACGCACATTTCTCAATTGACTGCCAAACGTTTCCAGTCAAAACTACACTCCTCGAAATGGAAAAAAGAACACATTGACACCGGTGTGTCAGACCCACCATACTTGCTCCGGACACTGCGAGAGGGCTGTACAAGCAATGATCACACGCACGGCACAGCGGACACACCAGGAACCGCGGTGTTGGCCGTCGAATGGCGCTAGCTGCGCAGCATTTGTGCACCGCCGCTGTCAGTGTCAGCCAGTTTGCCGTGGCATACGGAGCTCCATCGCAGTCTTTAACACTGGTAGCATGCCGCGACAGCGCGGACGTGAACCGTATGTGCAGTTGACGGACTTTGAGCGAGGGCGTATAGTGGGCATGCGGGAGGCTGGGTGGACGTACCGCCGAATTGCTCAACACGTGGGGCGTGAGGTCTCCACAGTACTTCGATGTTGTCGCCAGTGGTCGGCGGAAGGTGCACGTGCCCGTCGACCTGGGACCGGACCGCAGCGACGCACGGATGCACGCCAAGACCGTAGGATCCTACGCAGTGCCGTAGGGGACCGCACCGCCACTTCCCAGCAAATTAGGGACACTGTTGCTCCTGGGGTATCGGCGAGGACCATTCGCAACCGTCTCCATGAAGCTGGGCTACGGTCCCGCACACCGCTAGGCCGTCTTCCGCTCACGCCCCAACATCGTGCAGCCCGCCTCCAGTGGTGTCGCGACAGGCGTGAATGGAGGGACGAATGGAGACGTGTCGTCTTCAGCGATGAGAGTCGCTTCTGCCTTGGTGCCAATGATGGTCGTATGCGTGTTTGGCGGCGTGCAGGTGAGCGCCACAATCAGGACTGCATACGACCGAGGCACACAGGGCCAACACCCGGCATCATGGTGTGGGGAGCGATCTCCTACACTGGCCGTACACCACTGGTGATCGTCGAGGGGACACTGAATAGTGCACGGTACATCCAAACCGTCATCGAACCCATCGTTCTGCCATTCCTAGACCGGCAAGGGAACTTGCTGTTCCAACAGGACAATGCACGTCCGCATGTATCCCGTGCCACCCAACGTGCTCTAGAAGGTGTAAGTCAACTACCCTGGCCAGCAAGATCTCCGGATCTGTCCCCCATTGAGCATGTTTGGGACTGGATGAAGCGTCGTCTCACGCGGTCTGCACGTCCAGCACGAACGCTGGTCCAACTGAGGCGCCAGGTGGAAATGGCATGGCAAGCCGTTCCACAGGACTACATCCAGCATCTCTACGATCGTCTCCATGGGAGAATAGCAGCCTGCATTGCTGCGAAAGGTGGATATACACTGTACTAGTGCCGACATTGTGCATGCTCTGTTGCCTGTGTCTATGTGCCTGTGGTTCTGTCAGTGTGATCATGTGATGTATCTGACCCCAGGAATGTGTCAATAAAGTTTCCCCTTCCTGGGACAATGAATTCACGGTGTTCTTATTTCAATTTCCAGGAGTGTACTTTTTTATTTGTGAAAAATTATGCCAGAACTACATTTGACCTGGATTTGTTCAAAGTACCATTTATAAAATCTAACAAATACATCGAACGCCACTCTGGTGGGCAGCGGGACGAAATTACTATAATCGTCGTTAAAATTCTTTTAAACAGTAAGAGTGGGCTCGTGTCAAAACTTTAAACATTGTATTCCCCACGTTTCGAGCTCTAGTCACTTATAAAAGAAATTGGCTATGGGAATCATGTCAACTATAGGTGTCAAAATTGTTTACTTTAGGAGCAAGTCCATTTTAGAGTATCAATTTTAGGTGCACTTCAAAGGTTCAGTTCCCACTATTTTTACAAAAGTTTAAACTATCAGTTTAAAAAAAATGTTAATTTAGATGAAAGATGAGACTTTGCAGTTTTAGAAAATAATTTCGGAGCCTAGGTTTAAAAATGACAGACACTGTAAATTCAAATTATAGGTATACACTGTAAATAATAACTAACCTATCAAAACACTTCTCCGCGAAGTGCTTCGAGCAAAGGCGCGTATGTGCAGATGGCTTAAAGTTTTTTCCGTTTCAGGGCCTGAATCCAAAGCTGCCTTTGGTTTTCATCCTTAGCGAACCTATGAGTAGGAACGAGAAACAGTTACACTTACTTCTGTAACCGAATTATCACAGATACTTTCCAAAATGTAATATGAGTCTGACTTTACAGGCATCACTTTCAACACTTTAATTTGCGTGGTACTCTATTTCAAGTGTAAAAAACATATAAAAGTCACTTCAGTAGATTTCAATAAACGCATCTGCACTATCATAGAAACACTTACACGTGAAATGTAATGCCATTTCCCCGACGTGACTTCAGCCCAGAGATGTTGGAGCCACGAAAATGACGTCAGGGCCAGTCTATTATACATATTTATGGTCGAAGCGTCTCCCTCAACGTGACTTGAAGAAAATGGTGGCCTCCTACGATTCCAACAAACAAAATGAGATTTAAAAAAAGGTAGACACGGTGTTAGACAATCAAGCAGGCGAGCCGCGTTCAAGCCCCCCACTGGCCGCAAACGTTTTCTGCTTCAGCTGTTCGCTGTGTCCAAATTTGTGTGTGTATCGTGGTGCAACGTCCGTTTGCAACAGAGAGATGTAAGGAACGGACCTATAATGACAGTTGATTCCGCACAACTACTCTATTAGCAGCTGAAAGAAATTGACTTTCGAATGGGAACCGCAAGTGTTTGACGACAAGGAGACAAGTCCACCGAACCCTCCACCAGGAAACAAGTCTGGTGTGTCGTACACGGCATTAGACACAGTACGTGTGTCATACGATAGGAATCTCTTAGCAGCGCACCTAATTTGAACACCTGTGAGTGAGTGAGATATGCCTCCTTGCCCAATTTAGGTTACGCTACTTTGATCAACAGTTCATGGAAACCTGTTGAGAACTTCATCATTGCAAAATTTCTTAAAAGTAAAATGTTACGACGAACATCAGTTTGGTAGTGGAGTCGGTAACATTCATAAAGACTCTAATAGTCTCAACGTCCATTTTACAAACTAGAATGCTGAAACAAAAGGAACGTGCCACGGTCTATTGATAATTTTTACTTATGGACCGTCTGACAGCAACTGAATAAAACACAATATTAGTGCCATACGCGTTTCGCCTTTATTTTCTGCAAGGCATCATCACTGGCAGATTGCGTGGACAATGTCTTATATATTACAGTCCTGTTGCATTTTTGGTGTTGTCCTCCTTCTTATGAATGCCAATTTGCGGTTTTTTCCCACATTCCACAGCACTTAGAACTGAACGCTTGTTTCAGTGCAATGTTTTGGTTTGTGTTGTCGACTGTCAGACGGTCAATAAGTAAAAATTATCAATATACCGTGATATTACACGCAACTGAGGAAGACAGGACTACAAAAGTTGAAAAAAGGAATGTGATTTTGTGGTGGGGCTTCTCTCCACGAGCTTCCAGATTTTGTGAAGAAATGGGCGTCATTGTAACCGGAGAGCATTACTGCAGCAATGAAAATTTGTGCCTCGGGCCATCATGGAAGTGAATATCAGAGAAACCGGCGAGACAGCTTTTCGCCAATGTTCATATATACCAGTGTAGTGCAGATGTACAGCATGGACAAAGCTAGTTCACTGTAAGATTAATAGATGTCAGAAGCATGCATACATCTCGTGGTCGTGCGGTGTATTCGTCGGCCGCAGCTTCGGCTGGACCTCTCACAATGGCAAAAGGATTCAGTTCCTCCTGCAGTCTTGCGCCGCCAGTTTCTTGCTCTCCTCGACGCATCCCGCGACTCGGAGGCTATCTATACAGATGGCTCGATGGTTGATGGCCGTGTGGGGTACGCTTATGCTCATGCGGACTATGTAGACCAGCGCTCCTTGCCGGACGGCTGCGGTGTTTACACCGCAGAGCTAACAGCCATTTTTCGTGCCCTTGAGCGCATTCGTACCAGCACTGGCGAGTCTTTTGTCATTTGCAGTGACTCTCTCAGTAGTCTGCAGGCTCTTGACCAGTGCTACCCACGCCATCCCATTGTCGTTGCCATCCAGGAGTCCGTTCATGCTCTTGAACAGCGTGGACGTTCAGTGGTGTTCATATGGACCCCGGGACATGTTGGGATAGCGGGAAACGAACACGCCGACAAGTTAGCTAAAGAAGCCACCCGCAAACTGCCGTTGGAGATCGGCCTCCCGGCCACTGATCTTCGATCGGTGTTACGCCGTCGGGTCTTTGGGATGTGGGCAGACGAATGGCGCACTCTGTCTGTACCCAACAAGCTGCGGCGTGTAAAGGAGACCACGACCGTGTGGGGTTCCTCCATGCGGGCCTCTCGCAGGGATTCTGTTATTCTCTGTAGGCTCCGCATTGGTCACTCTTGGCTGACGCATGGTCATCTGCTGCGTCGAGAGGACCCCCCTCATTGTCGCTGTGGTGCAACCATGACGGTGGCCCATCTGATGTTGGAATGTCCTCTTTTAACCGCTCTCAGGCGTGCATTTAATCTCCAGGGTGATTTATCATCTGTTTTAGGTGACAATGTCTCTCTGGCAGATCGGGTTTTAAGTTTTATTCGCGCAAGCGGCTTTTATAGGTCCATTTAATTTTATTACATCACCCTCTTTTGTGCTGTATCTTTTACTTTGTTTTGTGTTGTAATTCGACTCCACCCTAATCTTTTAGGCTGGACGTTTTAACGTGTTGCAGAGTGGCTGGCTCATCCTATTATTTTAGTGATCAGCCAGCCACAGTCCTCTGCTGTGCAGTTTTAATTCCTTCTGCCTTTGTTCTCTATGTAGTTTTTGTTGCTGTGCTCCGTTTCCCGTGTTGTCTTACCATTGACCATGGGGCTTTTCTTCCCCCGGAATTTTTATTTTAGTGCTTCGCCTGACTGGTGTATGGTTTCACTGTCCTCTGTGTTTTTATGAAGCAACGGATCGATGACCTTTGCAGTTTGGTCCCTTTAATCTTTAAACCAACCAACCAACCAACCTCGCTTCCCACGCCCGGGTTCGATTCCCGGCGGGGTCAGGTATTTTCTCTGCCTCGTGATGGCTGGGTGTTGTGTGCTGTCCTTAGGTTAGTTAGGTTTAAGTAGTTCTAAGTTCTAGGGGACTGATGACCATAGATGTTAAGTCCCATAGTGCTCAGAGCCATTTGAAGCCATGCCTCAATCTCAAAATGAACGGCGGTTATGGTTCTCAGCGCTTCAATTTGTTTCACACATGTATGTTTCATTTTTCTGTTGTTACCTTCTTTTCCGTTATCTCAGTTTCTTCACAATATAGTTCGTGCCAATGTAATTAATTCCGTGAACTGCGGTGGGATTCTATCACATCTATATGATTGTCTTTTTCTCTGTGATAGATTCATTTGTTTACGAATAAGCCTCGTTGACTTCGGATATCGCCTCTACCAAGGGAATCTCCCCGTCGCAACCTCTCAGATCTAGTGGTAAGATGGCCCCGTGCATAGCCCGTCAAAAACTGAACACAGATGAAGCTTGAAAACAGGAAAAAGGTGTACTGAACTGTGAAAAAAGGCAAAATAGAACAGTGACCTGTTCAAGTTTAACAAGTGTGATACTGAGCACACACGAACAGCTGGGGTGTTGTAGTAAAATGTCATGTCCATTATGATTATCCTGGCTGTTACGCCGTGGTCGCTTGATGAATTTTGTGTTGGACCTTCCATCGAGCTACAGACCCCCTTGAAGATGTCTCCCGCAGACGGGGACGAAACGTTGGTAATTGAGACAAAATTCATCAACCGACCACGGCATAACAGCCCGGATAACCATAATGGACATGATATTTCCGGTCGTGACAGTCTGCAATTTAGTATGTAGTAAAATGGTTACAGTGTTGGACCATAAAGCGGACGAGTCGGGCTCGAAACTCTCTTGTGGTATTTATTTCTATTTTCTTCGCAACATTATTAACTGTCCGTTCAGTCACTGAAATTTTCGTTCTCTTTCTACAGACTTGGCAGTTGTCGTACTGTATATTGGTTACAGAATATGAGTCACGTGGTAAGAACAGGTTACCATAGCAAGTAAACGTGATGAATAGTGAGAGCAGGTGAGACATCTCACAGAAATGAAAACAACAAATAAACGGGTGTGAACTATGTTACAACGAAGGAATTGTTCCAAAACGAAACGCAACTTCAAAACCATATCTTTTGACAGGGTACAGAGATACTGCGTGTGCAGCGAGCTGTTGCACTCATTTGTTGCAGCTTATGCGACAAACTATTATCTTTTAATCATTTCCTTGGGAGCGGTCACGTTCACGTTCACGTTCATGTTGTTGTTGCCGTGATCTTCAGTCCTGAGACTGGTTTGATGCAGCTTGTAGTGGACTTACAAGACAGCCAGTCCACAGTGACGGGTAACCGAAAGCACGCGTACACACACGCCGACTGGCGTGAAGTCTGGAACAGGATAAGTAATGAATGCTAATAAGAAAAGTACGTAGCTTGTATAATACGTATCTTTAATCCATAATTGTGGTACATCGCTCTTGACGATACAAATGAGACTTTAATTACAAGCACTGTAAGGCTAATGGCGCCTTGCTAGGTCGTAGCCATGGACTTAGCTGAAGGCTATTCTAACTGTCTCTCGGCAAATGAGAGAAAGGCTTCGTCAGTGTAGTCGCTAGCAAAGTCGTCGTACAACTGGGGCGAGTGCTAGTACGTCTTTCTAGACCTGCCATGTGGTGGCGCTAGGTCTGCAAATACTGACAGTGGCGACACGCGGGTCCGACATGTACTAATGGACCGCGGCCGATTTAAAGCTACCACCTAGCAAGTGTGGTGTCTGGCGGTGACACCACACAGCTCTCCATGCTACTCTATCCTGTGCAAGCTTCTTCATCTCCCAGTACCTACTGCAGCCTACATCCTTCTGAATCTACTTAGTGAATTCATCTCTTGGTCTCCCTCTACGATTTTTACCCTCCACGCTGCCCTCCGATACTAAATTAGTGATCCCTCGATGTCTCAGAACATGTCCTACCAACCGATCCCTTCTTCTAGTCAAGTTGTGCCACAAGTTCCTCTTCTCCCCAATTCTATTCAATTCCTCCTCATTGGTTATGTGATCTATTCATCTAATCTTCAGCATTCTTCTGTAGCACCACATTTCGAAAGCTTCTATTGTCTTCTTGTCCAAACTATTTATCGTCCATGTTTCACTTCCATACATGGCTACACTTCATACAAATACTTTCAGAAACGACTTCCTGACACTTAAATCAATACTCGATGTTACCAAATTTCTCTTCTTCAGAAACGCTTTCCTTGCCATTGCCGATCTACATTTTATATCCTCTCTACTTCGATCATCATCAGTTATTTTGCTCCCTTTAGCCAAACTCCTTTACTACTTTAAGTGTCTCATTTCCTAATCTAATTCCCTCAGCATCACCCGACTTAATTCGACTACATTCCATTATCCTCGTTTTGCTTTTGTTGATGTTTATCTTATATCCTCCTTTCAGGACACTGTCCATTCCGTTCAACTGCTCTTCCAAGTCCTTTGCTGTCTCTGACAGAATTACAATGTCATCGGCAAACCTCAAAGTTTTTATTTCTTCTCCGTGGATTTTAATACCTACTCCGAACTTTTCTTTTGTTTCCTTTATTGCTTGCTCAATATACAGATTGAATCACATCGGGGAAAGGCTACAACCCTGTCTCACTCCCTCCCAACCACTGCTTCCCTTTCATGTCCCTCGACTCTTATAACTGCCATCTGATTTCTGTACAAATTCATATTCATACCAACACCTAAATTGGGCAAGGAGGGATGTCTCACTCACTTATCAAGCGTACGAACTAGGTGTGTTGGTAAGAGATTCATATCACATGGCACATGTACTGTCACTAATCCTGTGTCTGATACACCAGACGTGTTTTCCGGTGGGGATTCGGTTGACTTTTCTCCTTGTCATCAAATGCTTGCAGTTCCCATTTGAAAGCCACTTCCTTTCGGCTGCTAATAAAGTAGTTACACAGAATCAACTGTCATTCTAGGGCCCTTCCTTACACCTCACTGTTGCAAATGGACGTTGCACCATGATACAGCCACGAATTTGAATAAGGCGAACAGCTTAAAAAGAAAAGTTTGTGGCCGGTGGGGAGGTTTGAACACGGTTCACTGCTTGATTGTCTAACATCATGTCCACCTTCTTTCTATCTCATTTTGTTCGTTATTATTTGTTGCAATTGTTCGGGGCATATGCCCCATGACACCCTTGTTGATCCATTTACTCAGTTATCTTTATTACCCAGGGCAGCTAACCCTCTAACCAAACACACTGAGCTACCATGCCGACTTTAACCACCAGGCAATTGCTCGTCCAGGCTCCTTTCTACTGCACTTATTAAGCTGGGACCGTTTATTGTGTCCGGCCACTCATCTAATACAGGATGCCCGGGAAGCTGTTTTCTCGGATTGCTAGACAACAATTGAAGCAAACCGTATTAACAGAGTTTATTACAGTAAGCTGAATTGACAATCCTTAACTTTGCGTATTCACAAAGGTGTGTCGCAAGCAAATGGGGAAATGCAAATAATCAGTGTCCTTTGGTATATACAATTTCAGTGCAAGCAAAAACAATACAGTTCATAACTGACTGCTGTGGCGTTTGTATGACGGCTCGTCTTCCACTGCACCGCAGCTAGGCGGCTCGGCACTCACATTCCCTGCGTGTAGATGCCGCTGCTGTCTCAGCGTCGTGCTGGAGATGTGTTCGTCAGCACGCTGTTGGCTGACGTCCTCTCACAGCCCTCTCTGCTCCTCCGTTCTCGATCGTCGTGGCGGCGTTTGTCGTTACGCTGGAACACCACCCACTGTTTCTATATTGCTTCTTTTTTTTCACAATTGAGTACATTTTCTTCCTGTTTTCATACTCCATATGTGTTCAGTTTTTGCCGGGCTATCCGCTGGACCCTCTTACCACTACATCTGAGGGGGATGTGACAGAGCGGTTCTAGGCGCTACAGTCTGGAGCCGAGCGACCGCTGCGGTCGCAGGTTCGAATCCTGCCTCGGGCATGAATGTGTGTGATGTCCTTAGGTTAGTTAGCTTTAAGTAGTTCTAAGTTCTAGGGGACTGATGACCTCAGAAGTTAAGTCCCATAGTGCTTAGAGCCACTTGAACCATTCTCAGTGTTGTTTACGCCTATCTTCGAGAGTCTTCCAATTCAGATCCTACAGTATCTCTGTGACACTCTCCCACGGTTAAAAAAACCTGTCATCTTTCGTGCTGCCTTTCTCTGTATACGTTCAATATCCCCTCTTCGCCCTCTTTGGAAGGAGTCCGACACGCACGGGCAATATTCGCAGGCCGGTCGCATGAGTGATGTGTAAGCAATCTCCTTTATAGACTGATTGCACTTCCCTATTATTCTGCCAATAAAGAGAAGTCTACCATCTGCTTTACCTACGACTGAGTCTATGTGATCATTCCTGTTCGTGTCCCTACAAAGTGTTACATCCAGGTATTTGTATGAGTTGGCCGATTCCAACAGTTAATCACTGATACTACAGCCATAGAATACTACTTTTTTGTTTTGTTTTGTGAGGTGCACAGTTTTACATTCCTGAACATTTAAAGCAAGTTGCCAATCTCTGCACCAAGTTCAAATCTTATCAAGATCTGACTGAATATTCACGCAGCTTCTTTCAGATAGTACGTTATACAAAACTGCATCATCTGCAAAAAGCCGCGTGTTACCATTAATATTATATGCAAGGTCATTAATATACAACATGAGCAGCAAGGGTCCCAACACACTTTCCTAGGGCACACCCGAAAATACGTCTACATCTCACGATGACTCTCCGCCTATTCTGAATAACACAGGCGCTGCACTGTCGTGTCCGCTGATTCTGGGCAAGCACCTTTCAAGTAAAATGTCTTCCCTGTACGGAACTATACATAATGGATGTACGAGTACAAGTTGTAGACACGTGGTTGATGACATATGGAAGTTTGGGTCTGGCTGTAAGTCGAGCGCAGATAACCAAATGGTACGGCTGGCACGGTAGCTGATCGTGTTCGGTCAGAGAGCTGGTTAGCCTCTGTAGTAAAAGAGTGGAAGGATCACCAAACGAAATTGACCGGATGTCATGTGACGTCCGCAACGACCAAACGAAACGACTTAAAAAAAAAAGAAAAAAAAAGCGGTAGGCGACCGCTCGCGGTAAGCGGGAAATCCGGGATCCGGGTTCGAGTCTCGGTCTGGCACAAAATTTCATGGTCATCATTCCATTATACAGCTGATGGTTACCCATATTCACAAATGCGAATGCATTTTATGTATTTCGTAACTTCTGTAGTCGCTGCAGTGCATGTCCGAAGGAACACTGAATCGTAATTCAGAATAATACAGGAACTGCAATCTCGAATGAACTACTACACTGCTGGCCATTAAAATTGCAACACCATGAAGATGACGTGCTACAGCCGCGAAATTTAACCGACAGGAAGAGGATGCTGTGATATGTAAATGATTAGCTTTTCAGAGCATTCACACAAGGTTGGCGCCGGTGGCAACACCTACAACGTGCTGACATGAGGAAAGTTTCCAACCGATTTCTCATACACAAACAGTAGTTGACCGGCGTTGCCTGGTGAAACGTTGTTGCGATGCCTCGTGTAAGGAGGAGAAATGCGTACCATCACGTTTCGACTTTGATATAGGTTGGATTGTAGCCTAGCGCGATTGCGGTTTATGCTATCGCACAATGCTGCTCGCGTTGGTCGAGATCCAATGACTGTTGGCAGAATTTGGTATCGGTGGATTCAGGACGGTAATAAGGAACGCCGTGCTGCATTCCAATGGCCTCGTATCACTAGCAGTCGAGATGACAGGCATCTTATCCGTATGGCTGTAACGGATCGTGCAGCCACGTCTCGATCCCCGAGTCAACAGATGGGGACGTTTGCAAGACTACAACCATCTGCACGAACAGTTCGACGACGTTTGCAGCAGCGTGTACTATGAGCTCGGAGACCATGGCTGCGGTTACCCTTGACGCTGCATCACAAACGGTAGCGCCTGCGATGGTGTACTCAACGACGAACCAGGGTGCACGAATGCCAAAACGCCATTTTTTCGGATGAATCCAGGTTCTGTTTACAGCATCATGATGGTCGCATCCGTGTTTGGCGACATCGCGGTGAATTCACAATGGAAGCGTGTATTCGTCATCGCCATGCTGGCGTATCACCCGGCGTGATGGTATTGGGTGCCATTGGTTACACGTCTCGGTCACCTCTTGTTCGCATTGAATGCACTTTGAACGGTGGACGTTACATTTAAGATGTATTACGACCCGTTGCTCTACCCTTCATTCGGTCCCTGCGAAACCCTACATTCCAGCAGGATAATTCACGACCGCATGTTGCAGGTCCTGTACGGGCCTATCTGGATATAAAAAATGTTCGACTGCTGCCCTGGCCAACACATTCTGGAGATCTCTCACCAATTGAAAACGTCTGGTGAATGGTGGCCGAGCAACTGGCTCGTCACAATACGCCAGTCACTACTTTTGATGAACTGTGGTATCGTGTTGAAGCTGCATGGCAGCTGTACCTGAACGCGGCATCCAAGCTGTGTTTGACTCAATGCCCTGGCGTATCAAGGCCGTTATTACGGCCAGATGTGGTTGTTCTGGGTACTGATTTCTCAGGATCTATGCACCCAAATTGCGTGAAAATGTAATCCCATGTCAGTTGTAGTATAATATGTGTGTCCAATGAATACCCGTTTATCATCTGCATTTCTTCTTGGTGTAGCAATTTTAATGGCCAGTAATGTAGTTTCAAAACTGCTGAGTACTTGGTTATTGTGTGTAAATGTAAGATGAGCACTGTAACGGCTGAATTCAGTTGATACGTAGATATTCTCGTTGCATAATTTCTTTCTGTAGACAATTTCTCTAGAGCTCTCGCAGCATCTGGGAAATGTTGAGAAAATAGTCTGCTCGTTTTATATTTTTCAGACCATCTCGTCTCACACATTCGTGGTAAATTGGAAGCATATTTTCAGCGTGTAGTCGATTTTCTAGAAAGAGTTTGTAGCGTCGTTTACAATGACAACTGCGTTCGTATTTCTGGCACTGCGTTTGCATCTTTTCCCACAAGGTTGAGTTTGTGGCTTGAGCAAAGAAACTGTGAGGATCGAAAATATTTATTTCTGAAAATGGCCTGTACACTGCTCTCTCTCTGCCTGCCATTACAGAACAGCCATCGGAGACAAATCCTACACAATGTGATGCGCAGTTACCGGTTCCCCGTGAAGTAGACGCCCCGTTCCTTGAAATGAGTCCGGCCTCGCAGATAGACCGGTGTCTTTTGTCGAATCGCGACCCACATGGAACTTGTACCATTCCACAACATTAGTTTTCGATAGACATGCTTCCCCATAGATATTTTTCATTCCCCGATCGATGTCTACCGTTGATTGTCCTTCGGTAACGAAGAAAAGAATAACAGCACATTGTTCCTGTTTGGACGCATTTGGTGATAACGTCGTCATAGTTCACGTTTCGGCATTTACTACACGCACGTCGGAAAGACACGAATATCACAGTAGTCCCTCGCCTACATGTCGGTGCTTATATACCCGCATCGGAGTTGCGCTACGTTGCATATGCGCTGCAGTAACGCCTTCAAACGTAAACTTTTTGGTCTGACCTTGTATAAACACAATTTTCCGTAGACATGGGATATTTCTCGTTCTCGTTGATGTTGGCTAACTACAATACAGCACATACACTTTAGACAAGAAATTTTGCCGGCCGGACTGGCCGAGCGGTTCTAGGCGCTACAGTCTGGAACCGCGCGACCGCTACGGTCGCAAGTTCGAATCCTGCCTCGGGCATGGATGTGGGTGATGTCCTTAGGTTAGTTAGGTTTAAGTTGTTCTAAGTTCTAGGGGACTGATGACCTCAGAAGTTAAGTCCCACAGTGCTCAGAGCCATTTGAACCAATAAATTAATGTGAGCCCCCTTAGTAAGACGTTCACTGCGTTATTTAAACTTATTGAGGTCCCACTGGGTAAACAAATGTCAATTATGAATGATGTGGACTGCTGAGTGTTCTCTTTTGTCTTTGACACATTTTTCTAATTCCTGATAAAAACTCTAGTCGTGAGACTACTTTTAAGAACCACATACCCAATAGGATGACATTGTAATTCTGTCAGAGACAGCAAAGGACTTGGAAGAGCAGTTGAACGGAATGGATAGTGTCTTGAAAAGAGGATATAAGATGAACATCAACAAAAGCAAAACGAGGATAATTGAATGTAGTCGAATTAAGCCGGGTGATGCTGAGGGAATTAGATTGGGAAATGAGACAATAAAAGTAGTAACGGAGTTTTGCTATTTGGGGAGCAAAATAACTGATTGGTTCAAATGGCTCTGAGCACTATGGGACTTAACATCTGTGGTCATTAGTCCCCTAGAACTTAGAACTACTTAAACCTAACTAACCTAAGGACAGTACACACAGCCGTGCCCGAGGCAGGATTCGAAACTGCGACCGTAGCAGTCGCGCGGTTCCGGACTGCGCGCCTAGAACCGCTAGACCACCGCGGCCGGCAAAATAACTGATGATGGTCGAAGTAGAGAGGATATAAAATGTAGACTGGCAATGGCAAGAAAAGCGTTTCTAAAGAAGAAAAATTTGTTAACATCGAGTATAGATTTAAGTGTAAGGAAGTCATTTCTGAAAGTATTTGTATGGAGTGTAGTCATGTATGGAAGTGAAACATGGACGATAAATAGTTTAGACAAGATGAGAGTAGAAGCTTCTCAAGTGTGGTGCTACAGAAGAATGCTGAAGATTAGATGGGTAGATCACATAACTAATAAGGAAGTATTGAATAGGATTGGGGAGAAGAGAAGTTTGTGGCACAACTTGAGTAGAAGAAGGGATCGGTTGATAGGACATGTTCTGTGGCATCAAGGGATCACCAATTTAGTAATGGAGGGCAGCGTGGAGGGTAAAATTCGTAGAGGGAGATGAATACACTAAGCAGGCTCTGAATTATGTAGGTTGCAGTAAGTACTGGGAGATGATGAAGCTTCCACAGGATAGAGTAGCGTGGAGAGCTATCCAGTCTCAGGATGAAGACCACAACAACAACCCAATAGGAATAAATCATGAATGTTCCAGATTCACACGAACCACGTGTAAATGTTGTTTTTTATGCGAATAAACAAACAGAAGTTTATTTCTTTAATACGCAGATCTGTAACGAAGAAAGAGAAAGTAATATTCACGACTCTTTTGCCAGCGTGTTTGGCTATCTGTATGACAAACTGTCCGCGAAAAACTTCAGGCTGCAGCGCTGATTCCCGCAAGTTCGAATGTCGAATCTTTGACCTTTATAAATAGTGTCATATCATTGGCTGGAAGAATTGGTGGGATTATTTCTGTAAAGATACAGGTTGACAGAGGGCTAGGGCACTCGACGTTGCGATTTACAAAACAAGACATTACTCCAGTTAATAAATTTTATTTTTAGTTTATGCCAAAATTCTGTACGCCTGATGCGCAACTTTCAGTCGCGTTCGCTACGAGATTGTTTTTCCCGCCACGTATTGTTTACTCTCTGAGCGTTTTCCGCGACGAATAATTGTTCTTTGAACGGCCTATGTATACGAGCAGCTGTGCCTTCGCGACACTTGTGGTGTTTGCTCTGTCGTCGACAGTTACATGCGAGGCGAATTTGAAGCTTCCAATATTCTATACAAGAGTTCTACAAGAGAAGCTTTTATTTTGGGTTTCGAGCGTCCAGCGAAAAATTTTCTCGGCGAAAAGGTAAGAGATACTCAACGTCTGTAACTGAATCGTGAGCAGTAGCGATGTGCTCATAGGTAGTTGGGAAAATGTGTGATGTTTGCGTTCTTTGAGGACGTTAAGGTTCTTCTGTTTTTATTAGACATGTCAGCATATATGAACTGCTCGCAGTTTCTCGTGTTTTGCAGTTTCTGCGTCAGTCATTTCGTTCAGAACCACCCGTAGTCAAAATCCCTACGGTAACTGAACTGGTTTTTCTTTCGGTTGTCAGTGGCTTGGAATAGACAACAAATTAGCAGCGTGGCTTTTTAATGTCGCCGCTCCATAGTATGTTTCTGGTTGATTTTACGTTCATAATCTATTCTTACAAGATAATGATCGTAACTTGAAAACATTCTGTTGATGGCACTGACTACCTTCTACGTTTAGTACTACACAACTGGTGCAATAGTTCGCTGGAATGCGTTTAGTCAATTCTGGCACTATGTGCAGTAAATGTAAATTATTTGTTAGCAGGTTGCGCAAACGTTTCATGTGTTCATTTTTGACAGTGTATACTGCGTGTGTGTGTGTTTTTCTCGGGATCGAAATCCCCCATCGCCCTCTCTTCACGGTGTAAGATTAGCTTCGAATCCAACGGTGTTTAAATAAAAAAAATCGGATTCCTGTGTTACAACTTTCAATTCACAAATATGACGCAGGTTTCTAACAGTTCATCTACATCAATATCTACATCATACTCCGCAACCCACTTAATGGTGTGTGGCGGAGGCTACTTTCGGTACCACTATCTGATCCCTCCACTCGTGGGAAGAATGATTGTTGGTAAGCCTCTGTATTGACTCTAATTTCTCGAATTCCCTCGTGGTCAATACGCGAGATGTATGTGGGGGGAAGTAATAAGTTGTCAGACTCCTCCTGTCCCGAAATTTCTATGTGAGTATGTTTAGTATCTTCGTAACGCTCTCTCGCCAGCTAAACGATGCCGTGACGAAACGCGCCGCTCTTCGTTGGATCTTGTGTACCTCCTCTGTCAGTCCTACCTTACAGGGATCCTAGATAGATGAACAATACTCAAGAATCGGGTGAACAAGCGCCTTATAAACCACTTCTTTCCCGAATGAGTTATATTTCCTTAAGATTCTTCCGATGAATCTGACTCTGTTGTCTGCTTTCCCCACTATCTGTTTTATATTATCATTCCACTTAAGGTCGTTCTGAACAGTTACGCCTAGGTATTTTATGGCAGACGCTGTCTCCAGCTGTTTGTCTCGATAGTGTAATTGTACAGTAGTGGATTTCTTTTCCTATATATGCACAATATGTTACATTTATTTACGTTCAGGATCAACTGCTATAGCCTGCATCATTCATCAGTTCTCTGCAGGTCGTTCTGCAAATTCTATTACCATTTGGCGTTGCTACTTTGGTATAGACAACGGCATTATCTGGGAATAGGGTATTTTCCAAGAATGATTGCCTATGGAAGCCGCTGGGTCGAAACGATACATATCGAACGTGCTATCGTAAATCGATCATGCGATTCCTGTGGCGGGCGTTGTGATCAACTATTTGTGAACATCATTTTTATCTGTTTCCCGTTGTTCCAGTAGTTGCTCTGAATGACATACCTCCGCGAATTATTTGTGAGTTGCTAATGAAACCCAGACGATTTATGTCGTTAGTGAGTGGGATGTCTGGTGTTCTTGACGTTTCTTCGGCGGGTTCTCTCACATGGAAAAATCTAATTCCATGTTTATCCAGCGAGAAACGCGGCCGGCCGCAGTGGCAGAGCGGTTCTAGGCGCTTCAGTCTGGAACCGCGCGACCGCCTAGGTCGCAGATTCGAATCCTGCCACCGAGCGAGGTGGCGCAGTGGTTAGCACACTGGACTCGCATTCGGGAGGACGACGGTTCAATCCCGTCTCCGGCCATCCTGATTTAGGTTTTCCGTGATTTCCCTAAATCGCTTCAGGCAAATGCCGGGATGGTTCCTTTGAAAGGGCACGGCCGATTTCCTTCCCCATCCTTCCCTCACCCGAGCTTGCGCTCCGTCTCTAATGACCTCGTTGTCGACGGGACGTTAAACACTAATCTCCTCCTCCTCCTCCTCCTCCTCGAATCCTGCCTCGGGCATAGATGTGTGTGATGTCCTTAGGTTAGTTAGGTTTAAGTAGTTCTAAGTTCTAGGGGACTGATGACCTCAGAAATTAAGTCCATAGTGCTCAGAGCAATTTTTTTTTTTTTTTTTTGTCGCGAATATGGAGTACTACCACAGTCTAATATATATACAGTCGCGACACTCACTGCTGTAAAAGTTGTTACCATTTCACAGTTCAAGTGACACTAGCGCCCCTAGCGGCCAGAAAGCTCGCCTTCCTCTGACGCAGATGCGACGTAAAAATAATGTTTGTTTTTAATTCGTTTTGTACGTAATTTACAAAATAGTTAATACATTTTTGCGTCACAAGTGTTAGGAGAGCAGCGAGAGACATAAATAATCGTGAAATATAAGTAAACAGGGCACAAACTATTGAATGAAGTGACATAAGCTGCAACATATTCTTGAAGAAATAATTAAGAAGTAGCATACAATCGCACTTACTCCACTGAAAGTAAGAGAATACACACTGTATATCCCACATATGGAGTATATAGATGCTCTTCCTTGTGTAAAAGTGAAGCGACTTATCACTTTTCATTAGGCCTACGTTCTGTTTTGCAGGAAGCCTGCTTCCAAAAATACAATTCCCGTCTTATTCTTTGTGGTATCAGGTTTTCTCAATAAAAAGCATGACTGTTTTAGAACTTTATTATATCCCATTGATACATTTACGGAACATAAAATTAAACGAATGAGTCAGTCCTCAACACTTTAGCAACCCAAATAAGCCAGCCTCATCACTTTTTTATTTCTTCTCTTCCTCCTACAGACTAAGTCTTGATTCCTGAATTTAATCTACATCTACACCTACATCTACATACATACTCCTCAAGCCACCTGACGGTGTGTGGCGGAGGGTACCCTGAGTACCTCTATCGGTTCTCCCTCCTATTCCAGTCTCGTATTGTTCGTGGAAAGAAAGATTGTCTGTATGCTTCTGTGTGGGCTCTAATCTCTCTGATTTTATCCTCTTCGATAGATATACGTAGGAGGGAGCAATATACTGCTTGACTCTTCGGTGAAGGTATGTTCTCGAAACTTTGACAAAAGCCCGTACCGAGCTACTGAGTGTCTCTCCTGCATAGTCTTCCACTGGAGTTTATCTATCATCTCCGTAACGCTTTCGCGATTACTAAATGATCCTGTAACGAAGCGCGCTGCTCTCCGTTGGATCTTCTCTATCTCTTCCATCAACCCTATCTGGTACGGATCCCACACTGCTGAGCAGTATTCAAGCAGTGGGCGAACAAGTGTACTGTAACCTACTTCCTTTGTTTTCGGATTGAATTTCCTTAGGATTCTTCCAGTGAATCTCAGTCTGGCATCTACTTTAACGACGATCAACTATATATGATCATTCCATTTTAAATCACTCCTAATGCCTACTCCCAAATAATTTATGGAATTAACTGCTTCCAGTTGCTGACCTGCTATTTTGAAGCTAAATGATAAGGGATCTATCTTTCTATGTATTCGCAGCACATTACACTTGTCTACATTAAGATTCAATTGCCATTCCCTGCACCACGCGTCAATTCGCTGCAGATCCTTCTGCATTTCAGTACAATTTTCCATTGTTACAACCTCTCGATACACCACAGCATCATCTGCAAAAAGCCTTAGTGAACTTCCGATGTCATCCACAAGGTCATTTATGTATATTGTAAATAGCAACGGGCCTACGACATACCCCTGCGGCACACCTGAAATCACTCTTACTTCGGAAGACTTCTCTCCATTGAGAATGACATGCTGCGTTCTGTTATCTAGGAACTCTTCAATCCAATCACACAATTGGTCTGATAGTCCATATGCTCTTACTTTGTTCATTGAACGACTGTGGGGAACTGTATTGAACGCCTTGCGCAAGTCAAGAAACACGGCATCTACCTGTGAACCTGTGTCTATGGCCCTCTGAGTCTCGTGGACGAATAGCGCGAGCTGGGTTTCACACGACCGTCTTTTTCGAAACCCATGCTGATTCCTACAGAGTAGATTTCTAGTCTCCAGAAAAGTCATTATACTCGAACATAATACGTGTTCCAAAATTCTACAACTGATCGACGTTCGAGATATAGGTGTATAGTTCTGCACATCTGTTCGACGTCCATTCTTGAAAACGGGGATGACCTGTGCCCTTTTCCAATCCTTTGGAACGCTACGCTCTTCTAGAGACCTGCGGTACACCGCTGCAAGAAGGGGGGCAAGTTCCTTCGCGTACTCTGTGTAAAATCGAACTGGTATCCCATCAGGTCCAGCGGCCTTTCCTCTTTTGAGCGATTTCAGTTGTTTCTCTGTCCCTCTGTCGGCCGCGGTGGTCTAGCGGTTCTAGGCGCTCAGTCCGGAACCGCGGGACTGCTACGGTCGCAGGTTCGAATCCTGCCTCGGGCATGGATGTGTGTGATGTCCTTAGGTTAGTTAGGTTTAAGTAGTTCTAAGTTCTAGGGGACTGATGACCTAAGATGTTAAGTCCCATAGTGCTCAGAGCCATTTGATTTGAACTCTCTGTCGTCTGTTTCGATATCTACCATTTTGTCATCTGTGCGACAATCTAGAGAAGGAACTACAGTGCAGTCTTCCTCTGTGAAACAGCTTTGGAAAAAGACATTTATTATTTAGTATTTCGGCCTTTAGTCTGTCATCCTCTGTTTCAGTACCATTTTGGTCACAGAGTGTCTGGACATTTTGTTTTGATCCACCTACCGCTTTGACATAACACCAAAATTTCTTAGGATTTTCTGCCAAGTCAGTACATAGAACTTTACTTTCGAATTCATTGAACGCCTCTCGCATAGCCCTCCTCACACTACATTTCGCTTCGCATACTTTTTGTTTGTCTGCAAGGCTTTGGCTATGTTTATGTTTGCTGTGAAGTTCCCTTTGCTTCCGCAGCAGTTTTCTAACTCGGTTGTTGTACCAAGGTGGCTCTTTTCCATCTCTCACGATGTTGCTTGACACATACTCATCTAACGCATATTGTACGATGGTTTTGAACTTTGTCCACTGATCCTCAACACTATCAGTGCTTGAGACAAAACTTTTGTGTTGAGCCGTCAGGTACTCTGTAATCTGCTTTTTGTCACTTTTGCTAAACAGAAAAATCTTCCTACCTTTTTTAATATTTCTATTTACGGCTGAAATCATCAATGCAGTAACCGCTTTATGATCGCTGATTCCCTGTTCTGTGTTAACTGTTTCAAATAGTTCGGGTCTGTTTGTCACCAGAAGGTCTAATATGTTATCGCCACGAGTCGGTTCTCTGTTTAACTGCTCAAGGTAGTTTTCAGATAAAGCACTTAAAAAAAATTTCACTGGATTCTTTGTCCCTGCCACCCGTTATGAACGTTTGAGTCTCCCAGTCTATATCCGGCAAATTAAAATCTCCACCCAGAACTATAACATGGTGGGAAAATCTACTCGAAATATTTTCCAAATTTTCCTTCAGTTGTTCTGCCACAACAGCTGCTGAGCCAGGGGGCTTATAGAGACATCCAATTACCATGTCTGAGCCTGCTTTAACCGTGACCTTCACCCAAATTATTTCACATTTCGGATCTCCGTCAATTTCCTTCGATACTATTGCACTGCTTATCGCTATAAACACGCCGCCCCATTCACTGTCCAGCCTGTCTCTGCGGTATACATTCCAATCTGAGTTTAGGATTTCGTTACTGTTTACGTCTGGTTTCAGCCAACTTTCTGTCCCTAGTACTATATGGGCGTTGTGACCGTTTATTAATGAGAGCAGTTCTGGGACCTTTCTATAGACGCTCTTGCAGTTTACTATTAGCACATTAATACTGTTATTCCCTGTTGCATTTTGCCTACTCCTACCTTGCTGCGTCTCAGGAGGCGTCTTGTCGGGCCTAGGGAGGAAATTCTCTAACCTAAAAAACCCACATGTGCACTCCACACGTACTCCGCTACCCTTGTAGCCGCTTCCGGCGTGTATTTCACACCTGACCTATTCAAGGGGACCCTACATTTCTCCACCCTTTAGCGGAGGTCGAGAAATTTGCACCCCAGATCTCCGCAGAATCGTCTGAGCCTCTGGTTTAAGCCTTCCACTCGGCTCCAAACCAGAGGACCGCGATCGGTTCTGGGAACGATACTACAAATAGTTAGCTCAGATTCCACCCCGCGAGCGAGGCTTTCCGCCTTCACCGATTCCGCCAACCGCCTGTACGAACTGAGGATGACCTCTAAACCCAGACGGTAGGAGTCATTGGTGCCGACATGAGCAACAATTTGCAGTCGGGTGCACCCAGTGCTCTCTATCGCCGCCGGCAGGGCCTCCTCCACATCTCAGATGAGACCCCCCGGCAAGCAAACAGAGTGAACACTGGCCTTCTTCCCAGACCTTTCCGCTATTCCCCTAAGGGGCTCGCCTAACGTTGGAGCTCCCAATAACTAATAAACCCCTTCCCCCATGTGCCTGCTCGGACCTTGCTGAAGGAGCGGCCACGTGTCCACTCACAGGCAGAGCGGGCGATGCCACACGGCCAGCCTCCACATTGACCCTCCGCCTCGTGCGCCGCGAACGCAGCTGAACCCGCCACTCCCCTCGGGGAGAGGGTGGCCCAACCGCGCCCGCTACGAGCGAAGATGTCTCGATAGCAGGGACCGTGGGTGAAGCATGTAACACCTGGGGTGTACCTTGCGACGCACCAGACTCCCCACTGCCGCTACACTCCGAGGCAGCAGCCTGAAGACGGCTGACCGCGGCCATCAACACGCTCAGCTCTTCACGAACAGTGGCCAGCTCCTCCTGCGTCCGTACACAGCAGTCACACATCCTATCCATCCGAAGAAGTCAATTTACTGTAGAGAGTTAATCAACTTTTAACTAGACTGCTAATTCAGTAAAGGCAGCTGATAGTTGACTAAACTGTGATGTAAAAGAGCCTCACTTTCACAAACAGTCTTATTAACAGCAGCTTGGTTTCAGCACAGCACCCAGGTGGAAAATTGAGGATGTCCATCAACATGTTCACAAAGAAAGCACCACAATTACTTATGTGAGCATATTCATCAAAAGTAGAAGTCATCTTAGTCTCACAATGAGTTAAAAATTCTTTGACACCTTCTGTACAAATAAATAGACTTCCAAAGTTTGAAGTTTCGATAACATACCTTCACTGAGGAGTCAAGCAGTATATTGCTCCCTCCTACGTATATCTCACGAAGAGACCATGAGGATAAAATCAGAGAGATTAGAGCCCACATAGAGGCATACCGACAATCCTGTCCAAGAACAATACGAGACTGGAATAGAAGGGTGAACTGATAGAGATACTCAAGGTACCCTCCGCCACACACCATCAGGTGGCTTGCGGGGTATGGATGTAGGTGTAGATTTCCAGAATCGACTCTGAAGCGTATACATGACCACACAAAATCGTTATTGGGAAATCGATGTACGAAATTAGGTTTTGGGCGTCCCATGTAAACGGGATGTAGGAGAGTGCAAATCAGGTTCGCTTGAAATACGCACTGCAACGATCGGGAGCGTTAGTTAGCTTTTAGATGGGACGTGAAGAGTTGTTGTTAGTCAAAAATGTCTTTAAGGTGACAAAGATTCCATCACCAACACCTTACCGAATTTAAACGCGGTCGTGGAATTGGACTACGAGAAGCTGGATGTTCCTTCTACGATATTGCAGAAATACTTGGTAGGAATGTAGGCATTGTACGTGATTGCTGGCAGCGTTGGTCACGAGACTGTACGTTCGCAAAAAGACCGGGCTCCAGATGGCCTTTCATTACCGAGAGTAGAGGCCATCATGATCAGCACACGGCTCTAGCGAATGGTACTGCTTCTGTAGCTGCAATCTGAGGAGCAATTGCCACCACAGTGACACAATGAACTGTAACAAATCTGTTACTTCAAGGACAGCTCCGAGCCAGGCGCCCTGTACCGTGTATTCCACTGACCCCAAAACACCCCCATTTTCGGTTTGGAGGGCAGGGTGGAGGTCTGTTGTGTTTTCTGATGAAAGGTGATTCTGCCTCGATGCCAGTGATGGCCGTGTGTGGGATAGAAGAGTGTCAGTTGAGGGCCTGCAACCAACCCGTCTACATGCTAGACTCACTGGAGCTATGATCTTGGATGCGATGTCGTACGACAGCAGGGACACTTTCGTGGTTATCTAACGCACTCTGACTACAAATCTGGATGCCAATCTGATGATTCGACCTGTTGTACTGCCGTTCTTGAACAGCATTGCAGATATTTTCCAACAGGATAACGCTCGCCAGCATAGCGCTTTTGTAACACAACATACTCGTCGACATGTTGCCTTGGCCTGTTCAATCACCACATCTGTCTTTAATGACATCTTCAGGCAACAACTTCAGCGTTATCAGCAAATAGCGTTAACCGTCCCTGTACTGACCGACCATGTGCGACAGGCATGGATGTCATTCCCACAGACTGAGATCCGGCACATGTGCAACACAATGCAACCACGTTTGCATGAAACATTCTGGCTCTTATGGTTATTATTCATACACCAGCATTTCACATATGCAGTGGCTCATCTCACGCTCTCAATAACTTAAGATCTTACAATGTTAATCACTTACGTATGTCACCTAGAGAAATAAATTCGAGAAATTTCGTTGTTGTTGTTGTTGTTGTGGTCTTCAGTCCTGAGACTGGTTTGATGCAGCTCTCCATGCTACTCTATCCTGTACAAGCTTCTTCATCTACCTGTACTTACTGCAACCTACATTCTTCTGAATCTGCTTAGTGTATTCATCTCTTGGTCTCCCTCTTCAATTTTTACCCTCCACACTGCCCTCCAACGCTAAATTTGTAATCCATTGATGCCTCAGAACGTGTCCTACCAACCGGTCTCTTCTTCTTCTTTTCAAGCTGTGCCACAAACTCCTCTTCTCCCCAATTTTATTCAATACCTCCTCATTAGTTATGTGATCTACCCATCTAATCTTCAGCATTGTTCTGTAACACCACATTTCGAAAGGTTCTATTCTCTTCTTGTCTAACCTATTTATCGTCCACGTTTCACTTCCATACATGGCTACACTCCATACAAATACTTTCAGAAACCACTTCCTGACATTTAAATCTATACTGGATGTTAGCAAATTTTTCTTCTTTAGAAACACTTTCTTTGCCATTGCCAGTATACATTTTATATCCTCTCCACTTCAACCATCATCAGTTAGTTTGCTCCCCAAATAGCAAAACTCCTTTACTACTTCAAGTGTCTGATTTCCTAATCTAATTCCCTCAGCATCACCCGACTTAATTCGACTACATTCCATTATCCTCATTTTGCGTTTGTTGATGTTCATCTTATATCCTCCTTTCGAGACACTGTCAATTCCGTTCAACTCCTCTTCCAAGTCCTTTGCTGTCTCTGACGGAATTACAATGTCATCGGCGAACCTCAAACTTTTTATTTCTTCTCCATGGAATTTAATACCTACTCCAAATTTTTCTTTTGTTTCCTTTACTGCTTGCTCAATATACAGAAATTAGACAAATCCACGCCACGTCATGGTAGGACATATCTGCGTGCTCGCGTGTGCTCTACACAATGTTAGGAAGGTGTCCAACATTCTGAGCACCTTCAGTGTACAATATAGAGTACACCAGTATCGATGACATCGTCTGAAGCATCTGGTAACGAAACTATTATCAGCTATTAACCAAAAGATGTTACGAGAAGAGGAGCAACCAATTTGAAAGAAGCCTGAGACCATTATGTTGTCAGTAAGGAAGCAGTAACTAATGAGTGGCTCAAAAAAAAATCAATGACTAACATTGTTGACTAATCATTAAGTGTCACGTGAATAACAAATGAATGTATGGTAAGTACACAACAATTATAATTTTTAAACGTTAGCTACAACAACTTCATATAAGTAAGAAGTATTTGATATCCAAAATGGAGTAGATTTTTTCTTCCTCACAGCAGAGTGTTCTCGATACAAGGCTGCAATGTTTCTTAGCCCATCGACTGCAATTTTGAAGGAAATGACACACCAGCAGCAGCATGATGTCCATTAGGGGGCCGAGGGGGACGGGGAACGGGAAGACGACAAGTTGTTATTCTATTGGTATGTACTGTCTCTTTATAGTGTCTTAAAGACTGTTCTTTCAAGTTCATCTTAGAACGAAGCATTTTATTTCCCAAGTGTAGTAAATCTTTGCTTTCTCACAGCAGGGTGTTCACATTACAACGCTGCAATTTTTATTTGCCCATCAACTGGTCTTTTGGTGGAAATGACACACCGCCAGCAGCATGATGTCCACGAGAGTGGCAAGGAGGGGGGGGGGGGGGGGGAAGAAGACGACAAGTTGTTATTCTATTGGTATGTACTGTATCTTCATAGTGTTTTAATGATTGTTCTTTCAAGTTCATCTTAGAACGTAGCATTTCATTTACAAAGTGTAGTAAATCTTTGCTTTCTCACAGCCACATGTTCACATTACAAGGCTGCAATTTTTATTTGCCTATCAAATGGGCTCTTGGTGGAAATGAAACACCACCAGAAGCATGATGTCCACGAGATAGGAACGGTGGGGGAGGGGGACGGGCGGGGAACGGGAAGACAACAAGTTGTTATTCTATTGGTATGCACTGTATCTTCACAGTGTTTTAAAGATTCTTCTTTCAAGTTCATCTTAGGACGTAGCATTTTATTTCCCAAGTGTAGTAAATCTTTCCTTTCTCATATCAGGGTGTTCACATTACAAGGCTGCAATTTTTATTTGCCCATCAACTGGGCATTTGGTGGAAATGACACACCACCAGCAGCATGATGTCCACGAGATTGGCACGGAGGGGGGTGGGGGTGGGGGGGTGAGATGGAGGGCCGCGGAACGGGAAGACGACAAGTTGTTATTCTATTGCTATGTACGGTCTCTTTATAGTGTTTTAAGGATTGTTCTTTCAAATTCATCTTAGGACGTACCATTTTATTTCGTAAGTGTAGTAAATTTTTGCTTTCTCACAGCAGGGTGTTCACATTACAAGGCTGCAATTTTTATTTGTCCATCAACTGGGCTTTTGGTGGAAATGACACACCACCAGCAGCATGATGTCCACGAGAGCGGCAAGGAGGGGCGGGGAGAGGGACAAGAAGACGACAAGATATTATTCTATTGGTATGCACGGTCTCTTTATAGTGTTTTAAAGATTGTTCTTTCAAGTTCATCTTACAACGTAGCATTTTATTTCCAAAGTGTAGTGAATCTTTGCTTTACACAGCAGGGTGTTCACCTTACAAGGCTGCAATTTTTATTTGCCCATCAACTGGGCTTTTGGTGCAAATGACACACCACCAGCAGCATCATGTCCACAAGATTGGCACGGAGGGGGGGGGGGGGGGGGGGGGGGGGGGGGGGTATAGAGCCGGGGAACGGGAAGACGACAAGTTGTTATTCTATTGGTATGTACGATCTATTTATAGTGTTTTAAAGATTGTTCTTTCAAGTTCATCTTAGAACGTAGCATTTTCTTTCCAAAGTGTAGTAAATCTTTGCTTTCTCACAGCAGGGTGTTCACATTACAAGGTTGCAGTTTTTTATTTGCCCATCAACTGGGCATTTGGTTGAAATGACACACCACCAGCTGCATGACGTCCACGAGAGTGGAAAGGGTGGGGGCGGGGTGGGAACTAGAAGACGACAAGTTTTTATTCTATTGGTATGTACTGTCTCTTTATAGTGTTTTAAAGATTGTTCTCTCAAGTTCATCTTAGAACGTAGCATTTTATTTCCAACGTGTAGTAAATCTTTGGTTTCTCAGAGCAGGGTGTTCACATTACAAGGCCGCAATTTTTATTTGCCCATCAACTGGGCTTTTGGTGGAAATGACACACCACCTGCAGCATGATGTCCTCGAGAGTGGCTAAGAGGGGGTGTGGGGTGGGAACAAGAAGACGACAAGTTGTTATTCTATTGGTATGTACTGGCTCTTTATAGTGTTATAAAGATTGTTCTTTCAAGTTCATCTTAGAACGTAGCATACTCATTCCAAAGTGTAGAAAATCTTTGCTTTCTCACAGCAGGGTGTTCACATTACAAGGCTGCAAATTTTATTTGCCCATCAACTGGGCTTTTGGTGGAAATGGCACACCAACAGCAGCATGATGTCCACGAGTGTGGCAAAGAGGGGGTGTGGGGTGGGAACAAGAAGGCGACAAGTTGTTATTCTATTGGTATGTACGGTCCCTTTATAGTGTTTTAAAGATTGTTCTTTCAAGTTCATCTTGCAACATAGCATTATCTTTCCAAAGTGTAGTAAATCTTTGCTTTCTCACAGCAGGGTGTTCACATTACAAGACTGCAATTTTTATTTGCATATCAACTGGTCTTTTGGTGGAAATGACACACCACCAGCGGCATCACGTCCACGAGACTGGCCCAGAGGCGGGTGGGGGGGGGGGGGGGGGGGGGGCAGTGGTGGAGGGCCGGGGAACGGGAAGACGACAAGTTGTTATTCTATTGGTATGTACGGTCTCTTTATAGGTCTTTCTAGTTCACCTTAGAATGTAGCATTTTATTTCAAAAGTGTAGTAAATCTTTGCTTTCTCACAGCAGGGTGTTCACATTACAGGGCTGCAATTTTTATTTGCCCATTTACTGGCCTTTTGGTGGAAATGACACAATACCAGCAGCATGATGTCCACGAGAGTGGCGCGGCGGGGGGAGGGGGGGGGGGGGGGGGAACAAAAAGACGACAAATTGTTATTCTATTGGTATGTATTGTCTCTTTATAGTGTTTTAGAGATTGTTCTTTCAAGTTCATCTTAGAATGTAGCATTTTATTTCCAATGTGTAGTAAATCTTTGCTTTCTCACAGTAGGGTGTTCACATTACAAGGCTGCAATTTTTATTTGCCCATCAACTGGGCTTTTGGTGGAAATGACGCACCACCAGCAGCATGATGTCCACGAGTGTGGCAAAGAGGGGGTGTGGGGTGGGAACAAGAAGACGACAAGTTGTTATTCTATTGGTATGTACGGTCCCTTTAGAGTGTTTTAAAGATTGTTCTTTCAAGTTCATCTAAGAACGTAGCATTATCTTTCCAAAGTGTAGTAAATCTTTGCTTTCTCACAGCAGGGTGTTCACATTACAAGGCTGCAATTTTTACTTGCCCATCAACTGGGCTTTTGGTAGAAATGACACACCACCAGCAGCATGATATCCACGAGTGTGGCAAAGAGGGGGTGTGGGGCGGGAACAAGAAGACGACAAGTTGTTATTCTATTGGTATGTACTGTCTCTCTATAGTGTTTCAAAGATTGTTTTTTCAAGTTCACTTAGAACGTAGCATTTTATTTCCAAAGTGTAGTAAATCTTTGCTTTCTCACAGCAGGGTGTTCACATTACAAGGCTGCAATTTTTACTTGCCCATCAACTGGGCTTTTGGTGGAAATGACGCACCACCAGCAGCATGATGTCCAAGAGATTGGCACGAAGGCATGGTGGTGGTGTGGGTGGGAGGTGGGAGGGGGGAATGAGGGCCGAAGAATGGAAGACCTCAAGTTGTTATTCTATTGGTATGTCAGATCAATTTACAGTGTTTTAAAGATTGTTCTTTCAAGTTCATCTTAGAGCGTAGCATTTTATTTCCATAGTGTAGTAAATTTTTGGTTCTCACAGCAGGGTGTTCACATTACAAGGCTGCAATTTTTATTTGCCCTTCAACAGTGCTTTTGGTGGAAATGGCAGACCACCAGCAGCATGATGTCTATGAGAGTGGCTTGGGTTGGGGGGGGGAGTGGATGGGAACAAGAAGACGACAAGTTGTTATTCTATTGGTATGTATTGTCTCTTTATAGTGTTTTAAAGATTGTTCTTTCAAGTTCAACTTAGAACGAAGCATTTTATTTCAAAAGTGTAGTAAATTTTTGCTTTCTCACAGCAGGGTGTTCACATTACAGGGCTGCAATTTTTATTTGCCCACCAACTGGGCATTTGGTTGAAATGACACACCACCAGCTGCATGACGTCCACGAGAGTGGCAAGGAGGGGGTGGGAACAAGAAGACGACAAGTTGTTATTCAATTGGTATGTACCGTCTCTTTATGGTGTTTAAAAGATTGTTCTTTCAAGTTCATCTTAGAACGTAGCATTTTATTTCCAAAGTGTAGTAAATCTATGCTCTCTCACAGCAGGGTGTTCACATTACAAGGCTGCAATTTTTACTTGCCCATCAACTGGGCTTTTGGTGGAAATGACACACCACCAGCAGCATCATGTCCACGAGATTGGAATTGGGGGGGGGGGGGGGGGGGGAGGGGCTGTGGAGGGCTGGGGAACGGGAAGATGACAAGTTGTTATTCTATTGGTATGTACGGTCTCTTTATAGGTCTTTCTAGTTCATCTTAGAATGTAGCATTTTATTTCAAAAGTGTAGTAAATCTTTGCTTTCTCACAGCAGGGTGTTCACATTACAGGGCTGCAATTTTTATTTGCCCATCAACTGGCCTTTTGGTGGAAATGACACAATACCAGCAGCATGATGTACACGAGAGTGGCGTGGCGGGGGTGGGGGGGAAGTGGGAACAAAAAGACGACAAATTGTTATTCTATTGGTATGTATTGTCTCTTTATAGTGTTTTAAAGATTGTTCTGTCAAGTGCTTCTTAGAACGTAGCATTTAATTTCAGAAGTGTAGTAAATCTTTGCTTTCTCACAGCAATGTGTTCACATTACAAGGTTGCAATTTTTATTTGCCCATCAGCTGTGCTTTTGGTGGAAGTGACACACCACCAGCAGCATGATGTCCTCGAGAGTGGCTAAGAGTGGGTGTGGGGTGGGAAAAAGAAAACGACAAGTTGTTATTCTATTGGTATGTACTGTCGCTTTATAGTGTTTTAGAGATTGTTCTTTCAAGTTCATCTTAGAACGTAGCATTTTATTCCCAAAGTGTAGTAAATCTTTGCTTTCTCACAGTAGGGTGTTCACATTACAAGGCTGCAATTTTTATTTGCCCATCAACTGGGCTTTAGGTGGAAATGACACTCCACCAGCAGCATGATGTCCACGAGTGTGGCAAAGAGGGGGTGTGGGGTGGGAACAAGAAGACGACAAGTTGTTATTCTATTGGTATGTACGGTCCCTTTAGAGTGTTTTAGAGATTGTTCTTTCAAGTTCATCTTAGAACGTAGCATTATCTTTCCAAAGTGTAGTATATCTTTGCTTTCTCACAGCAGGGTGTTCACATTACAAGGCTGCAATTTTTATTTGCCCATCAACTGGGCTTTTGGTGGAAATGACAATCCACCAGCAGCATGATGTCCACGAGTGTGGCAAAGAGGGGGTGTGGGGTGGGAACAAGAAGACGACAAGTTGTTATTCTATTGGTATGTACTGTCTCTTTATAGTGTTTCAAAGATTGTTTTTTCAAGTTCACTTAGAACGTAGCATTTTATTTCCAAAGTGTAGTAAATTTTTGCTTTCTCACAGCAGGGTGTTCACATTACAGGGCTGCAATTTTTATTTGCCCACCAACTGGGCTTTTGGTGAAAATGACACAGCACCAGCAGCATCATGTTCACGAGATTGGCACGGTTGGGGGGGGGGGGATGGGGTGTGGGCGGGTGGAGGGCAGGGGAACGGGAAGACGACAAGTTGTTATTCTATTGGTATGTACCGTCTCTTTATAGTGTTTCAAAGATTGACCTTTCAAGTTCATCTTAAAACGTAGCACTTTATTTCCAAAGCGTAGTAAATCTATGCTTTCTCACAGCGGGGGTTCACATTACAAGGCTGCAATTTCTATTTGCCCATCTACTGGGCTTTTAGTGGAAATGACGCACCACCAGCAGCATGATGTCCATGAGATTGGCACGAAATCAGGGGGGTGGTGTGGGTGGGGGGTGGAAGGGGGAATGAGGGCCAAAGAATGGGAAGACCTCAAGTTGTTATTCTATTGGTACGTCAGATCACTTTACAGTGTTTTAAAGATTGTTCTTTCAAGTTCATCTTGGAACGTAGCACTTTATTTCCATAGTGTAGAAAATTTTTGGTTCTCACAGGAGGGTTTTCACAATACAAGGCTGCAATTTTTATTTGCCCATCAACTGGGCTTTTGGTGGAAATGACACCCCACCAGCAGCATCATGTCCACGAGATCGATGGAGTGGGGGAGGGGGGGGGCAGTGGAGTTCCGGGGAACAGGAAGATGACAAGTTTATTCTATTGGTATGTACGGTCTCTTTATAGTGGTTTAAAGATTGTTCTTTCTAGTTCATCTTAGAACGTAGCATTTTATTTCCAAAGTGTAGTAAATCTTTGCTTTCTCACAGCAGGGTGTTCACATTACAAGGCAGCAATTTTTATTTGCCCATCAACAGGGCTTTTGGTGGAAATGGCAGACCACCAGCATCATGATGTCCATGGGAGTGGCATGGGTTTGGGGGGGGTGGGGGGCGGAGGGGATGGGAACAAGAAGACGACAAGTTGTTATTCTATTGCTATGTATTGTCTCTTCATAGTGTTTTAAAGATTGTTCTTTCAAGTTCATCTTAGAACGTAGCATTTTATTTCAAAAGTGTAGTAAATTTTTGCTTTCTCACAGCAGGGTGTTCACTTTACAGGGCTGCAATTTTTATTTGCTCATCAACTGGCCTTTTGGTGGAAATGACACAATACCAGCAGCATGATGTCTATGAGAGTGGTGCGGTGGGGAGAGGGGGGGGTGGGGGAACAAAAAGACCACAAATTGTTATTCTATTGGTATGTATTGTCTCTTTATAGTGTTTTAAAGATTGTTCTGTCAAGTTCTTCTTAGGACATAGCATTTAATTTCAGAAGTGTAGTAAATGTTTGCTTTCTCACAGCAATGTGTTCACATTACAAGGCTGCAATTTTTATCAGCCCTTCAACTGGGCTTTTGGTGGAATTGACACACCACCAGCAGCATGATGTCCATGAGTGTGGCAAAGGGGGGGGGGGGTGTAGGGTGGGAACAAGAAGACGACATGTTGTTATTCTATTGGCATGTATTGTCTCTTTATAGTATTTTAAAGATTGTTCTTTCAAGTTCATCTTAGAACCTAGCATTTTATTTCCTAAGCATAGTGAATCTTTGCTTTCTCACAGTAGGGTGTTCACATTACAAGGCTGCAATTTTTATTTGCCCATCAACTGGGCTTTTGGTGGAAATGACACACCACCAGCAGCATGATGTCATTGAGAGTGGCTAAGAGGGGGTGAGGGGTGGGAACAAGAACACGACAAGTTGTTATTCTGTTGGTATGTACTGTCTCTTTATAGTGTTTTAAAGATGGTTCTTTCAAGTTCATCTTAGAACCTAGCATTTTATTTCCTAAGCATAGTGAATCTTTGCTTTCTCACAGTAGGGTGTTCACATTACAAGGCTGCAATTTTTATTTGCCCATCAACTGGGCTTTTGGTGGAAATGAAATGACGCACCCCAGCAGCATGATGTCCACATGAATTGCACGGAATGGGGGAGGGGGAGGGGTGGGGGGGGGGGGGGTTTGGAGGGCCTAGGACCGGGAGGAAGACAAGTTGTTATCCTATTGGTATGTACAGTCTCTTTATGGTGTTTTAAAGATTGTTCTTTCAAGTACATCTTAGAACGTAGCATTTTATATCTAACGTGTAGTAAATTTTTGCTTTCTCACAGCAGGGTGTTCACATTACAAGGCTGCAATTTTTATTTGCCCATCTAATGGGCTTTTAGTGGAAATGACGCACCACCAGCAGCATGATGTCCACAAAATTGCCTCGGAGCAGGAGGGTGGAGGGGGGTGGAGGGCCAAGGAACGGGTTGACGACAAGTTGTAATCCTATTGGTATGTACTGTCTCTTTATGGTGTTTTAAAGATTGTTCTTTCAAGTACATCTTAGAACGTAGCATTTTATTTCCAAAGTTTAGTAATTCTTTGCTTTCTCACAGCAGGGTGTTCACATTAGAAGGCTACAATTTTTATTTGCCCATCTACTGGGCTTTTGGTGGAAATGGCACACCACGAGCAGCATGACGTCCTCGAGAGTGGCCAAGACGGGATGTGGGGTGGGAACAAGAAGACAACAAGTTGTTATTCTATTGGTATGTAATGTCTCCTTATAGTGCTTTAAAGATTGTTCTTTCAAGTTCATCTTAGATGGTAGCATTTTATTTCAAAAGTGTAATAAATCTTGCATTCTCACAGCAATGTGCTCACATTACCAGGCTGCAATTTTTATTTGCCCATCAACTGGGCTTTTGGTGGAAATGACACACCACCAGCAACATGATGTCCTCGAGAGTGGCAAAGAGGGGGTGTGGGGTGGGAACAAGACGACAACATTTTTGTTATTCTATTGGTATGTACTGTCTCTTTATAGTGTTTTAAAGATTGTTCTTTCAAGTTCATCTTAGAACATAGCATGTTATTTCCAAAGTGTAGTAAATCTTTGCTTTCTCACAGCAGGGTGTTCACATTACAAGGCTGCAATTTTTATTTGCCCATCAACTGGGCTTCTGTTGCAAATGACGCACAACCAGCAGCATGATGTCCGCAAGAGTGGCTACGAGGGGGGGGGGGGGGGGCCGGGAACAAGAAGATGACAAGTTGTTATTCTATTGGTATGTACTGTCTCTTTATGGTGTTTTAAAGATTGTTCTTTCAAGTTCGCCTTAGAACGTAGCATTTTATTTCCAAAGTGTAGTAAATCGTTGCTTTCTCACAGCAGGGTGTTCACATTACAAGGTTGCAGTTTTTATTTGCCCATCAACTGGGCTTTTGGTGCAAATAACACACCACCAGCAGCATCATGGCCACAACATTGGCACGGTAGTGGGCGGGGGGGGGGGGGGTGGGGGGTGGAGATCCGGGGAACGGGAAGACGACAAGTTGTTATTCTATTGGTATGTACGATCTATTTATAGTGTTTTAAAGATTGTTCTTTCAAGTTCATCTTAGAACGTAGCATTTTCTTTCCAAAGTGTAGTAAATCGTTGCTTTCTCACAGCAGGGTGTTCACATTACAAGGTTGCAGTTTTTATTTGCCCATCAACTGGGCTTTTGGCGGAAATGGCACACCACCTGCAGCATGATGTCCTCGAGAGTGGCTAAGAGGGGGTGTGGTGTGGGAACAAGAAGACGACAAGTTGTTATTCTATTGGTATGTACTGTCTCTTTATAGTGTTATAAAGATTGTTCTTTCAAGTTCATCTTAGAACGTAGCATACTCATTCCAAAGTGTAGAAAATCTTTGCTTTCTCACAGCAGGGTGTTCACATTACAAGGCTGCAAATTTTATTTGCCCATCAACTGGGCTTTTGGTGGAAATGGCACACCAACAGCAGCATGATGTCCACGAGTGTGGCAAGGAGGGGGTGTGGGGTGGGAACAAGAAGGCGACAAGTTGTTATTCTATTGGTATGTACGGTCCCTTTATAGTGTTTTAACGATTGTTCTTTCAAGTTCATCTTAGAACATAGCATTATCTTTCCAAAGTGTAGTAAATCTTTGCTTTCTCACAGCAGGGTGTTCACATTACAAGACTGCAATTTTTATTTGCCCATCAACTGGTCTTTTGGTGGAAATGACACACCACCAGCAGCATCACGTCCACGAGATTGGCCCAGTGGCTGGCGGTGGGGTGGGGAGGGGGGGGGGGGGGCAGTGGTGGAGGTCCGGGGAACAGGAAGACGACAAGTTGTTATTCTATTGGTATGTACGGTCTATTTATAGTGTTGTAAATATTGTTCTTTCACGTTCATTTTAGAACGTAGCATTTTCTTTCCATAGTGTGGTAAATATTTGCTTTCTTACAGCAGGGTGTTCACATTACAAGGCTGCAATTTTTATTTGCCCATCAACTGGGCATTTGGTTGAAATGATACACCACCAGCTGCATGATGTCCACGTGAGTGGCAAGGAGGGGGTGGGAACAAGAAGACGACAAGTTGTTATTCTATTGGTATGTCCCGTCTCTTTATAGTGTTTCAAAGATTGTTCTTTCAAGTTCATCTTAGAGCGTAGCATTTTATTTCCAAAGTGTAGAAAATCGTTGCTTTCTCACAGCAGGGTGTTCACATTACAAGGCTGCAATTTTTACTTGCCCATCAACTGGGCTTTTGGCGGAAATGATGCACCACCAGGTGCATGATGTCCATGAGACTGGCACGAAGGCAGGGGGATGGGGAGGGGGGGGGGGGAGGGGGAATGAGGGCCGAAGAATGGGAAGAGCTCAAGTTGTTATTCTATTGGTATGTCAGATCACTTTACAGTATTTGAAAGATTGTTCTTTCAAGTTCATCTTAGAAAGTAGCATTTTATTTCAAAAGTGTAGTAAATCTTTGCTTTCTCACAGGAGGGTGTTCACAATAGAAGGCTGGAGTTTTTATTTTCTTATCAACTGGGCTTTTGGTGGAAACGACACACCATCAGCAGCATCATGTACACGAGAGCTCCATTGGGGGAGGGGGGGGGGGGGGGGAACAAGAAGACGACAAGTTGTTATTCTATTGGTATGTAATGTCTCTTTCTAGTGTTTTAAATATAGATCTTTCAAGTTCGCCTTAGAACGTAGCATTTTATTTCCAAAGTGGAGTAAATCTTTGCTTTCTCACAGCAGGGTGTTCACATTACAAGGCTGCAATTTTTATTTGCCCATCAACTGGGCTTTTGGTGCAAATGACACACCACCAGCAGCATCATGTCCACGAGATTGGAATTGGGGGGGGGGGGGGGGGGAGGGGCTGTGGAGGGCTGGGGAACGGGAAGATGACAAGTTGTTATTCTATTGGTATGTACGGTCTCTTTATAGGTCTTTCTAGTTCATCTTAGAATGTAGCATTTTATTTCAAAAGTGTAGTAAATCTTTGCTTTCTCACAGCAGGGTGTTCACATTACAGGGCTGCAATTTTTATTTGCCCATCAACTGGCCTTTTGGTGGAAATGACACAATACCAGCAGCATGATGTACACGAGAGTGGCGTGGCGGGGGTGGGGGGGAAGTGGGAACAAAAAGACGACAAATTGTTATTCTATTGGTATGTATTGTCTCTTTATAGTGTTTTAAAGATTGTTCTGTCAAGTGCTTCTTAGAACGTAGCATTTAATTTCAGAAGTGTAGTAAATCTTTGCTTTCTCACAGCAATGTGTTCACATTACAAGTTTGCAATTTTTATTTGCCCATCAGCTGTGCTTTTGGTGGAAGTGACACACCACCAGCAGCATGATGTCCTCGAGAGTGGCTAAGAGTGGGTGTGGGGTGGGAACAAGAAAACGACAAGTTGTTATTCTATTGGTATGTACTGTCTCTTTATAGTGTTTTAGAGATTGTTCTTTGAAGTTCATCTTAGAACGTAGCATTTTATTCCCAAAGTGTAGTAAATCTTTGCTTTCTCACAGTAGGGTGTTCACATTACAAGGCTGCAATTTTTATTTGACCATCAACTGGGCTTTTGTTGGAAATGACACTCCACCAGCAGCATGATGTCCACGAGTGTGGCAAAGAGGGGGTGTGGGGTGGGAACAAGAAGACGACAAGTTGTTATTCTATTGGTATGTACGGTCCCTTTAGAGTGTTTTAAAGATTGTTCTTTCAAGTTCATCTTAGAACGTAGCATTATCTTTCCAAAGTGTAGTAAATCTTTGCTTTCTCACAGCAGGGTGTTCACATTACAAGGCTGCAATTTGTATTTGCCCATCAACTGGGCTTTTGGTAGAAATGACACACCACCAGCAGCATGATGTCCACGAGTGTGGCAAAGAGGGGGTGTGGGGTGGGAACAAGAAGACGACAAGTTGTTATTCTATTGGTATGTACTGTCTCTTTATAGTGTTTTAGAGATTGTTCTTTCAAGTTCATCTTAGAACGTAGCATTTTATTCCCAAAGTGTAGTAAATCTTTGCTTTCTCACAGTAGGGTGTTCACATTACAAGGCTGCAATTTTTATTTGCCCATCATCTGGGCTTTAGGTGGAAATGACACTCCACCAGCAGCATGATGTCCACGAGTGTGGCAAAGAGGGGGTGTGGGGTGGGAACAAGAAGACGACAAGTTGTTATTCTATTGGTATGTACGGTCCCTTTAGAGTGTTTTAGAGATTGTTCTTTCAAGTTCATCTTAGAACGTAGCATTATCTTTCCAAAGTGTAGTATATCTTTGCTTTCTCACAGCAGGGTGTTCACATTACAAGGCTGCAATTTTTATTTGCCCATCAACTGGGCTTTTGGTGGAAATGACACCCCACCAGCAGCATCATGTCCACGAGATCGATGGAGTGGGGGAGGGGGGGGGCAGTGGAGTTCCGGGGAACAGGAAGATGACAAGTTTATTCTATTGGTATGTACGGTCTCTTTATAGTGGTTTAAAGATTGTTCTTTCTAGTTCATCTTAGAACGTAGCATTTTATTTCCAAAGTGTAGTAAATCTTTGCTTTCTCACAGCAGGGTGTTCACATTACAAGGCAGCAATTTTTATTTGCCCATCAACAGGGCTTTTGGTGGAAATGGCAGACCACCAGCATCATGATGTCCATGAGAGTGGCATGGGTTTGGGGGGGGGGGGGGGCGGAGGGGATGGGAACAAGAAGACGACAAGTTGTTATTCTATTGGTATGTATTGTCTCTTCATAGTGTTTTAAAGATTGTTCTTTCAAGTTCATCTTAGAACGTAGCATTTTATTTCAAAAGTGTAGTAAATTTTTGCTTTCTCACAGCAGGGTGTTCACTTTACAGGGCTGCAATTTTTATTTGCTCATCAACTGGCCTTTTGGTGGAAATGACACAATACCAGCAGCATGATGTCTATGAGAGTGGTGCGGTGGGGAGAGGGGGGGGTGGGGGAACAAAAAGACCACAAATTGTTATTCTATTGGTATGTATTGTCTCTTTATAGTGTTTTAAAGATTGTTCTGTCAAGTTCTTCTTAGAACATAGCATTTAATTTCAGAAGTGTAGTAAATGTTTGCTTTCTCACAGCAATGTGTTCACATTACAAGGCTGCAATTTTTATCAGCCCTTCAACTGGGCTTTTGGTGGAATTGACACACCACCAGCAGCATGATGTCCATGAGTGTGGCAAAGGGGGAGGGGGTGTAGGGTGGGAACAAGAAGACGACATGTTGTTATTCTATTGGCATGTATTGTCTCTTTATAGTATTTTAAAGATTGTTCTTTCAAGTTCATCTTAGAACCTAGCATTTTATTTCCTAAGCATAGTGAATCGTTGCTTTCTCACAGTAGGGTGTTCACATTACAAGGCTGCAATTTTTATTTGCCCATCAACTGGGCTTTTGGTGGAAATGACACACCACCAGCAGCATGATGTCATTGAGAGTGGCTAAGAGGGGGTGAGGGGTGGGAACAAGAAGACGACAAGTTGTTATTCTGTTGGTATGTACTGTCTCTTTATAGTGTTTTAAAGATGGTTCTTTCAAGTTCATCTTAGAACCTAGCATTTTATTTCCTAAGCATAGTGAATCTTTGCTTTCTCACAGTTTGGTGTTCACATTACAAGGCTGCAATTTTTATTTGCCCATCAACTGGGCTTTTGGTGGAAATGAAATGACGCACCCCAGCAGCATGATGTCCACATGAATTGCACGGAATGGGGGAGGGGGAGGGTGGGGGGGGGGGGGGGGTTTGGAGGGCCTAGGACCGGGAGGACGACAAGTTGTTATCCTATTGGTATGTACAGTCTCTTTATGGTGTTTTAAAGATTGTTCTTTCAAGTACATCTTAGAACGTAGCATTTTATATCCAACGTGTAGTAAATGTTTGCTTTACACAGCAGGGTGTTCACATTACAAGGCTGCAATTTTTATTTGCCCATCTAATGGGCTTTTGGTGGAAATGACGCACCACCAGCAGCATGATGTCCACAAGATTGGCTCGGAGCGGGAGGGTGGAGGGGGGTGGAGGGCCAAGGAACGGGTTGACGACAAGTTGTAATCCTATTGGTATGTACTGTCTCTTTATGGTGTTTTAAAGATTGTTCTTTCAAGTACATCTTAGAACGTAGCATTTTATTTCCAAAGTTTAGTAATTCTTTGCTTTCTCACAGCAGGGTGTTCACATTAGAAGGCTACAATTTTTATTTGCCCATCTACTGGGCTTTTGGTGGAAATGGCACACCACGAGCAGCATGACGTCCTCGAGAGTGGCCAAGACGGGGTGTGGGGTGGGAACAAGAAGACAACAAGTTGTTATTCTATTGGTATGTAATGTCTCCTTATAGTGCTTTAAAGATTGTTCTTTCAAGTTCATCTTAGATGGTAGCATTTTATTTCAAAAGTGTAATAAATCTTGCATTCTCACAGCAATGTGCTCACATTACGAGGCTGCAATTTTTATTTGCCCATCAACTGGGCTTTTGTTGGAAATGACACACCACCAGCAACATGATGTCCTCGAGAGTGGCAAAGAGGGGGTGTGGGGTGGGAAGAAGAAGACAACATTTTTGTTATTCTATTGGTATGTACTGTCTCTTTATAGTGTTTTAAAGATTGTTCTTTCAAGTTCATCTTAGAACATAGCATGTTATTTCCAAAGTGTAGTAAATCTTTGCTTTCTCACAGCAGGGTGATCACATTACAAGGCTGCAATTTTTATTTGCCCATCAACGGCGCCATTGGTGGAAATGACACACCACCAGCAGCAGCATGTCCACGAGAGTGTTAAGGTGGGGAGGGGGGGAGGGTGGGACAAGAAGAAGACATGTTGTTATTGTATTGGTATGTAATGTCTCTTTATTGCATTTTGAAGAATGTTATTTCAAGTTCATCTTATATGGTAGCATTTTATGTCCATAGTGTAGCAAATCTTTGCTTTCTCGCAGGAGGGTGTTCACAATAGAAGGCTGGAGTTTTTATTTTCTTATCAACTGGGCTTTTGGTGGAAATGACACACCATCAGCAGCATCATGTACACGAGAGCTCCATTGGGGGAGGGGGGGGGGGGGGAACAAGAAGACGACAAGTTGTTATTCTATTGGTATGTACGATCTATTTATAGTGTTTTAAAGATTGTTCTTTCAAGTTCATCTTAGAACATAGCATTTTCTTTCCAAAGTGTAGTAAATCGTTGCTTTCTCACAGCAGGGTGTTCACATTACAAGGTTGCAGTTTTTTATTTGCCCATCAACTGGGCATTTGGTTGAAATGACACACCACCAGCTGCATGACGTCCACGAGAGTGGAAAGGGTGGGGGCGGGGTGGGAACTAGAAGACGACAAGTTTTTATTCTATTGGTATGTACTGTCTCTTTATAGTGTTTTAAAGATTGGTCTCTCAAGTTCATCTTAGAACAAAGCATTTTATTTCCAACGTGTAGTAAATCTTTGCTTTCTCAGAGCAGGGTGTTCACATTACAAGGCCGCAATTTTTATTTGCCCATCAACTGGGCTTTTGGCGGAAATGGCACACCACCTGCAGCATGATGTCCTCGAGAGTGGCTAAGAGGGGGTGTGGGGTGGGAACAAGAAGACGACATGTTGTTATTCTATTGGTGTGTACTGTCTCTTTATAGTGTTATAAAGATTGTTCTTTCAAGTTCCTCTTAGAACGTAGCATACTCATTCCAAAGTGTAGAAAATCTTTGCTTTCTCACAGCAGGGTGTTCACATTACAAGGCTGCAAATTTTATTTGCGCATCAACTGGGCTTTTGGTGGAAATGGCACACCAACAGCAGCATGATGTCCACGAGTGTGGCAAAGAGGGGGTGTGGGGTGGGAACAAGAAGGCGACAAGTTGTTATTCTATTGGTATGTACGGTCCCTTTATAGTGTTTTAACGATTGTTCTTTCAAGTTCATCTTAGAACATAGCATTATCTTTCCAAAGTGTAGTAAATCTTTGCTTTCTCACAGCAGGGTGTTCACATTACAAGACTGCAATTTTTATTTGCCCATCAACTGGTCTTTTGGTGGAAATGACACACCACCAGCAGCATCATGTCCACGAGATTGGAATGGTGGGGTGAAGGGGGGGGGGGGGGTGTGGAGGGCCAAAGAACGGGAAGACGACAAGTTGTTATTCTATTGGTATGTACGGTCTCTTTATAGGTCTTTCTAGTTCATCTTAGAAAGTAGCATTTTATTTCAAAAGTGTAGTAAATCTTTGCTTTCTCACAGGAGGGTGTTCACATTACAGGGCTGCAATTTTTATTTGCCCATCAACTGGCCTTTTGGTGGAAATGACACAATACCAGCAGCATGATGTCCACGAGAGTGGCGCGGCGGGGGGAGGGGGGGGGGGGGGGGTGGGAACAAAAAGACGACAAATTGCTATTCTATTGGTATGTATTGTCTCTTTATAGTGTTTTAAAGATTGTTCTGTCAAGTGCTTCTTAGAACGTAGCATTTAATTTCAGAAGTATAGTAAATCTTTGCTTTCTCACAGCAGGGTGTTCACATTACAAGGCTGCAATTTTTTCTTGCCCATCAACTGGGCTTTTGGTGGAAACGACGTACCACCAGGTGCATGATGTCCATGAGACTGGCACAATGGCAGGGGGGGTGGTGTGGGTGGGGGGTGGGAGAGGGCAATGAGGGCCGAAGAATGGGAAGAGCTCAAGTTGTTATTCTATTGGTATGTCAGATCACTTTACAGTATTTTAAAGATTGTTCTTTCAAGTTCATCTTAGAACGTAGCATTTTATTTCCATAGTGTAATAAATTTTTGGTTCTCACAGCAGGGTGTTCACATTACAAGGCTGCAATTTTTATTTGCCCATCAACTGGGCTTTTGGTGGAAATGACACACCACCAGCAGCATCATGTCCACGAGATTGGAATGGGGTGGGGGGAGGGGGAGGGGCTGTGGAGGGCTGGGGAACGGGAAGACGACAAGTTGTTATTCTATTGGTATGTACGGTCTCTTTATAGGTCTTTCTAGTTCATCTTAGAATGTAGCATTTTATTTCAAAAGTGTAGTAAATCTTTGCTTTCTCACAGCAGGGTGTTCACATTACAGGGCTGCAATTATTATTTGCCCATCAACTGGCCTTTTGGTGGAAATGACACACCACCAGCAGCATGATGTCCATGAGATTGGCACGAAGGCAGGGTGGCGGTGTATGTGGGGGGTGGGAGGGGGGAATGAGGGCCGAAGAATGGAAGACCTCAAGTTGTTATTCTATTGGTTTGTCAGATCACTTTACAGTGTTTTAAAGATTGTTCTTCCAAGTTCATCTTAGAGCGTAGCATTTTATTTCCATAGTGTAGTAAATTTTTGGTTCTCACAGCAGGGTGTTCACATTACAAGGCTGCAATTTTTATTTGCCTTTCAACAGTGCTTTTGGGGGAAATGGCAGACCACCAGCAGCATGATGTCTATGAGAGTGGCTTGGGTTGGGATGGGGGGGGGGGGGGGGGGGGAGTGGATGGGAACAAGAAGACGACAAGTTGTTATTCTATTGGTATGTATTGTCTCTTTATAGTGTTTTAAAGATTGTTCTGTCAAGTGCTTCTTAGAACGTAGCATTTAATTTCAGAAGTGTAGTAAACCTTTGCTTTCTCACAGCAATGTGTTCACATTACAAGGCTGCAATTTTTATTTGGCCATCAGCTGTGCTTTTGGTGGAAGTGACACACCACCAGCAGCATGATGTCCTCGAGAGTGGCTAAGAGTGGGTGTGGGGTGGGAACAAGAAGACGACAAGTCGTTATTCTATTGGTATGTACAGTCTCTTTATAGTGTTTTAGCGATTGTTCTTTCAAGTTCATCTTAGAACGTAGCATTTTATTTCCAAAGTGTAGTAAATCTTTGCTTTCTGACAGTAGGGTGTTCACATTACAAGGCTGCAATTTTTATTTGACCATCAACTGGGCTTTTGGTGGAAATGACACTCCACCAGCAGCATGATATCCACGAGTGTGGCAAAGAGGGGGTGTGGGGTGGGAACAAGAAGACGACAAGTTGTTATTCTATTGGTATGTACTGTCTCTTTATAGTGTTTTAAAGATTGTTCTTTCAAGTTCAACTTAGAAGGAAGCATTTTATTTCAAAAGTGTAGTAAATTTTTGCTTTCTCACAGCAGGGTGTTCACATTACAGGGCTGCAATTTTTATTTGCCCACCAACTGGGCATTTGGTTGAAATGACACACCACCAGCTGCATGACGTCCACGAGAGTGGCAAGGAGGGCGTGGGAACAAGAAGACGACAAGTTGTTATTCTATTGGTATGTACCGTCTCTTTATAGTGTTTCAAAGATTGTTCTTTCAAGTTCATCTTAGAACGTAGCATTTTATTTCCAAAGTGTAGTAAATCTTTGCTCTCTCACAACAGGGTGTTCACATTACAAGGCTGCAATTTTTATTTGCCCATCAACTGGGCTTTTGGTAGAAATGACACACCACCAGCAGCATGATATCCACGAGTGTGGCAAAGAGGGGGTGTGGGGTGGGAACAAGAAGACGACAAGTTGTTATTCTATTGGTATGTACTGTCTCTCTATAGTGTTTCAAAGATTGTTTTTTCAAGTTCACTTAGAACGTAGCATTTTATTTCCAAAGTGTAGTAAATCTTTGCTCTCTCACAACAGGGTGTTCACATTACAAGGCTGCAATTTTTATTTGCCTTTCAACAGTGCTTTTGGTGGAAATGGCAGACCACCAGCAGCATGATGTCTACGAGAGTGGCTTGGGTTGGGATGGGGGGGGGGGGGGAGTGGATGGGAACAAGAAGACGACAAGTTGTTATTCTATTGGTATGTATTGTCTCTTTATAGTGTTTTAAAGATTGTTCTGTCAAGTGCTTCTTAGAACGTAGCATTTAATTTCAGAGGTGTAGTAAACCTTTGCTTTCTCACAGCAATGTGTTCACATTACAAGCCTGCAATTTTTATTTGGCCATCAGCTGTGCTTTTGGTGGAAGTGACACACCACCAGCAGCATGATGTCCTCGAGAGTGGCTAAGAGTGGGTGTGGGGTGGGAACAAGAAGACGACAAGTTGTTATTCTATTGGTATGTACTGTCTCTTTATAGTGTTTTAGAGATTGTTCTTTCAAGTTCATCTTAGAACGTAGCATTTCATTTCCAAAGTGTAGTAAATCTTTGCTTTCTGACAGTAGGGTGTTCACATTACAAGGCTGCAATTTTTATTTGACCATCAACTGGGCTTTTGGTGGAAATGACACTCCACCAGCAGCATGATGTCCACGAGTGTGGCAAAGAGAGGGTGTGGGGTGGGAACAAGAAGACGACAAGTTGTTATTCTATTGATATGTACGGTCCCTTTAGAGTGTTTTAAAGATTGTTCTTTCAAGTTCATCTTAGAACGTAGCATTTTATTTCCAAAGTGTAGTAAATCTTTGCTTTCTCACAGTAGGGTGTTCACATTACAAGGCTGCAATTTTTATTTGCCCATCAACTGGGCTTTAGGTGGAAATGAAACTCCACCAGCAGCATGATGTCCACGAGTGTGGCAAAGAGGGGGTGTGGGGTGGGAACAAGAAGACGACAAGTTGTTATTCTATTGGTATGTACGGTCCCTTTAGAGTGTTTTAAAGATTGTTCTTTCAAGTTCATCTTAGAACGTAGCATTATCTTTCCAAAGTGTAGTAAATCTTTGCTTTCTCACAGCAGGGTGTTCACATTACAAGGCTGCAATTTTTGTTTGCCCATCAACTGGGCTTTTGGTGGAAATGACAATCCACCAGCAGCATGATGTCCACGAGTGTGGCAAAGAGGGGGTGTGGGGTGGGAACAAGAAGACGACAAGTTGTTATTCTATTGGTATGTACTGTCTCTTTATAGTGTTTCAAAGATTGTTTTTTCAAGTTCACTTAGAACGTAGCATTTTATTTCCAAAGTGTAGTAAACCTTTGCTTTCTCACAGCAGGGTGTTCACATTACAAGGCTGCAATTTTTACGTGCCCATCAAGTGGGCTTTTGGTGGAAATGACGCACCACCAGCAGCATGATGTCCATGAGATTGGCACGAAGGCAGGGTGGTGGTGTGGGTGGGGGTTGGGAGGGGGGAATGAGGGCCGAAGAATGGAAAACCTCAAGGTGTTATTCTATTGGTATGTCAGATCACTTTACAGTGTTTCATAGATTGTTCCTTCAAGTTCATCTTAGAGCGTAGCATTTTATTTACATAGCGTAGTAAATTTTTTGTTCTCACAGCAGGGTGTTCACATTACAAGGCTGCAATTTTTATCTGCCCTTCAACAGTGCTTTTTGTGGAAATGGCAGACCACCAGCAGCATGATGTCTACGAGAGTGGCTTGGGTTGGGGGGGGGGGGGGGGGGGAGTGGATGGGAACAAGAAGACGACAAGTTGTTATTCTATTGGTATGTACCGTCTCTTTATAGTGTTTCAAAGATTGATCTTTCAAGTTCATCTTAAAACGTAGCACTTTATTTCCAAAGTGTAGTAAATCTTTGCTTTCTCACAGCAGGGTGTTCACATTACAAGGCAGCATTTTTTATTTGTTCATCAACAGGGCTTTTGGTGGAAATGGCAGACCACCAGCATCATGATGTCCATGAGAGTGGAATGGGTTTGGGGGGGGGGGGGGGGGCGGAGAGATCGGAACAAGAAGACGACAAGTTGTTATTCTATTGGTATGTATTGTCCCTTCATAGTGTTTAAAAGAATGTTATTTCAAGTTCATCTTAGAACGTATCATTTTATTTCCAAAGTGTAGTAAATCTTTGCTTTCTCACAGAAGGGTGTTCACATTACATGGCTGCAATTTTTATTTTGCCTTCAACTGGGCTTTTGGTGGAAATGACACACCACCAGCAACATGATGTCTGAAAGATTGGCAACGAGGGGGGGGGGGGGGGGGGCGAGAACAAGAAGATGACAAGTTGTTATTCTATTGGTATGTACTGTCTCTTCATAGTGTTTTAAAGATTGTTCTTTCAAGTTCGGCTTAGAACATAGCATTTTATTACCAAAGTGTAGTAAATCTTTGCTTTCTCACAGCAGGGTGTTCACATTACAAGGCTGCAATTTTTATTTGCCCATCAACTGGGCTTTTGGTGGAAATGATGCACCACCAGTAGCATGATGTCCGCAAGAGCGGAAACGAGGGGGGGGGGGGCGGGAGCAAGAAGATGCCAAGTTGTTATTCTATTGGTATGTACTGTCTCTTTATAGTGTTTTAAAGATTGTTCTTTCAAGTTCGCCTTTGAACGTAGCATTTTATTTCCAAAGTGTAATAAATCTTTGCTGTCTCACAGCAGGGTGTTCACATTACAAGGCTGCAATTTTTATTTGCCCATCAACTGAACTTATGGTGGAAAAGACGCACCACCAGTAGCATGATGTCCACGAGATTGGCACGGAGCGGAAAAGGGGGGGGGGGGGGGGGGGGGCCAAGGAACGGGAGGACGACAAGTTGTTATCCAATTGGTATCTACAGTCTCTTTATGGTGTTTTATAGATTGTTCTTTCAAGTACATCTTAGAACGTAGCATTTTATTTACAAAATGTAGTAAATCTTAGCTTTCTCACAGAAGGGTGTTCACATTACATGGCTGCAATTTTTATTTTGCCTTCAACTGGGCTTTTGGTGGAAATGACACACCACCAGCAGCATGATGTCCACAAGATTGGCACGGAGAGGGAGGGTGGCGGGGGGGGGGGGGGGGGTGGAGGGCAAAGGAACGGGAAGACGACAAGTTTTTATCCTATTGGTATGTACGGTCCCATTATGGTGTTTTAAAGATTGTTCTTTCAAGTTCGCCTTAGAATGTAGCATTTTATTTCCAAAGTGTAGTAAATCTTTGCTTTCTCACAGCAGGGTGTTCACATTACAAGGCTGCAATTTTTATTTGCCCATCAACTGGCCTTTTGATGCAAATGACGCTCCACCAGCAGCATGATGTCCGCAAGAATGGCAATGAGGGGGGGGGGGGGGGCGGGAACAAGAAGATGACAAGTTGTTATTCTATTGGTATGTACTGTCTCTTTGTAGTGTTTTAAAGATTGTTCTTTCAAGTTCGCCTTAGAACGTAGCATTTTATTTCCAAGGTGTAGTAAATCTTTGCTTTCTCACAGCAGGGTGTTCACATTACAAGGATGCAATTTTTATTTGCCCATCAACTGGGCTTTTGGTGGAAATGACGCACCACCAGCAGCATGATGTCCACAAGATTAGCACGGAGCGTTGGGGTGGGGGCGGGAAGGAGGTGTTGGGAAGGGGTGGAGGGGGGGGGGGGTTGGAGTGCCTAGGAACGGAAGGACGAGAAGTTGTTATTCAATTGGTATGTACAGTCTCTTTATGGTGTTTTAAAGATTATCTTAGAACGTAGTATTTTATTTCCAAAGTGTAGTAAATCTTTGCTTTCTCACAGCAGGGTATTCACATTACAAGGCTGCAATTTTTATTTGCCCATCAACTGGGCTTTTGGTGGAAATGTTGCACCACCAGCAGCATGATGTCCGAAAGATTGGCAACGAGGGGGAGGGGGGGGGGGCCGAGAACAAGAAGATGACAAGTTGTTATTCTATTGGTATGTACTGTCTCTTCATAGTGTTTTAAAGATTGTTCTTTCAAGTTCGGCTTAGAACATAGCATTTTATTACCAAAGTGTAGTAAATCTTTGCTTTCTCACAGCAGGGTCTTCACATTACAAGGCTGCAATTTTTATTTGCCCATCAACTGAACTTATGGTGGAAAAGGCGCACCGCCAGTAGCATGATGTCCACGAGATTGGCACGGAGCGGAAAAGGGGGGGGGGGGGGGGGGGGAGGGCCAAGGAACGGGAGGACGACAAGTTGTTATCCAATTGGTATCTACAGTCTCTTTATGGTGTTTTAAAGATTGTTCTTTCAAGTACATCTTAGAACGTAGCATTTTATTTACAAAATGTAGTAAATCTTAACTTTCTCGCAGCAGGGTGTTCACATTACAAGGCTGCAATTTTTATTTGCCCATCAACTGGGATTTTGGTGGAAATGATGCACCACCAGCAGCATGATGTCCGCAAGAGTGGCAACGAGGGGGGGGGGGGGGGGGGCGGGAGCAAGAAGATGACAAGTTGTTATTCTATTGGTATGTACTGTCGCTTTATAGTGTTTTAAAGATTGTTCTTTCAAGTTCGCCTTAGGACATCACATTTTATTTCCAAAGTGAAGTAAATATTAGCTTTCTCACAGCAGGGTGTTCACATTACAAGGCTGCAATTTTTATTTGCCCATCAACTGGGCTTTTGGTGGAAATGACGCACCCCAGCAGCATGATGTCCACAAGATTTGCACGGAGTGGGGGAAGGGGGGGGAGGGGGTTGGAGGGCCTAGGAACGGGAGGACGACAAGTTGTTATCCTATTGGTATGTACAGTCTCTTTATGGTGTTTTAAAGATTGTTCTTTCAAGTACATCTTAGAACGTAGCATTTTATATCCAACGTGTAGTAAATCTTTGCTTTCTCACAGCAGGGTGTTCACATTACAAGGCTGCAATTTTTATTTGCCCATCAGCTGGCCTTTTGTTGCAAATGACGCACCACCAGCAGCATGATGTCCGCAAGAGTGGCAACGAGGCGGGGGGGGGGGGGGGGCCGGGAACAGGAAGATGACAACTTGTTATTCTATTCGTATGTACTGTCCCTTTATTGTGTTTTAAAGATTGTTCTTTCAAGTTCGCCTTGGAACGTAGCATTTTATTTCCAAAGTGTAGTAAATCTTTGTTTTCTCACAGCAGGGTATTCACATTACAAGGCTGCAATTTTTATTTGCCCATCAACTGGGCTTTTGTGGGAAATGACGCACCGCCAGCAGCATGATGTCCGCAAGATTGGCAACGAGGGGGGGGCCGAGAACAAGAAGATGACAAGTTGTTATTTTATTGGTATGTACTGTCTCTTTATAGTGATTTAAAGATTGTATTTTCAAGTACATCATAGAACGTAGCATTTTATTTCCAAAGTGTAGTAAATCCTTGCTTTCTCACAGCATGGTGTTCACATTACAAGGCTTCAATTGTTATTTGCCCATCAACTGGGCTTTTGGTGGAAATGACGCACCACCAGCAGCATGATGTCCGCAAGAGTGGCAACGAGGCGGGGGGGGGGGGCCGGGAACAGGAAGATGACAAGTTGTTATTCTATTGGTATGTACTGTCTTTTTATTGTGTTTTAAAGATTGTTCTTGCAAGTTCGCCTTAGAACAAAGTATTTTATTTCCAAAGTGTAGTAAATCTTTTCTCTCTCACAGCAGGGTGTTCACATTAAAAGGCTGCAATTTTTATTTGCCCATCAACTGGGCTTTTCGTGGAAATGGCACACCACCAGCAGCATGATGTCCTCGAGAGTCGCAAAGAGGGGTTGTCGGGTGGGAACAAGAAGACGACAAGTTGTTCTTCCATTGGTATGTACTGTATCTTTATAATGTTTTAAAGATTGTTCTTTAAAGTTCGCCTTAGAAAGTGTAGTAAATCTTTGCTTTCTCACAGCAGGGGGTTCACATTACAAGGCTGCAATTTTTATTTGCCCATCAACTGGGCTTTTGGTGGAAATGACGCACCACCAGCAGCGTGATGTCCACAAGATTGGCACGGAGTTGAGGGTGGCGGGGGGGGGGGGGGGGGGTTGGAGGACCTAGGAACGGGAGGACGACAAGTTGTTATCCTATTGGGATGTACAGTCACTTTATGTTGTTTTAAAGATTGTTCTTTCAAGTACATCTTAGAACATAGCATTTTTTTTCCAAAGTGTAGTAAATTTTTGCTTTCTCACAGCAGGGTGTTCACATTACAAGACTGCAATTTTTATTTGCCCATCAACTGGCCTTTTGGTGGAAATGACACACCACCAGCAGCATGATGTCTGAAAGTGTGGCAACGTGGGGAGGTGGGGGGGGGGGGGGGGGGGAACAAGAAGATGACAAGTTGTTATTCTATTGGTATGTACTGTCTCTTTATAGTGTTTTCATGATTGTTCTTTCAAGTTCGCCTTAGAACGTCGCAATTTATTTCCAAAGTGTAGTAAATCTTTGCTTTCTCACAGCAGGGTGTTCAAATTACAAGGCTGCAATTTTTATTTGCTCATCAACTGGGCATTTGGTGGAGATGACGCACCACCAGCAGCATGATGTCCACAGGATTGGAATGGAGCGGGAGGGGGGGGGGGGGGTGGAGAGCCAAGGAACGGGAGGACGACAAGTTGTAATCCTATTGGTATGTACAGTCTCTTTACGGTGTTTTAAAGATTGTTCTTTCAAGTACATCTTAGAACGTAGCATTTTATTTCCAAAGTGTAGTAAATCTTTGCTTTCTCACAGCAGGGGGTTCACATTACAAGGCTGCAATTTTTATTTGCCCATCAACTGGGCTTTTGGTGGAAATGATGCAGCACCAGCTGCATGATGTCCGCAACAGTGTCAACGAGGGGAGGGGGCCGGGAACAAGAAGATGACAAGTTGTTATTCTATTGGTATGTACTGTCTCTTTATAGTGTTTTAAAGATTGTTCTTTCAAGTTCGCCCTAGAACGTAGCATTTTATTTCCATAGTGTAATAAATCTTTGCTTTCTCACAGCAGGGTGTTCACATTACAAGGCTGCAATTTTTATTTGCCCATCAACTGGGCTTTTCGTAGAAATGACACACCAGCAGCAGCATAATGTCCACAAGATTGGCACGGAGCGGTAGGGGTGGTGGGGGGGAGGGGGGTTGGAGGACCAAGGAACGGGAGGACGACAAGTTGTTATCCTATTGGTATGTACAGTCACTTTATGTTGTTTTAAAGATTGTTCTTTCAAGTACATCTTAGAACGTAGCATTTTATTTCCAAAGTGTAGTAAATCTTTGCTTTCTCACAGCAGGGGGTTCACATTACAAGGCTGCAATTTTTATTTGCCCATCAACTGGGCTTTTCGTAGAAATGACACACCAGCAGCAGCATAATGTCCACAAGATTGGCACGGGGCGGTAGGGGTGGTGGCGGGGAGGGGGGTTGGAGGACCAAGGAACGGGAGGACGACAAGTTGTTATCCTATTGGTATGTACAGTCACTTTATGTTGTTTTAAAGATTGTTCTTTGAAGTACATCTTAGAACGTAGCATTTTATTTCCAAAGTGTAGTAAATCTTTGCTTTCTCACAGCAGGGGGTTCACATTACAAGGCTGCAATTTTTATTTGCCCATCAACTGGGCTTTTGGTGGAAATGACGCAGCACCAGCTGCATGATGTCCGCAAGAGTGGCAAGGAGGCGGGGGGGGGGGGGGGGGCCGGGAACAGGAAAATGACAAGTTGTTATTCTATTGGTATGTACTGCCTCTTTATAGTGTTTTAAACATTGTTCTTTCAAGTTCGCCTCAGAATGTAGCATTTTATTACCAAAGTGTAGTTAATATTTGTTTTCTCACAGCAGGGTGTTCGCATTACAAGGCTGTAATTTTTATTTCCCCATCAACTGGGCTTTTGGTGGAAATGATGCACCACCAGCAGCATGATGTCCGCAAGAGTGGCAACGAGGGGGGGGGGGGGCCGGAACAAGAAGATGACAAGTTGTTATTCTATTGGTATGTACTGTCTCTTTATAGTGTTTTAAAGATTGTTCTTTCAAGTTCGCCTTAGAACGTAGTATTTTATTTCCAAAGTGTAGTAAACCTTTTCTTTCTCACAGCAGGGTGCTCACATTAAAAGGCTGCAATTTTTATTTGCCCATCAACTGGGCTTTTCGTGGAAATGGCACACCACAAGCAGCATGATGTCCTCGAGGGTCGCAAAGAGGGGGTGTGGGGTGGGAACAAGAAGACGACAAGTTGTTCTTCCATTGGTATATACTGTCTCTTTATAATGTTTTAAAGATTGTTCTTTAAAGTTCGCCTTAGAAAGTGTAGTAAATTTTTGCTTTCTCACAGCAGTGGGTTCACATTACAAGACTGCAATTTTTATTTGCCCATCAACTGGCCTTTTGGTGGAAATGACACACCACCAGCAGCATGATGTCTGCAAGTGTGGCAACGAGGGGGGGGGGGGCCGGGAACAAGAAGATGACAAGTTGTTATTCTATTAGTATGTACTGTCTCTTTATAGTGTTTTCGTGATTGTTCTTTCAAGTTCGCCTTAGAACGCAGCATTTTATTTCCAAAGTATAGTAAATGTTTGCTTTCTCACAGCAGGGTGTTCACATTACAAGGCTGCAATTTTTATTTGCCCATCAACTGGGCTTTTGGTGGAAATGACACACCACCAGCAGCATGATGTCCACGAGAGTGTAAGTTGGGGGTGGGAGGGAGGGAACAAGAAGAAGACAAAGTGTTATTCTATTGGTATGTGCTGTCTCTTTATAGTATTTTATAGATTGTCCTTCAAGTTCATCTTAGAACGTAGCATTTTATTTCCAAAGTGTAGTAAATCTTTGCTTTTCCACAGCAGGGTGTTCACATTACAAGGCTGCAATTTTTATTTGATCATCAATTGGGCTTTTGTTGGAAATGACGCACCACCAGCAGCATGATGTCCACAAGATTGGCACAGATGGGGGGGGGGGCGGGGGTGTGTAGGGTCAAGGAACGGGAGGACGACAAGTTGTTATCCTATTGGTATGTACAGTCTCTTTATGGTGTTTTAAAGATTGTTCTTTCAAGTTCGCCTTAGAACATAGCATTTTATTTCCAAAGTGTAGTAAATCTTTGCTTTCTCACAGCAGGGTGTCCACATTACAAGGCTGCAATTTTTATTTGCCCATCAACTGGGCTTTTGGTGGAAATGACGCACCACCAGCAGCATGATGTCCGCAAGGGTGGTATCGAGGGGGGGGGGGGGGGGGGCGCGGGAACAAGAAGATGACAAGTTGTTATTCTATTGGTATGTACTGTCTCTTTATAGTGTTTTAAAGCTTGTTCTTTCAAGTTCGCCTTAGAACGCAGCATTTTATTTCCAAAGTGTAGTAAATCTTTGCTTTCTCACAGCATGGTGTTCACATTACTAGGCTGCAAATTTTATTTGCCCATCAACTGGGCTTTTGGTGGAAATGACACACCACCAGCAGCATGATGTCCACGAGAGTGTAAGTTGGGGGTGGGAGGGAGGGAACAAGAAGAAGACAAAGTGTTATTCTATTGGTATGTGCTGTCTCTTTATAGTATTTTATAGATTGTCCTTCAAGTTCATCTTAGAACGTAGCATTTTATTTCCAAAGTGTAGTAAATCTTTGCTTTTCCACAGCAGGGTGTTCACATTACAAGGCTGCAATTTTTATTTGATCATCAACTGGGCTTTTGTTGGAAATGACGCACCACCAGCAGCATGATGTCCACAAGATTGGCACAGATGGGGGGGGGGGCGGGGGTGTGTAGGGTCAAGGAACGGGAGGACGACAAGTTGTTATCCTATTGGTATGTACAGTCTCTTTATGGTGTTTTAAAGATTGTTCTTTCAAGTTCGCCTTAGAACATAGCATTTTATTTCCAAAGTGTAGTAAATCTTTGCTTTCTCACAGCAGGGTGTCCACATTACAAGGCTGCAATTTTTATTTGCCCATCAACTGGGCTTTTGGTGGAAATGACGCACCACCAGCAGCATGATGTCCGCAAGGGTGGTATCGAGGGGGGGGGGGGGGGGGGGCGCGGGAACAAGAAGATGACAAGTTGTTATTCTATTGGTATGTACTGTCTCTTTATAGTGTTTTAAAGCTTGTTCTTTCAAGTTCGCCTTAGAACGCAGCATTTTATTTCCAAAGTGTAGTAAATCTTTGCTTTCTCACAGCAGGGTGTTCACATTACAAGGCTGCAATTTTTATTTGCCCATCAACTGGGCTTTTGGTGGAAATGACGCACCACCAGCAGCATTATGTCCGCAAGAGTGGCAACGAGGGGGAGGGGGGGCGCGGGAACAAGAAGATGACAAGTTGTTATTCTATTGGTATGTACTGTCTCTTTGTAGAGTTTTAAAGATTGTTCTTTCATGTTCGACTTAGAACGCAGCATTTTATTTCCAAAGTGTAGTAAATCTTTGCTTTCTCACAGCAGGGTGCTCACAATACAAGGCTGCAATTTTTATTTGCAAATCAACTGGGCTTTTGGTGGAAATGACGCACCCCCAGCAGCATGAGGTCCGCAAGAGTGGCAACGAGGAGGGGGGGGGGGGGGTCGCGGGAACAAGAAGATGACAAGTTGTCATTCTATTGGTACGTACTGTCTCTTTATAGTGTGTTAAAGATTGTTCCTTCAAGTTCGCCTCAGAACGCAGAACTTATTTTCCAAAGTGTAGTAAATCTTTGCTTTCTCACAGCAGGGTGTTCACATTACAAGGCTGCAATTTTTATTTGCCCATCAACTGGGCTTTTGGTGGTAATGACGCACCACCAGCAGCATTATGTCCGCAAGAGTGGCAACGAGGGGGAGGGGGGGCGCGGGAACAAGAAGATGACAAGTTGTTATTCTATTGGTATGTACTGTCTCTTTGTAGAGTTTTAAAGATTGTTCTTTCATGTTCGACTTAGAACGCAGCATTTTATTTCGAAAGTGTAGTAAATCTTTGCTTTGCACAGCAGGGTGTTCACATTACAAGGCTGCAATTTTTATTTGCCCATCAACTGGGCTTTTGGTGGGAATGACGCACACTCAGCAGCATGATGTCCACAAGATTGGCACGGAGCGGGAGGGTGGGGGGGGAGGGGGTTGGAGGGCCAAGGAACGGGAGGACGACAAGTTATTATTTTATTGGTATGTACTGTCTCTTTATAGTGTTTTAAAGATTGTTCTTTCAAGTTCGCCTTAGAACGCAGCATTTTATTTCCAAAGTGTAGTAAATCTTTGCTTTCTCACAGCGGGTGTTCACATTACAAGGCTGCAATTTTTATTTGCCCATCAACTGGGCCTTTTGGTGGAAATGACGCACCACCAGCAGCATGATGTCCGCAAGAGTGGTAACGAGGGGGGGGGGGGGGGGGCGCGGGAACAAGAAGATGACAAGTTGTCACTCTATTGGTATGTACTGCCTCTTTATACTGTTTTAAAGATTGTTCTTTCAAGTTCGCCTTAGAACGCAGCATTTTATTTCCAAAGTGTAGTAAATGTTTGCTTTCTCACAACAGGGTGTTCACATTACAAGGCTGCAATTTTTATTTGCAAATCAACTGGGCTTTTGGTGGAAATGACGCACCACCAGCAGCATGATGTCCGCAAGAGTGGTAATGAGGGGGGGGGGGGGGGGGGGGGCGAAGGAACAAGATGATGACAAGTTATTTTTCTATTGGTATATACTGTCTCTTTATACTGTTTTAAAGATTGTTCTTCAAGTTCGCCTTAGAACGCAGCATTTTATTTCCAAAGTGTAGTAAATCTTTGCTTTCTCACAGCAGGGTGTTCACATTGCAAGGCTGCAATTTTTATTTGCCCATCAACTGGCCTTTTGGTGGAAATGACACACCACCAGCAGCATGATGTCCACAAGAGTAGCAACGAGGGGGGGGGGGGGGGGGGGGGCGCGGGAACAAGAGGATGACAAGTTGTCATTCCATTGGTATGTACTGTCTCTTTATAGTGTTTTAAAGATTGTTCTTTCAAGTTCGCCTTAGAACGCAGCATTTTATTTCCAAAGTGTAGTAAATCTTTGCTTTCTCACAGCAGGGTGTTCACATTATTACAAGGCTGCAATTTTTATTTACCCATCAACTGGGCTTTTGGTGGAAATGATGCATCTCCACCAGCAAGATGTCCGCAAGAGTGGCAACGAGGGGAGGGGGCCGGGAACAAGAAGATGACAAGTTGTTATCCTACTGGTATGTACAGTCTTATTATGGTGTTTTAAAGATTGTTCTTTCAAGTACATCTTAGAACGTAGCATTTTATTTCCAAAGTGTAGTAATTTTTGCTTTCTCACAGCATGGTGTTCACATTACTAGGCTGCAAATTTTATTTGCCCGTCAACTGGGCTTTTGGTGGAAATGACACACCACCAGGAGCATGATGTCCACGAGAGTGTAAGTTGGGGATGGGAGGGAGGGAACAAGAAGAAGACAAAATGTTATTCTATTGGTATGTGCTGTCTCTTTATAGTATTTTATAGATTGTCCTTCAAGTTCATCTTAGAACATAGCATTTTATTTCCAAAGTGTAGTAAATCTTTGCTTTTCCACAGCAGGGTGTTCACATTACAAGGCTGCAATTTTTATTTGCCCATCAACTGGGCTTTTGGTGGAAATGACGCACCACCAGCAGCATTAAGAATTATGTCCGCAAGAGTGGTAACGAGGGGGGGGGGGAGGGCGCGCGGGAACAAGAAGATGACAAGTTGTTATCCTACTGGTATGTACAGTCTTATTATGGTGTTTTAAAGATTGTTCTTTCAAGTACATCTTAGAACGTAGCATTTTATTTCCAAAGTGTAGTAATTTTTGCTTTCTCACAGCATGGTGTTCACATTACTAGGCTGCAAATTTTATTTGCCCATCAACTGGGCTTTTGGTGGAAATGACGCAACACCAGCAGCATGATGTATGCAAGAGTGGCATCGAGGGGGGCGGGGAGGGTGCGGGAACACGAAGATGACAAGTTGTCATTCTATTGGTATGTACTGTCTCTTTATACTGTTTTAAAGATTGTTCTTTCAAGTTCGCCTTAGAACGTAGCATTTAATTTCCAAAGTGTAGTAAATCCTTGCTTTCTCACAGCAGGGTGTTCACATTACAAGGCTGCAATTTTTATCTGCCCATCAACTGGGCTTTTGGTGGAAATGATGCACCACCAGCAGCATGATATTCGCAAGAGTGGCAACGAGGGGGAGGGGGGGCGCGGGAACAAGAAGATGACAAGTTGTTTTTCTATTGGTATGTACTATCTCTTTATAGTGTTTTAAAGATTGTTCTTTCAAGTTCGCCTTAGAACGCAGCATTTCATTACCAAAGTGTAGTAAATCGTTGCTTTCTCACAGCAGGGTGGTCACATTGCAAGGCTGCAATTTTTATTTGCCCATCAACTGGCCTTTTGGTGGAAATGACACACCACCAGCAGCATGATGTCCACAAGAGTAGCAACGAGGGGGGGGGGGGGGGCGCGGGAACAAGAAGATGACAAGTTGTCATTCCATTGGTATGTACTGTCTCTTTATAGTGTTTTAAAGATTGTTCTTTCAAGTTCGCCTTAGAACGCAGCATTTTATTTCCAAAGTGTAGTAAATCTTTGCTTTCTCACAGCAGGGTGTTCACATTATTACAAGGCTGCAATTTTTATTTACCCATCAACTGGGCTTTTGGTGGAAATGATGCATCTCCAGCAGCAAGATGTCCGCAAGAGTGGCAACGAGGGGAGGGGGCCGGGAACAAGAAGATGACAAGTTGTTATCCTACTGGTATGTACAGTCTTATTATGGTGTTTTAAAGATTGTTCTTTCAAGTACATCTTAGAACGTAGCATTTTATTTCCAAAGTGTAGTAATTTTTGCTTTCTCACAGCATGGTGTTCACATTACTAGGCTGCAAATTTTATTTGCCCGTCAACTGGGCTTTTGGTGGAAATGACACACCACCAGGAGCATGATGTCCACGAGAGTGTAAGTTGGGGGTGGGAGGGAGGGAACAAGAAGAAGACAAAATGTTATTCTATTGGTATGTGCTGTCTCTTTATAGTATTTTATAGATTGTCCTTCAAGTTCATCTTAGAACGTAGCATTTTATTTCCAAAGTGTAGTAAATCTTTGCTTTTCCACAGCAGGGTGTTCACATTACAAGGCTGCAATTTTTATTTGCCCATCAACTGGGCTTTTGGTGGAAATGACGCACCACCAGCAGCATTAAGAATTATGTCCGCAAGAGTGGTAACGAGGGGGGGGGGGGGGGGCGCGGGAACAAGAAGATGACAAGTTGTTATTCTATTGGTATGTACTGTCTCTTTATAGTGTTTTAAAGCTTGTTCTTTCATGTTCGCCTTAGAACACAGCATTTTATTTCCAAAGTGTAGTAAATCTCTGCTTTCTCACAGCAGGGTGTTCACATTACAACGCTGCAATTTTTATTTGACCATCAACTGGGCTTTTGGTGGAAATGACGCACCACCAGCAGCATGATGTCCACAAGATTGGCATGGAGAGGTGAGGGGGATAGGGTTGGAGTGCCAAGGAACGGGAGGACGAAGAGTTATTATCCTATTGGTATGTACAGTCTCTTTATTGTGTTTTAAAGATTGTTCTTTCATGTTCGGCTTAGAACGTAGCATTTTATTTCCAAAGTGTAGTAAATCTTTGCTTTCTCACAGCAGGGTGTTCACATTACAAGGCTGCAATTTCTATTTGCCCATCAACTGGGCTTTAGTTGGAAATGACGCACCACCAGCAGCATGGGGTCCGCAAGAGTGGCAACGAGGGGGGGGGGGGGGGCGCGGGAACAAGAAGATGACAAGTTGTTATTCTATTGGTATGTACTGTCTCTTTATAGTGTTTTAAAGATTGTTCTTTCCAGTTCGCCTTAGAACGCAGCATTTCATTTCCAAAGTGTAGTAAATCTTTGCTTTCTCACAGCATGGTGTTCACATTACAAGGCTGCAATTTTTATTTGCCCATCAACTGGGCTTTTGTTGGAAATGATGCACCACCAGCAGCATGATGTCCGCAAGAGCAGCAAGTGGGGGGGGGGGGGGGGGCGGGGCAGGAAGGGGGGGGGGCGGGAACAAGAAGATGACAAGTTGTTATTCTATTGGTATGTACTGCTCTTTATAGTGTTTTAAAGATTGTTCTTTCAAGTTCCCCTTAGAACGCAGCAATTTATTTCCAAAGTGTAGTAAATCTTTGCTTTCTCACAGCAGGGTGTTAACATTACAAGGCTGCAATTTTTATTTGCCCATCAACTAGGCTTTTGGTGGAAATGACGCTCCACCAGCAGCATGATGCCCACAACAGTAGCAACGAGGGGGGTGGCGGGGGCGCGGGAACAAGAAAATGACAAGTTGTTATTCTATTGGTGTGTACTGTTTCTTTATAGTGTTTTAAAGATTGTTCTTTCAAGTTCGCCTTAGAACGCAGCATTTTATTTCCAAAGTGTAGTAAATCTTTGCTTTCTCACAGCGGGTGTTCACATTACAAGGCTGCAATTTTTATTTGCCCATCAACTGGGCCTTTTGGTGGAAATGACGCACCACCAGCAGCATGATGTCCGCAAGAGTGGTAACAAGGGGGGGGGGGGGGGGGGGGCGCGGGAACAAGAAGATGACAAGTTGTTATTCTATTGGTAAGTACTGTCTCTTTATAGTGTTTTAAAGAATGTTCTTTCAAGTTCGCCTTAGAACGGAGCATTTTATTTCCAAAGTGTAGTAAATCTTTGCTTTCTCACAGCAGGGTGTTCACATTACAAGGCTGTAATTTTTATTTGCCCATCAACTGGGCTTTTTGTGGAAATGACTCACCACCAGCAGCATGATGTCCGCAAGAGTGGCATCGAGGGTGGGGTGGTGGGGGGGGGGGGGGGGGGGGGGGGGAAAGGTGCGGGAACACGAAGATGACAAGTTGTCATTCTATTGGTATGTTCTGCCTCTTTATACTGTTTTAAAGATTGTTCTTTCAAGTTCGCCTTAGAACGCAGCATTTTATTTCCAAAGTGTAGTAAATGTTTGCTTTCTCACAGCAGGGTGTTCACATTACAAGGCTGCAATTTTTATTTGCAAATCAACTGGGCTTTTGGTGGAAATGACGCACCACCAGCAGCATGATGTCCGCAAGAGTGGTAATGAGGGGGGGGGAAGGGGGGGGGGCGAAGGAACAAGATGATGACAAGTTATTTTTCTATTGGTATATACTGTCTCTTTATACTGTTTTAAAGATTGTTCTTCAAGTTCGCCTTAGAACGCAGCATTTTATTTCCAAAGTGTAGTAAATCTTTGCTTTCTCACAGCAGGGTGTTCACATTGCAGGGCTGCAATTTTTATTTGCCCATCAACTGGGCTTTTGGTGGAAATGATGCAACACCAGCAGCATGATGTACGCAAGAGTGGCATCGAGGGGGGCGGGGAGGGTGCGGGAACACGAAGATGACAAGTTGTCATTCTATTGGTATGTTCTGCCTCTTTATACTGTTTTAAAGATTGTTCTTTCAAGTTCGCCTTAGAACGCAGCATTTTATTTCCAAAGTGTAGTAAATGTTTGCTTTCTCACAGCAGGGTGTTCACATTACAAGGCTGCAATTTTTATTTGCAAATCAACTGGGCTTTTGGTGGAAATGACGCACCACCTGCAGCATGATGTCCGCAAGAGTGGTAATGAGGGGGGGGGAAGGGGGGGGGCGAAGGAACAAGATGATGACAAGTTATTTTTCTATTGGTATATACTGTCTCTTTATACTGTTTTAAAGATTGTTCTTCAAGTTCGCCTTAGAACGCAGCATTTTATTTCCAAAGTGTAGTAAATCTTTGCTTTCTCACAGCAGGGTGTTCACATTGCAGGGCTGCAATTTTTATTTGCCCATCAACTGGGCTTTTGGTGGAAATGATGCAACACCAGCAGCATGATGTCCGCAAGAGCGGCAAGTGGGGGGGGGGGGGGGCGGGGCAGGAAGGGGGGGGGGGCGGGAACAAGAAGATGACAAGTTGTTATTCTATTGGTGTGTACTGTCTCTTTATAGTGTTTTAAAGATTGTTCTTTCAAGTTCGCCTTAGAACGCAGCATTTTATTTCCAAAGTGTAGTAAATCTTTGCTTTCTCACAGCGGGTGTTCACATTACAAGGCTGCAATTTTTATTTGCCCATCAACTGGGCCTTTTGGTGGAAATGACGCACCACCAGCAGCATGATGTCCGCAAGAGTGGTAACAAGGGGGGGGGGGGGGGCGCGGGAACAAGAAGATGACAAGTTGTTATTCTATTGGTAAGTACTGTCTCTTTATAGTGTTTTAAAGAATGTTCTTCAAGTTCGCCTTAGAACGGAGCATTTTATTTCCAAAGTGTAGTAAATCTTTGCTTTCTCACAGCAGGGTGTTCACATTACAAGGCTGTAATTTTTATTTGCCCATCAACTGGGCTTTTTGTGGAAATGACTCACCACCAGCAGCATGATGTCCGCAAGAGTGGCATCGAGGGTGGGGTGGTGGGGTGGGGGGGGGGGGGGGGGGGGGGGAAGGTGCGGGAACACGAAGATGACAAGTTGTCATTCTATTGGTATGTTCTGCCTCTTTATACTGTTTTAAAGATTGTTCTTTCAAGTTCGCCTTAGAACGCAGCATTCTCACAGCAGGGTGTTCACATTACAAGGCTGCAATTTTTATTCGCAAATCAACTGGGCTTTTGGTGGAAATGACGCACCACCAGCAGCATGATGTCCGCAAGAGTGGTAATGAGGGGGGGGGGGGGGGGCGAAGGAACAAGATGATGACAAGTTATTTTTCTATTGGTATATACTGTCTCTTTATACTGTTTTAAAGATTGTTCTTCAAGTTCGCCTTAGATCGCAGCATTTTATTTCCAAAGGGTAGTAAATCTTTGCTTTCTCACAGCAGGGTGTTCACATTGCAGGGCTGCAATTTTTATTTGCCCATCAACTGGGCTTTTGGTGGAAATGATGCAACACCAGCAGCATGATGTACGCAAGAGTGGCATCGAGGGGGGCGGGGAGGGTGCGGGAACACGAACATGACAAGTTGTCATTCTATTGGTATGTACTGTCTCTTTATACTGTTTTAAAGATTGTTCTTTCAAGTTCGCCTTAGAACGTAGCATTTAATTTCCAATGTGTAGTAAATCTTTGCTTTCTCACAGCAGGGTGTTCACATTACAAGGCTGCAATTTTTATTTGCCCATCAACTGGGCTTTTGGTGGAAATGACGCACCACCAGCAGCAAGATGTTCGCAAGAGTGGTAACGAAGGGGGGGGGGAGGTGGGCACGGGAACAAGAAGATGACAAGTTGTTATTCTGTTGGTATGTACTGTCTCTTTATAGTGTTTTAAAGATTGTTCTTTCCAGTTCGTCTTAGAACGCAGCATTTCATTTCCAAAGTGTAGTAAATCTTTGCTTTCTCACAGCATGGTGTTCACATTACAAGGCTTGCAATTTTTATTTGCCCATCAACTGGGCTTTTGGTGGAAATGACGCACCACCAGCAGCATGATGTCCACAAGAGTGGCAACGAGGTGGAGGGGGGCGCGGGAACAAGAAGATGACAAGTTGTTATTCTATTGGTATGTACTGCCTCTTTATAGTGTTTTAAAGATAGTTCTTTCAAGTTCGCCTTAGAACGCAGCATTTTATTTCCAAAGTGTAGTAAATCTTTGCTTTCTCACAGCAGGGTGTTCACATTTCAAGGCTGCAATTTTTATTTGTCCATCAACTGGGCTTTTGGTGGAAATGACGCACCACCAGCAGCATGATGTCCACAAGATTGTCACAAAGTGGGTGGGGGGGGGGGGGGGTTGGAGGTCCAAGGAACGGGAGGACGACAAGTTAATATCCTATTGGTATGTACAGCCTCTTTATGGTGTTTTAAAGATTGTTCTTTCAAGTTCGCCTTAGAACGTAGCATTTTATTTCCAAAGTGTAGTAAATTTTTGCTTTCTCACAGCAGGGTGTTCACATTACAAGGCTGCAATTTTTATTTGCCAATCAATTGGGCTTTTGGTGGAAATGACGCACCACCAGCTGCATGATGTCCGCAAGAGTGGCAACGAGGGGGGGGGGGGGGCGCTGGAACAAGAAGATGACAAGTTGTCATTCTATTGGTATGTACTGTCTCTTTATACTGTTTTAAAGATTGTTCTTTCAAGTTCCCCTTAGAATGCAGCATTTTATTTCCAAAGTGTAGTATATCTTTGCTTTCTCACAGCGGGTGTTCACATTACAAGGCTGCAATTTTTATTTGCCCATCAACTGGGCCTTTTGGTGGAAATGACGCACCACCAGCAGCATGATGTCCGCAAGAGTGGTAACAAGGGGGGGGGGGGGGGGCGCGGGAACAAGAAGATGACAAGTTGTTATTCTATTGGTAAGTACTGTCTCTTTATAGTGTTTTAAAGAATGTTCTTCAAGTTCGCCTTAGAACGGAGCATTTTATTTCCAAAGTGTAGTAAATCTTTGCTTTCTCACAGCAGGGTGTTCACATTGCAAGGCTGTAATTTTTATTTGCCCATCAACTGGGCTTTTTGTGGAAATGACTCACCACCAGCAGCATGATGTCCGCAAGAGTGGCATCGAGGGTGGGGTGGTGGGGTGGGGGGGGGGGGGGGGGGGGAAGGTGCGGGAACACGAAGATGACAAGTTGTCATTCTATTGGTATGTTCTGCCTCTTTATACTGTTTTAAAGATTGTTCTTTCAAGTTCGCCTTAGAACGCAGCATTTTATTTCCAAAGTGTAGTAAATGTTTGCTTTCTCACAGCAGGGTGTTCACATTACAAGGCTGCAATTTTTATTTGCAAATCAACTGGGCTTTTGGTGGAAATGACGCACCACCAGCAGCATGATGTCCGCAAGAGTGGTAATGAGGGGGGGGGGGGGGGGGGGCGAAGGAACAAGATGATGACAAGTTATTTTTCTATTGGTATATACTGTCTCTTTATACTGTTTTAAAGATTGTTCTTCAAGTTCGCCTTAGAACGCAGCATTTTATTTCCAAAGGGTAGTAAATCTTTGCTTTCTCACAGCAGGGTGTTCACATTGCAGGGCTGCAATTTTTATTTGCCCATCAACTGGGCTTTTGGTGGAAATGATGCAACACCAGCAGCATGATGTACGCAAGAGTGGCATCGAGGGGGGCGGGGAGGGTGCGGGAACACGAACATGACAAGTTGTCATTCTATTGGTATGTACTGTCTCTTTATACTGTTTTAAAGATTGTTCTTTCAAGTTCGCCTTAGAACGTAGCATTTAATTTCCAAAGTGTAGTAAATCTTTGCTCTCTCACAGCAGGGTGTTCACATTACAAGGCTGCAATTTTTATTTGCCCATCAACTGGGCTTTTGGTGGAAATGATGCACCACCAGCACCATGATATTCGCAAGAGTGGCAACGAGGGGGAGGGGGGGCGCGGGAACAAGAAGATTACAAGTTGTTTTTCTATTGGTATGTACTATCTCTTTATAGTGTTTTAAAGATTGTTCTTTCAAGTTCGCCTTAGAACGCAGCATTTTATTACCAAAGTGTAGTAAATCTTTGCTTTCTCACAGCAGGGTTTTCACATTACAAGGCTGCAATTTTTATTTGCCCATCAACTGGGCTTTTGGTGGAAATGACACACCACCAGCAGCATGATGACCACAATATTGGCATGGAACGGTTGGTGGGGAGGTGGATTGGAGGGCCAAGGAACGGGAGGAAGCAAGTTGTTATCCTATTGGTATGTACAGTCTCTTTATGGTGTTTTAAAGATTGTTCTTTCAAGTTCGCCTTAGAACGTAGCATTTAATTTCCAATGTGTAGTAAATCTTTGCTTTCTCACAGCAGGGTGTTCACATTACAAGGCTGCAATTTTTATTTGCCCATCAACTGGGCTTTTGGTGGAAATGACGCACCACCAGCAGCAAGATGTTCGCAAGAGTGGTAACGAAGGGGGGGGGAGGTGGGCACGGGAACAAGAAGATGACAAGTTGTTATTCTGTTGGTATGTACTGTCTCTTTATAGTGTTTTAAAGATTGTTCTTTCCAGTTCGCCTTAGAACGCAGCATTTCATTTCCAAAGTGTAGTAAATCTTTGCTTTCTCACAGCATGGTGTTCACATTACAAGGCTGCAATTTTTATTTGCCCATCAACTGGGCTTTTGGTGGAAATGACGCACCACCAGCAGCATGATGTCCACAAGAGTGGCAACGAGGTGGAGGGGGGCGCGGGAACAAGAAGATGACAAGTTGTTATTCTATTGGTATGTACTGCCTCTTTATAGTGTTTTAAAGATAGTTCTTTCAAGTTCGCCTTAGAACGCAGCATTTTATTTCCAAAGTGTAGTAAATCTTTGCTTTCTCACAGCAGGGTGTTCACATTTCAAGGCTGCAATTTTTATTTGTCCATCAACTGGGCTTTTGGTGGAAATGACGCACCACCAGCAGCATGATGTCCACAAGATTGTCACAAAGTGGGTGGGGGGGGGGGGGGGGGGTTGGAGGTCCAAGGAACGGGAGGACGACAAGTTAATATCCTATTGGTATGTACAGCCTCTTTATGGTGTTTTAAAGATTGTTCTTTCAAGTTCGCCTTAGAACGTAGCATTTTATTTCCAAAGTGTAGTAAATTTTTGCTTTCTCACAGCAGGGTGTTCACATTACAAGGCTGCAATTTTTATTTGCCAATCAATTGGGCTTTTGGTGGAAATGACGCACCACCAGCTGCATGATGTCCGCAAGAGTGGCAACGAGGGGGGGGGGGGGGGGCGCGGGAACACGAAGATTGCAAGTTGTCATTCTATTGGTATGTACTGTCTCTTTATACTGTTTTAAAGATTGTTCTTTCAAGTTCCCCTTAGAATGCAGCATTTTATTTCCAAAGTGTAGTAAATCTTTGCTTTCTCACAGCGAGTGTTCACATTACAAGGCTGCAATTTTTATTTGCCCATCAACTGGGCTTTTGGTGGAAATGACGCACCACCAGCAGCATGATGTCCGCAAGAGGGCTACGAGGGGGAGGGGGGGGGCGCGGGAAAAGAAGATGACAAGTTGTTATTCTATTTGTAAGTACTGTCTCTTTATAGTGTTTTAAAGAACGTTCTTTCAAGTTCGCCTTAGAACGGAGCATTTTATTTCCAAAGTGTAGTAAATTTTTGCTTTCTCACAGCAGGGTGTTCACATTACAAGGCTGTAATTTTTATTTGCCCATCAACTGGGCTTTTTGTGGAAATGACTCACCACCAGCAGCATGATGTCCGCAAGAGAGGCATCGAGGGGGGGGGGAAGGTGCGGGAACACGAAGATGACAAGTTGTCATTCTATTGGTATGTACTGCCTCTTTATACTGTTTTAAAGATTGTTCTTTCAAGTTCGCCTTAGAACGCAGCATTTTATTTCCAAAGTGTAGTAAATGTTTGCTTTCTCACAGCAGGGTGTTCACATTACAAGGCTGCAATTTTTATTTGCCCATCAACTGCGCTTTTGGTGGAAATGACGAACCACCAGCAGCATGATGTCCGCTAGAGTGGTAATGAGGGGGGGGGGGGGGGGCGCAGGAACAAGATGATGACAAGTTGTTTTTCTGTTGGTATATACTGTCTCTTTATACTGTTTTAAAGATTGTTCTTTCAAGTTCGCCTTAGAACGCAGCATTTTATTTCCAAAGTGTAGTAAATCTTTGCTTTCTCACAGCAGGGTGTTCACATTGCAAGGCTGCTATTTTTATTTGCCCATCAACTGGGCTTTTGGTGGAAATGACGCAACACCAGCAGCATGATGTACGCAAGAGTGGCATCGAGGGGGGCGGGGAGGGTGCGGGAACACAAAGATGACAAGTTGTCATTCTATTGGTATGTACTGTCTCTTTATACTGTTTTAAAGATTGTTCTTTCAAGTTCGCCTTAGAACGCAGCATTTTATTTCCAAAGTGTAGTAAATCTTTGCGTTCTCACAGCAGGGTGTTCACATTACAAGGCTGCAATTTTTATTTGCCCATCAACTAGGCTTTTGGTGGAAATGACGCACCACCAGCAGCATGATGTCCGCAAGAGTGGCAACGAGGGGGGGGGAGGCGCGGGAACAAGAAGATGACAAGTTGTCATTCTATTGGTATGTACTGTCTCTTTATACTGTTTTAAAGATTGTTCTTTGAAGTTCGCCTTAGAAAGCAGCATTTTATTTCCAAAGTGTAGTAAATCTTTGCTTTCTCACAGCAGGGTGTTCACATTACAAGGCTGCAATTTTTATTTGCCCATCAACGGGCTTTTGGTGGAAATGACGCACCACCAGCAGCATGATGTCCGCAAGTGTGGTATCGAGGGGGGGGGGGGGGGGCGCGGGAGCAAGAAGATGACAAGTTGTTATTCTATTGGTATGTACTGTCTCTTTATAGCGTTTTAAAGATTGCTCTTTCAAGTTCGCCTTAGAACGGAGCATTTTATTTCCAAAGTGTAGTAAATCTTTGCTTTCTCACAGCACGGTGTTCACATTACGAGGCTGTAATTTTTATTTGCCCATCAACTGGGCTTTTTGTGGAAATGACTCACCACCTGCAGCATGATGTCCGCAAGAGTGGCATCGAGGGGGGGGGGGGGGGGGGGGGAAGGTGCGGGAACACGAAGATGACAAGTTGTCATTCTATTGGTATGTACTGCCTCTTTATACTGTTTTAAAGATTGTTCTTTCAAGTTCGCCTTAGAACGCAGCATTTTATTTCCAAAGTGTAGTAAATGTTTGCTTTCTCACAGCAGAGTGTTCACATTACAAGGCTGCAATTTTTATTTGCCCATCAACTGGGCTTTTGCTGGAAATGACTCACCACCAGCAGCATGATGTCCGCAAGAGTGGCAACGAGGGGAAGGGGGGGGCGCGGGAACAAGAAGATGACAAGTTGTTATTCTATTGGTATGTACTGTGTCTTTATAGTGTTTTAAAGATTGTACATTCAAGTTCGCCTTAGAACGCAGCATTTTATTTCCAAAGTGTAGTAAATCATTGCTTTCTCACGGCAGGGTGTTCACATTGCAAGGCTGCAATTTTTATTTGCCCATCAACTGGGCTTTTGGTGGAACTGACGCACCACCAGCAGCATGATGTCCGCAAGAGTGTAAACGAGGGTGGGGGGGAGCGCGGGAACAAGAAGATGACAAGTTGTCATTCTATTGGTATGTACTGTCTCTTTATAGTGTTTTAAGGATTGTACTTTCAAGTTCGCCTTAGAACGCAGCATTTTATTTCCAAAGTGTAGTAAATCTTTGCTTTCTCACAGCAGGGTGTTCACATTACAAGGCTGCAATTTTTATTTGCCCATCAACTGGGCTTTTGGTGGAAATGATGCACCAGCAGCAGCATGATGTCCGCAAGAGTGGCAACGAGGGGGGGGGGGGGGGCGCAGGGACAAGAAGATGACAAGTTGTTATTCTATTGGTATGTACTGTCTCTTTATTTTGTTTTAAAGATTGTTCTTTCAAGTTCGCCTTAGAACGCAGCATTTTATTTCCAAAGTGTAGTAAATCTTTGCTTTCTCACAGCAGGGTGTTCACATTACAAGGCTGCAATTTTTATTTGCCCATCAACTGGGCTTTTGGTGGAAATGACGCACCACCAGCAGCATGATGTCCGCAAGAGTGGCAACGAGGGGGGGGGAGGAGCGGGAACAAGAAGATGACAAGTTGTTATTCTATTGGTATGTACTGTCTCTTTATAGTGTTTTAAGGATTGTACTTTCAAGTTTGCCTTAGAACGCAGCATTTTATTTCCAAAGTGTAGTAAATCTTTGCTTTCTCACAGCAGGGTGTTCACATTACAAGGCTGCAATTTTTATTTGCCCATCAACTGGGCTTTTGGTGGAAATGACGCACCAGCAGCAGCATGATGTCCGCAAGTGTGGCAATGAGGGGTGGCCAGGAACAAGAAGATAAGTTGTTATTCTATTGGTATGTACTGTCTCTTTATAGTGTTTTAAAGATTGTACTTTCAAGTTCGCCTTAGAACGCAGCATTTTATTTCCAAAGTGTAGTAAATCTTTGCTTTCTCACAGCAGGGTGTTCACATTACAAGGTTGCAATATTTATTTGCCCATCAACTGGGCTTTTGGTGGAACTGACGCACCACCAGCAGCATGATGTCCGCAAGTGTGGCAATGAGGGGGGGGCCAGGAACAAGAAGATGACAAGTTGTTATTCTATTGGTATGGACTGTCTCTTTATAGTGTTTTAAGGATTGCACTTTCAAGTTCGCCTTAGAACGCATCATTTTACTTTCAAAGTGTAGTAAATCTTTGCTTTCTCACAGCAGGGTGTTCACATTACAAGGCTGCAATTTTTATTTGCCCATCAACTGGGCTTTTGTTGGAAATGACGCACCACCAGCAGCATGATGTCCACAAGAGTGGTAATGAGGGTGGGGGGGGGGCGGGGGCGCGGGACCAAGAAGATGACAAGTTGTTATTCTATTGGTATGTACTGACTCTTTATAGTGTTTTAAAGATTGTTCTTTCAAGTTCGCCTTAAAATGCAGCATTTTATTTCCAAATTGTAGTAAATCTTTGCTTTCTCACAGCAGGGTGTTCACATTACGAGGCTGCAATTTTTATTCACCCATCAACTGGGCTTTTGGTAGAAATGGCGCTCCACCAGCAGCATGATGTCCGCAAGAGTGTCAACGAAGGGGGGGGGGGGGGGGGTGCGGGAACAAGAAGATGACAAGTTGTTATTCTATTGGTATGTACTGTCTCTTTATAGTGTTTTAAAGATTGTTCTTTCAAGATCGCCTTAGAACGTAGCATTTTATTTCCAAAGTGAAGTAAATCATTGCTTTCTCACAGCAGGGTGTTCACATTACAAGGCTGCAATTTTTATTTGCCCATCAACTGGGCTTTTGGTGGAAATGACGCACCACCAGCAGCATGATGTCCGCAAGAGTGGCAACGAGGGGAAGGGGGGGGCGCGGAAACAAGAAGATGACAAGTTGTTATTCTATTGGTATGTACTGTGTCTTTATAGTGTTTTAAAGATTGTACATTCAAGTTCGCCTTAGAACGCAGCATTTTATTTCCAAAGTGTAGTAAATCTTTGCTTTCTCACGGCAGGGTGTTCACATTGCAAGGCTGCAATTTTTACTTGCCCATCAACTGGGCTTTTGGTGGAACTGACGCACCACCAGCAGCATGATGTCCGCAAGAGTGTAAACGAGGGTAGGGGGGATCGCGGGAACAAGAAGATGACAAGTTGTTATTCTATTGGTATGTACTGTCTCTTTATAGTGTTTTAAGGATTGTACTTTCAAGTTCGCCTTAGAACGCAGCATTTTATTTCCAAAGTGTAGTAAATCTTTGCTTTCTCACAGCAGGGTGTTCACATTACAAGGCTGCAATTTTTATTTGCCCATCAACTGGGCTTTTGGTGGAAATGATGCACCAGCAGCAGCATGATGTCCGCAAGAGTGGCAACGAGGGGGGGGGGGGGGGCGCAGGAACAAGAAGATGACAAGTTGTTATTCTATTGGTATGTACTGTCTCTTTATTTTGTTTTAAAGATTGTTCTTTCAAGTTCGCCTTAGAACGCAGCATTTTATTTCCAAAGTGTAGTAAATCTTTGCTTTCTCACGGCAGGGTGTTCACATTGCAAGGCTGCAATTTTTACTTGCCCATCAACTGGGCTTTTGGTGGAACTGACGCACCACCAGCAGCATGATGTCCGCAAGAGTGTAAACGAGGGTGGGGGGGAGCGCGGGAACAAGAAGATGACAAGTTGTTATTCTATTGGTATGTACTGTCTCTTTATAGTGTTTTAAGGATTGTACTTTCAAGTTCGCCTTAGAACGCAGCATTTTATTTCCAAAGTGTAGTAAATCTTTGCTTTCTCACAGCAGGGTGTTCACATTACAAGGCTGCAATTTTTATTTGCCCATCAACTGGGCTTTTGGTGGAAATGACGCACCACCAGCAGCATGATGTCCGCAAGAGTGGCAACGAGGGGGGGGGGGGGGGGCGCAGGAACAAGAAGATGACAAGTTGTTATTCTATTGGTATGTACTGTCTCTTTATTTTGTTTTAAAGATTGTTCTTTCAAGTTCGCCTTAGAACGCAGCATTTTATTTCCAAAGTGTAGTAAATCTTTGCTTTCTCACAGCAGGGTGTTCACATTACGAGGCTGCAATTTTTATTCACCCATCAACTGGGTTTTTGGTAGAAATGGCGCTCCACCAGCAGCATGATGTCCGCAAGAGTGTCAACGAGGGGGGGGGGGGGGGGGTGCGGGAACAAGAAGATGACAAGTTGTTATTCTATTGGTATGTACTGTCTCTTTATAGTGTTTTAAGGATTGTACTTTCAAGTTCGCCTTAGAACGCAGCATTTTATTTCCAAAGTGTAGTAAATCTTTGCTTTCTCACAGCAGGGTGTTCACATTACAAGGCTGCAATTTTTATTTGCCCATCAACTGGGCTTTTGGTGGAAATGACGCACCACCAGCAGCATGATGTCCGCAAGAGTGGCAACGAGGGGAAGGGGGGGGCGCGGGAACAAGAAGATGACAAGTTGTTATTCTATTGGTATGTACTGTGTCTTTATAGTGTTTTAAAGATTGTACATTCAAGTTCGCCTTAGAACGCAGCATTTTATTTCCAAAGTGTAGTAAATCTTTGCTTTCTCACAGCAGGGTGTTCACATTGCAAGGCTGCAATTTTTATTTGCCCATCAACTGGGCTTTTGGTGGAACTGACGCACCACCAGCAGCATGATGTCCGCAAGAGTGTAAACGAGGGTGGGGGGGAGCGCGGGAACAAGAAGATGACAAGTTGTTATTCTATTGGTATGTATTGTCTCTTTATAGTGTTTTAAGGATTGTACTTTCAAGTTCGTCTTAGAACGCAGCATTTTATTTCCAAAGTGTAGTAAATCTTTGCTTTCTCACAGCAGGGTGTTCACATTACAAGGCTGCAATTTTTATTTGCCCATCAACTGGGCTTTTGGTGGAAATGACGCACCACCAGCAGCATGATGTCCGCAAGAGTGGCAACGAGGGGGGGGGGAGGAGCGGGAACAAGAAGATGACAAGTTGTTATTCTATTGGTATGTACTGTCTCTTTATAGTGTTTTAAGGATTGTACTTTCAAGTTCGCCTTAGAACGCAGCATTTTATTTCCAAAGTGTAGTAAATCTTTGCTTTCTCACAGCAGGGTGTTCACATTACAAGGCTGCAATTTTTATTTGCCCATCAACTGGGCTTTTGGTGGAAATGACGCACCAGCAGCAGCATGATGTCCGCAAGTGTCGCAATGAGGGGTGGCCAGGAACAAGAAGATGACAAGTTGTTATTCTATTGGTATGTACTGTCTCTTTATAGTGTTTTAAAGATTGTACTTTCAAGTTCGCCTTAGAACGCAGCATTTTATTTCCAAAGTGTAGTAAATCTTTGCTTTCTCACAGCAGGGTGTTCACATTACAAGGTTGCAATATTTATTTGCCCATCAACTGGGCTTTTGGTGGAACTGACGCACCACCAGCAGCATGATGTCCGCAAGTGTGGCAATGAGGGGGGGGCCAGGAACAAGAAGATGACAAGTTGTTATTCTATTGGTATGTACTGTCTCTTTATAGTGTTTTAAGGATTGCACTTTCAAGTTCGCCTTAGAACGCATCATTTTATTTTCAAAGTGTAGTAAATCTTTGCTTTCTCACAGCAGGGTGTTCACATTACAAGGCTGCAATTTTTATTTGCCCATCAACTGGGCTTTTGGTGGAAATGACGCAGCAGCAGCAGCATGATGTCCGCAATAGTGGTAACGAGGGGGGGGGGGGGGGCGCGGGAACAAGAAGATGACAAGTTGTTATTCTATTGGTATGTACTGTCTCTTTATAGTGTTTTAAGGATTGTACTTTCAAGTTCGCCTTAGAACGCAGCATTTTATTTCCAAAGTGTAGTAAATCTTTGCTTTCTCACAGCAGGGTGTTCACATTACAAGGCTGCAATTTTTATTTGCCCATCAACTGAACTTTTGGCGGAAATGACGCACCACCAGGAGCATGATGTCTGCAAGAGCGGCAAAGAGGGGGGGGGGGGGGGGGCGCGGGAACAAGAAGATGACAAGTTGGTATTCTATTGGTATGTACTGTCTCTTTATAGTGTATTAATAATTTTACTTTCAAGTTCGCCTTAGAACGCAGCATTTTATTTCCAAAGTGTAGTAAATCTTTGCTTTCTCACAGCAGGGTGTTCACATTACAAGGCTGCAATTTTTATTTGCCCATCAACTGGGCTTTTGGTGGAAATGATGCACCACCAGCAGCATGATGTCCGCAAGAGTGGCAACGTGGGGGGTAAGACGCGGAAACAAGAAGATGACAAGTTGTTATTCTATTGGTATGTACTGTCTCTTTATATTGTTTTAAAGATTGTTCTTTCAAGTTCGCCTTAGAACGCAGCATTTTATTTCCAAAGTGTAGTAAATCTTAGCTTTCTCACGGCAGGGTGTTCATATTACAAGGCTGCAATTTTTATTTGCCCATCAACTGGGCTTTTGGTGGATCTGATGCACCACCAGAAGCATGATGTCCGCAAGAGTGTCAACGAGGGGGGGGGGAAGGCGCGTGAACAAGAAGATGACAAGTTGTTATTCTATTGGTATGGACTGTGTCGTTATAGTGTTTTAAAGATTGTACTTTCAAGTTCGCCTTAGAACGCAGCATTTTATTTCCAAAGTGTAGTAAATCTTTGCTTTCTCACGGCAGGGTGTTCACATTACAAGGCTGCAATTTTTATTTGCCCATCAACTGGGCTTTTGGTGGAACTGATGCACCACCAGCAGCATGATGTCCGCAAGAGTGGAAACAAGTGGGGGGGGGGGGGGGGGGGCGCGGGAACAAGAAGATGACAAGTTGTTATTCTATTGGTATGTACTGCCTCTTTATGGTGTTTTAAGGATTGTACTTTCAAGTTCGCCTTAGAACGCAGCATTTTATTTCCAAAGTGTAGTAAATCTTTGCTTTCTCACAGCAGGGTGTTCACATTACAAGGCTGCAATTTTTATTTGCCCATCAACTGGGCTTTTGGTGGAAATGACGCACCACCAGCAGCATGATGTCCGCAAGAGTGGTAACGAGGTGGGGGGGGGGACGTGGGAACAAGAAGATGACAAGTTGTTATTCTATTGGTATGTACTGTCTCTTTATAGTGTTTTAAAGATTGTACTTTCAAGTTCGCCTTAGAACGCAGCATTTTATTTCCAAAGTGTAGTAAATCTTTGCTTTCTCACAGCAGGGTGTTCACATTACAAGGCTGCAATTTTTATTTGCCCATCAACAGGGCTTTTGGTGGAAATGACGCACCACCAGCAGCATGATGTCCGCAAGAGTGGCAACAAGGGGGGGGGGAAGGCGCGGGAACAAGAAGATGACAAGTTGTTATTCTATTGGTATGTACTGTCTCTTTATAGTGTTTTAAGGATTGTACTTTCAAGTTCGCCTTAGAACGCAGCATTTTATTTCCAAAGTGTAGTAAATCTTGGCTTTCTAACAGCAGGGTGTTCACATTACAAGGCTGCAATTTTTATTTGCCCATCAACTGGGCTTTTGGTGGAACTGACGCACTACCAGCAGCATGATGTCCGCAAGAGTGTAACGAGGGGGGGGGGGGTGGGCGTGGGAACAAGAAGATGACAAGTTGTTATTCTATTGGTATGTACTGTCTCTTTATAGTGTTTTAAGGATTGTACTTTCAAGTTCGCCTTAGAACGCAGCATTTTATTTCCAAAGTGTAGTAAATGTTTGCTTTCTCACAGCAGGGTGTTCACATTACAAGGCTGCAATTTTTATTTGCAGATCAACTGGGCTTTTGGTGGAAATGACGCACCACCAGCAGCATGATGTCCGCAAGAGTGGTAATGAGTTGGCGGGGGGGGGGCCAGGAACAAGATGATGACAAGTTGTTATTCTATTGGTATGTACTGTTTCTTTATATTGTTTTAAAGATTGTTCTTTCCAGTTCGCCTTAGAACGCAGCATTTTATTTCCAAAGTGTATTAAATCTTTGCTTTCTCACAGCAGGGTGTTCACAATACAAGGCTGTAATTTTAATTTGCCCATCAACTGGGCATTTGGTGGAAATGACGCACCACCAGCAGCATGATGTCCGCAAGAGTGTCAACGAGGGGGGGGGGGGGGGGGGTCGCGGGAACAAGAAGATGACAAGTTGTTATTCTATTGGTATGTACTGTCTCTTTATAGTGTTGTAAAGATTTTACTTTCAAGTTCGCATTAGAACGCAGCATTTTATCTCCAAAGTGTAGTAAATCTTTGCTTTCTCACAGGAGGGTGTTCAAATTACAAGGCTGCAATTTTTATTTGCCCATCAACTGGGATTTTGGTGGAAATGACGCACTAGCAGCAGCATGATGTCCACAAGAGTGGCAACGAGGGGGGGGGGGGGGGGGGCGCAGGAACAAGAAAATGACAAGTTGTTATTCTATTGGTATGTACTGTCTCTTTATAGTGTTTTAAGGATTGTACTTTCAAGTTCGCCTTAGTACGCAGCATTTTATTTCCAAAGTGTAGTAAATCTTTGCTTTTTACAGCAGGGTGTTCACATTACAAGGCTGCAATTTTTATTTGCCCATCAACTGGGCTTTTGGTGGAAATGACGCACCACCAGGAGCATGATGTCTGCAAGAGTGGCAAAGAGGGGGGGGGGGGGGCGCGGGAACAAGAAGATGACAAGTTGGTATTCTATTGGTATGTACTGTCTCTTTATAGTGTATTAATAATTTTACTTTCAAGTTCGCCTTAGAACGCAGCATTTTATTTCCAAAGTGTAGTAAATCTTTGCTTTCTCACAGCAGGGTGTTCACATTACAAGGCTGCAATTTTTATTTGCCCATCAACTGGGCTTTTGGTGGAAATGATGCACCACCAGCAGCATGATGTCCGCAAGAGTGGCAACGTGGGGGGTAAGACGCGGAAACAAGAAGATGACAAGTTGTTATTCTATTGGTATGTACTGTCTCTTTATATTGTTTTAAAGATTGTTCTTTCAAGTTCGCCTTAGAACGCAGCATTTTATTTCCAAAGTGTAGTAAATCTTAGCTTTCTCACGGCAGGGTGTTCATATTACAAGGCTGCAATTTTTATTTGCCCATCAACTGGGCTTTTGGTGGATCTGATGCACCACCAGCAGCATGATGTCCGCAAGAGTGGCAACGAGGGGGGAGGGGGGGGCGCGTGAACAAGAAGATGACAAGTTGTTATTCTATTGGTATGGACTGTGTCGTTATAGTGTTTTAAAGATTGTACTTTCAAGTTCGCCTTAGAACGCAGCATTTTATTTCCAAAGTGTAGTAAATCTTTGCTTTCTCACGGCAGGGTGTTCACATTACAAGGCTGCAATTTTTATTTGCCCATCATCTGGGCTTTTGGTGGAACTGATGCACCACCAGCAGCATGATGTCCGCAAGAGTGGAAACAAGTGGGGGGGGGAGGGGGGGGGCGCGGGAACAAGAAGATGACAAGTTGTTATTCTATTGGTATGTACTGCCTCTTTATAGTGTTTTAAGGATTGTACTTTCAAGTTCGCCTTAGAACGCAGCATTTTATTTCCAAAGTGTAGTAAATCTTTGCTTTCTCACAGCAGGGTGTTCACATTACAAGGCTGCAATTTTTATTTGCCCATCAACTGGGCTTTTGGTGGAAATGACGCACCACCAGCAGCATGATGTCCGCAAGAGTGGTAACGAGGTGGGGGGGGGGACGCGGGAACAAGAAGATGACAAGTTGTTATTCTATTGGTATGTACTGTCTCTTTATAGTGTTTTAAAGATTGTACTTTCAAGTTCGCCTTAGAACGCAGCATTTTATTTCCAAAGTGTAGTAAATCTTTGCTTTCTCACAGCAGGGTGTTCACATTACAAGGCTGCAATTTTTATTTGCCCATCAACAGGGCTTTTGGTGGAAATGACGCACCACCAGCATCATGATGTCGGCAAGAGTGGCAACAAGGGGGGGGGGAAGGCGCGGGAACAAGAAGATGACAAGTTGTTATTCTATTGGTATGTACTGTCTCTTTATAGTGTTTTAAGGATTGTACTTTCAAGTTCGCCTTAGAACGCAGCATTTTATTTCCAAAGTGTAGTAAATGTTTGCTTTCTCACAGCAGGGTGTTCACATTACAAGGCTGCAATTTTTATTTGCAAATCAACTGGGCTTTTGGTGGAAATGACGCACCACCAGCAGCATGATGTCCGCAAGAGTGGTAATGAGGGGGCGGGGGGGGGGGGCCAGGAACAAGATGATGACAAGTTGTTATTCTATTGGTATGTACTGTTTCTTTATATTGTTTTAAAGATTGTTCTTTCCAGTTCGCCTTAGAACGCAGCATTTTATTTCCAAAGTGTATTAAATCTTTGCTTTCTCACAGCAGGGTGTTCACAATACAAGGCTGTAATTTTAATTTGCCCATCAACTGGGCATTTGGTGGAAATGACGCACCACCAGCAGCATGATGTCTGCAAGAGTGTCAACGAGGGGGGGGGGGTCGCGGGAACAAGAAGATGACAAGTTGTTATTCTATTGGTATGTACTGTCTCTTTATAGTGTTTTAAAGATTTTACTTTCAAGTTCGCATTAGAACGCAGCATTTTATCTCCAAAGTGTAGTAAATCTTTGCTTTCTCACAGGAGGGTGTTCAAATTACAAGGCTGCAATTTTTATTTGCCCATCAACTGGGATTTTGGTGGAAATGACGCACTAGCAGCAGCATGATGTCCACAAGAGTGGCAACGAGGGGGGGGGGGGGGGGCGCAGGAACAAGAAGATGACAAGTTGTTATTCTATTGGTATGTACTGTCTCTTTATAGTGTTTTAAGGATTGTACTTTCAAGTTCGCCTTAGTACGCAGCATTTTATTTCCAAAGTGTAGTAAATCTTTGCTTTTTACAGCAGGGTGTTCACATTACAAGGCTGTAATTTTTAATTGCCCATCAACTGGGCATTTGGTGGAAATGACGCACCACCAGCATCATGATGTCCGCAAGAGAGATAACGAGGGGGGGGGGGGGGGGCGCGGGAACAAGAAGATGACAAGTTGTTATTCTATTGGTATGTACTGTCTCTTTATAGTGTTTTAAAGATTGTACTTTCAAGTTCGCATTAGAACGCAGCATTTTATCTCCAAAGTGTAGTAAATATTTGCTTTCTCACAGCAGGGTGTTCAAATTACAAGGCTGCAATTTTTATTTGCCCATCAACTGTGCTTTTGGTGGAAATGACGCACCAGCAGCAGCATGATGTCCGCAAGAGTGGAAACGAGGGGAGGGGGGGGGGGGGCGCGGGAACAAGAAGATGACATGTTGTTATTCTATTGGTTTGTACTGTCTCTTTATAGTGTTTTAAGGATTGTACTTTCAAGTTGGCCTTAGAACGCAGCATTTTATTTCCAAAGTGTAGTAAATCTTTGCTTTCTCACAGCAGGGTGTTCACATTACAAGGCTGCAATTTTTATTTGCCCATCAACTGGGCTTTTGCTGGAAATGACGCACCACCAGCTGCATGATGTCCAAAAGAGAGGCAACGAGGGGGGGGGGGCGCGGGAACAAGAAGATGACGAGTTGTTATTCTATTGGTATGTACTGCGTCTTTATAGTGTTTTAAAGATTGTACTTTCAAGTTCGCCTTAGAACGCAGCATTTAATTTCCAAAGTGTAGTAAATCTTTGCTTTCTCACAGCAGGGTGTTCCCATTACAAGGCTGCAATTTTTATTTGCCCATTAACTGGGCTTTTGGTGGAACTGACGCACCACCAGCAGCATGATGTCCGCAAGTGTGGCAACGAGGGGGGGGGGGGGGCCAGGAACAAGAAGATGACAAGTTGTTATTCTATTGGTATGCACTGTCTCTTTATAGTGTTTTAAAGATTGTTCTTTAAAGTTCGCCTTAGAACTTAGCATTTTATTTCCAAAGTGAAATAAATCACTGCTTTCTCACAGCAGGGTGTTCACATTACAAGGCTGCAATTTTTATTTGCCCATCAACAGGGCTTTTGGTGGAAATGACGCACCACCAGCAGCATGATGTCCGCAAGAGTGGCAACAAGGGGGGGGGGAAGGCGCGGGAACAAGAAGATGACAAGTTGTTATTCTATTGGTATGTACTGTCTCTTTATAGTGTTTTAAGGATTGTACTTTCAAGTTCGCCTTAGAACGCAGCATTTTATTTCCAAAGTGTAGTAAATCTTGGCTTTCTAACAGCAGGGTGTTCACATTACAAGGCTGCAATTTTTATTTGCCCATCAACTGGGCTTTTGGTGGAACTGACGCACTACCAGCAGCATGATGTCCGCAAGAGTGTAACGAGGGGGGGGGGGGGGCGTGGGAACAAGAAGATGACAAGTTGTTATTCTATTGGTATGTACTGTCTCTTTATAGTGTTTTAAGGATTGTACTTTCAAGTTCGCCTTAGAACGCAGCATTTTATTTCCAAAGTGTAGTAAATGTTTGCTTTCTCACAGCAGGGTGTTCACATTACAAGGCTGCAATTTTTATTTGCAAATCAACTGGGCTTTTGGTGGAAATGACGCACCACCAGCAGCATGATGTCCGCAAGAGTGGTAATGAGGGGGCGGGGGGGGGGGCCAGGAACAAGATGATGACAAGTTGTTATTCTATTGGTATGTACTGTTTCTTTATATTGTTTTAAAGATTGTTCTTTCCAGTTCGCCTTAGAACGCAGCATTTTATTTCCAAAGTGTATTAAATCTTTGCTTTCTCACAGCAGGGTGTTCACAATACAAGGCTGTAATTTTAATTTGCCCATCAACTGGGCATTTGGTGGAAATGACGCACCACCAGCAGCATGATGTCCGCAAGAGTGTCAACGTGGGGGGGGGGGTCGCGGGAACAAGAAGATGACAAGTTGTTATTCTATTGGTATGTAGTGTCTCTTTATAGTGTTTTAAAGATTTTACTTTCAAGTTCGCATTAGAACGCAGCATTTTATCTCCAAAGTGTAGTAAATCTTTGCTTTCTCACAGGAGGGCGTTCAAATTACAAGGCTGCAATTTTTATTTGCCCATCAACTGGGATTTTGGTGGAAATGACGCACTAGCAGCAGCATGATGTCCACAAGAGTGGCAACGAGGGGGGGGGGGGCGCAGGAACAAGAAGATGACAAGTTGTTATTCTATTGGTATGTACTGTCTCTTTATAGTGTTTTAAGGATTGTACTTTCAAGTTCGCCTTAGTACGCAGCATTTTATTTCCAAAGTGTAGTAAATCTTTGGTTTTTACAGCAGGGTGTTCACATTACAAGGCTGTAATTTTTAATTGCCCATCAACTGGGCATTTGGTGGAAATGACGCACCACCAGCATCATGATGTCCGCAAGAGAGATAACGAGGGGGGGGGGGGGGCGCGGGAACAAGAAGATGACAAGTTGTTATTCTATTGGTATGTACTGTCTCTTTATAGTGTTTTAAAGATTGTACTTTCAAGTTCGCATTAGAACGCAGCATTTTATCTCCAAAGTGTAGTAAATATTTGCTTTCTCACAGCAGGGTGTTCAAATTACAAGGCTGCAATTTTTATTTGCCCATCAACTGTGCTTTTGGTGGAAATGACGCACCAGCAGCAGCATGATGTCCGCAAGATTGGAAACGAGGGGAGGGGGGGGGGGGGGGGCGCGGGAACAAGAAGATGACATGTTGTTATTCTATTGGTTTGTACTGTCTCTTTATAGTGTTTTAAGGATTGTACTTTCAAGTTGGCCTTAGAACGCAGAATTTTATTTCCAAAGTGTAGTAAATCTTTGCTTTCTCACAGCAGGGTGTTCACATTACAAGGCTGCAATTTTTATTTGCCCATCAACTGGGCTTTTGCTGGAAATGACGCACCACCAGCTGCATGATGTCCAAAAGAGAGGCAACGAGGGGGGGGGGGCGCGGGAATAAGAAGATGACGAGTTGTTATTCTATTGGTATGTACTGCGTCTTTATAGTGTTTTAAAGATTGTACTTTCAAGTTCGCCTTAGAACGCAGCATTTAATTTCCAAAGTGTAGTAAATCTTTGCTTTCTCACAGCAGGGTGTTCCCATTACAAGGCTGCAATTTTTATTTGCCCATTAACTGGGCTTTTGGTGGAACTGACGCACCACCAGCAGCATGATGTCCGCAAGTGTGGCAACGAGGGGGGGGGGGGGGGCCAGGAACAAGAAGATGACAAGTTGTTATTCTATTGGTATGCACTGTCTCTTTATAGTGTTATAAAGATTGTTCTTTAAAGTTCGCCTTAGAACTTAGCATTTTATTTCCAAAGTGAAATAAATCACTGCTTTCTCACAGCAGGGTGTTCACATTACAAGGCTGCAATTTTTATTTGCCCATCAACTGGGCTTTTGGTGGAAATGACGCACCACCAGCAGCATGATGTCCGCAAGAGCGGCAACGGGGGGGGTGGTGGGGAGGGGGAGGGGGGGGGGGGAGTACGCGGGAACAACAAGATGACAAGTTGTTATTCTATTGGTATGTACTGTCTCTTTATATTGTTTTAAAGATTGTTCTTTCAAGTTCGCCTTAGAACGCAGCATTTTATTTCCAAAGTGTAGTAAATCTTTGCTTTCTCACAGCAGGGTGTTCACATTACAAGGCTGCAATTTTTATTTGCCCATCAACTGGGCTTTTGGCGGAAATGACGCACCACCAGGAGCATGATGTCCGCAAGAGTGGTAACGAGGGGGGGGGGGGTGCGGGAACAAGAAGATGAGAAGTTGTTATTCTATTGGTATGTACTGTCTCTTTATAGTGTTTTACTGATTTTACTTTCAAGTTCGCCTTAGAACGCAGCATTTTATTTCCAAAATGTAGTAAATCTTTGCTTTCTCACAGCAGGGTGTTCACATTACAAGGCTGCAATTTTTATTTGCCCATCAACTGGGCTTTTGGTGGAAATGACGCACCACCAGCAGCATGAGGTCCGCAAGAGTGGCAACGAGGGGGGAGGGCCGCGGAAACAAGAAGAAGACAAGTTGTTATTCTATTGGTATGTACTGTCTCTTTATATTGTTTTAAAGATTGTTCTTTCAAGTTCGCCTTAGAACGCAGCATTTTATTTCCAAAGTGTAGTAAATCTTTGCTTTCTCACAGCAGGGTGCTCACATTACAAGGCTGCAATTTTTATTTGCCTCTCAACTGGGCTTTTGGTGGAACTGATGCACCACCAGCAGCATGATGACCGCATGAGTGGCAACGAGGGGGCTGGGCCCGGGAACAAGAAGATGACAAGTTGTTATTCTATTGGTATGTAGTGTCTCTTTATAGTGTTTTGAAGATTGTTCTTTCAAGTTTGCCTTAGAACGTAGCATTTTATTTCCAAAGTGTAGTAAATATTTGCTTTCTCACAGCAGGGTGTTCACATTACAAGGCTGCAATTTTTATTTGCCCATCACCTGGGCTTTTGGTGGAAATGACGCACCACCAGCAGCATGATGTCCGCAAGAGTGGTAATGAGGGGGGGGGAAGGGGGGGGGGCGAAGGAACAAGATGATGACAAGTTATTTTTCTATTGGTATATACTGTCTCTTTATACTGTTTTAAAGATTGTTCTTCAAGTTCGCCTTAGAACGCAGCATTTTATTTCCAAAGTGTAGTAAATCTTTGCTTTCTCACAGCAGGGTGTTCACATTGCAGGGCTGCAATTTTTATTTGCCCATCAACTGGGCTTTTGGTGGAAATGATGCAACACCAGCAGCATGATGTACGCAAGAGTGGCATCGAGGGGGGCGGGGAGGGTGCGGGAACACGAAGATGACAAGTTGTCATTCTATTGGTATGTTCTGCCTCTTTATACTGTTTTAAAGATTGTTCTTTCAAGTTCGCCTTAGAACGCAGCATTTTATTTCCAAAGTGTAGTAAATGTTTGCTTTCTCACAGCAGGGTGTTCACATTACAAGGCTGCAATTTTTATTTGCAAATCAACTGGGCTTTTGGTGGAAATGACGCACCACCTGCAGCATGATGTCCGCAAGAGTGGTAATGAGGGGGGGGGAAGGGGGGGGGCGAAGGAACAAGATGATGACAAGTTATTTTTCTATTGGTATATACTGTCTCTTTATACTGTTTTAAAGATTGTTCTTCAAGTTCGCCTTAGAACGCAGCATTTTATTTCCAAAGTGTAGTAAATCTTTGCTTTCTCACAGCAGGGTGTTCACATTGCAGGGCTGCAATTTTTATTTGCCCATCAACTGGGCTTTTGGTGGAAATGATGCAACACCAGCAGCATGATGTCCGCAAGAGCGGCAAGTGGGGGGGGGGGGGCGGGGCAGGAAGGGGGGGGGGGCGGGAACAAGAAGATGACAAGTTGTTATTCTATTGGTGTGTACTGTCTCTTTATAGTGTTTTAAAGATTGTTCTTTCAAGTTCGCCTTAGAACGCAGCATTTTATTTCCAAAGTGTAGTAAATCTTTGCTTTCTCACAGCGGGTGTTCACATTACAAGGCTGCAATTTTTATTTGCCCATCAACTGGGCCTTTTGGTGGAAATGACGCACCACCAGCAGCATGATGTCCGCAAGAGTGGTAACAAGGGGGGGGGGGGGGGGCGCGGGAACAAGAAGATGACAAGTTGTTATTCTATTGGTAAGTACTGTCTCTTTATAGTGTTTTAAAGAATGTTCTTCAAGTTCGCCTTAGAACGGAGCATTTTATTTCCAAAGTGTAGTAAATCTTTGCTTTCTCACAGCAGGGTGTTCACATTACAAGGCTGTAATTTTTATTTGCCCATCAACTGGGCTTTTTGTGGAAATGACTCACCACCAGCAGCATGATGTCCGCAAGAGTGGCATCGAGGGTGGGGTGGTGGGGTGGGGGGGGGGGGGGGGGGGGGGGGGGGAAGGTGCGGGAACACGAAGATGACAAGTTGTCATTCTATTGGTATGTTCTGCCTCTTTATACTGTTTTAAAGATTGTTCTTTCAAGTTCGCCTTAGAACGCAGCATTCTCACAGCAGGGTGTTCACATTACAAGGCTGCAATTTTTATTCGCAAATCAACTGGGCTTTTGGTGGAAATGACGCACCACCAGCAGCATGATGTCCGCAAGAGTGGTAATGAGGGGGGGGGGGGGGGGCGAAGGAACAAGATGATGACAAGTTATTTTTCTATTGGTATATACTGTCTCTTTATACTGTTTTAAAGATTGTTCTTCAAGTTCGCCTTAGATCGCAGCATTTTATTTCCAAAGGGTAGTAAATCTTTGCTTTCTCACAGCAGGGTGTTCACATTGCAGGGCTGCAATTTTTATTTGCCCATCAACTGGGCTTTTGGTGGAAATGATGCAACACCAGCAGCATGATGTACGCAAGAGTGGCATCGAGGGGGGCGGGGAGGGTGCGGGAACACGAACATGACAAGTTGTCATTCTATTGGTATGTACTGTCTCTTTATACTGTTTTAAAGATTGTTCTTTCAAGTTCGCCTTAGAACGTAGCATTTAATTTCCAATGTGTAGTAAATCTTTGCTTTCTCACAGCAGGGTGTTCACATTACAAGGCTGCAATTTTTATTTGCCCATCAACTGGGCTTTTGGTGGAAATGACGCACCACCAGCAGCAAGATGTTCGCAAGAGTGGTAACGAAGGGGGGGGGAGGTGGGCACGGGAACAAGAAGATGACAAGTTGTTATTCTGTTGGTATGTACTGTCTCTTTATAGTGTTTTAAAGATTGTTCTTTCCAGTTCGTCTTAGAACGCAGCATTTCATTTCCAAAGTGTAGTAAATCTTTGCTTTCTCACAGCATGGTGTTCACATTACAAGGCTGCAATTTTTATTTGCCCATCAACTGGGCTTTTGGTGGAAATGACGCACCACCAGAAGCATGATGTCCACAAGAGTGGCAACGAGGTGGAGGGGGGCGCGGGAACAAGAAGATGACAAGTTGTTATTCTATTGGTATGTACTGCCTCTTTATAGTGTTTTAAAGATAGTTCTTTCAAGTTCGCCTTAGAACGCAGCATTTTATTTCCAAAGTGTAGTAAATCTTTGCTTTCTCACAGCAGGGTGTTCACATTTCAAGGCTGCAATTTTTATTTGTCCATCAACTGGGCTTTTGGTGGAAATGACGCACCACCAGCAGCATGATGTCCACAAGATTGTCACAAAGTGGGTGGGGGGGGGGGGGGTTGGAGGTCCAAGGAACGGGAGGACGACAAGTTAATATCCTATTGGTATGTACAGCCTCTTTATGGTGTTTTAAAGATTGTTCTTTCAAGTTCGCCTTAGAACGTAGCATTTTATTTCCAAAGTGTAGTAAATTTTTGCTTTCTCACAGCAGGGTGTTCACATTACAAGGCTGCAATTTTTATTTGCCAATCAATTGGGCTTTTGGTGGAAATGACGCACCACC